>NC_134463.1:71615880-71941991 GCF_047948215.1 Lycorma delicatula
TTTCCTCTGAGTAATAAATATCTTATTTAATTTTTTAATACATGTGTTGACATATTTAATTCTTCAAGAATATAGAACATTTTAGTCATTTCTTTAAAATTATTCTATTTTTACTTTTATGATGTATGTAGAATATAAATTTTTGTAACAGTTGAATTTTTTTTTCATTAATCAATAATTCTTTGAATTGCCTGTATTTTGTTGCAGTTTGTGGAGGTATTTTTGCTGAAGAATCAGGAGTAATTAGTTCTCCCCATTATCCAGAACATTATAAATCTTATCATGATTGTATTTATTTAATTTCACAACCAGTTGGTAAAGCTATTGTTTTAAACTTTATTGATTTTGAATTGGAAGAACAATTTTCATCAGTCTGTTTTTTTGATTATGTTGTTGTAAGTAGGAAGCTTTTTAACTTACATTTATTTCTTATTCAGGAATTAAGTTCAGTGACTAAAGATTCTTTTTTTTTTGCTTCTAGTACTTAAAGACAAAATTTTGCTAGCAATTTTTAATTCAGTAACTGCCAAAGAAAAATAAATGGTTTACTTCCCAGGTCAACCAAGAAATTTTAATCCCTTTCAAAATAGCCTTTTTAAAATGATTTAACTGTCAAACATAATTTTTGTTTCTTAACATGTGATAACATTAAATCAATCTGTTTTTAATTCTGAAAACGAATCTGAAGTCAGAATTTTTCCATTGACCTACTTTTTTGAAAAATTCCAAAATTTAAATTTTGAAAATTGTTGGAATTATATAATGCATGATTATATACATGTTTTTTTAATTTTGTATGATTAGTTTATATTTATATGTTAGTATACATTTTTTACTTTATTAATCAGTTGTTAACCTGGAACAATAACTTAAGTCTAACATAAACATTACATATCATGTCAACATATCTCTCTATTGAAGTGTACATGAACAAGATTTATCATGTCTGTACATTTTTATACAACACAAAACTTTGTTGGATTTGTTGGCATACTTCTTTTTAACAGTATAATTTCTTCAGGCAGTGTGATAACTGTATGCATTAAGTAAGTGAAAAATAAAGTCTCATAATGCCTTGCAAGTGTGTAAATGATTCGGGTAATTTTTGTTATGTATGCGGTAGAAAACTCTCTATAAAATCACATAAAAAATTACAACTTTAATTAAAAAGCTTATAAATTGCATGAAACTGCACAAAAGACCTTGTGCCATTTCATGTTCCTGTGGTTTATTATGAATAAAAAAAATCACTTAATCACTTGTTAATTCTGTTAAACTAATGTGTCTGAAATTTCTAAGAAGTCTAAACATCTGTTAGGTGCAGATGGCAATAAAATTGTCATCTGAGGAAATTTATAGTAAATTGCCATAACAGTGAATCCATTCTAATATTCAAGGTTCCTGAAAACTTTTTTTGTGAAAACAGTTATAAAGAAGAGTAGACATTATGGAAGAAGACAGTCTTGATTCAGACTTTGAATTGCATTCCATTGAGTCATGTCTTATATCATAAGGGGAGGTAAATGACCTTGTAAGAGATTTAAACTTATCAAAAAGTCATGCTGAACTTTTAGGCTCAGATTGTAAGATTGGAATTTACTAAAAAAAAAAATACAAAAAATCTCAGGGTATTGAAAGCAACAGAAAACTTTTTGTATTTTGCTGATTTTTCAGTACTTTGCTGATGAAAATTACTTAGTTACTGTGTAAATATTGACAACGTTATGTTTACAGTTAGGGCAACTTCATGAATCTGAGGATTGGCACCTTTTCACCGATTTCTCCAATTATAGCTTAAAGAACTTTTACTTTTCTATAATAATAAATATTATTTTTTACCAATCTGTTAGTGAATTAATATGAAAGATATGTATGATATTATGAAAACTGTTATTGAAAAAGTAAATTATAAAAAGCATAGTTGCAAACGTGTGTGGAAATTTAAAAGTAATAGCTTTTTTGTTAGGTATGCAGTAAGAGTATTCAAAACACTGTTGTTTTATTCGTGAATGGAGCAGCTGAGCTAGGGATCAGAATTATGTTGTAAAACAGTAGAAGAAACATGAGAATTTAACTCCTGGTGAAAAAAAAAAAAAACATTATTCATGAGCTTGTAGTTAAACCAGAAAAAAATATTTTTTCCATCCCTTTGTATCAAATTGAGATTAATACAAAAATTTTTAAAAGCTATGAAGAACGACAGTCAAAGGTTTTGTATGGAGGCTATTCGGAAAGTAACTTCTGATTCATTATTAAAAAAATACCAGTTGATAAAAAACAATTTATTATTTACATCTTATATCAATTTGCTACTTTTCTACATAATTGCTACCCATATTAAGGCACTTGTCATATCTGTAAACAAGTTTTTGAATACCCTTGTTATTAAACAATACTGCCTGTGAATTAATCAACGTAGTAACACCATTTTCAACTCTTTGTCATTTTCAAAATGCGTCTGTAATTTCTTTGTTTTCGAGAACAGTTGATAATTACTGGAAGCCAAATCGGCTGGGAATGAGTAAACAACTCCCAATTGATAGTGTTGATTTGGTATTGAGTGCATACTGTAGTATGCAGATAAGCGTTATCATAAAGAAAAACAATGCCTGAACTCAGTCAGCATGCCGCATTGTTTGTTTTCTAGTCCTTCTCAACTTCTTCAACGTATCTCAGTAAGTTTCAGCATTAATTTTCATGCTTATTTTCATAAAATCAACCAAGATCAGCATTTACATACAGTCCTAAAACACCGATTACATCAGCTTTTTCTGAAAAAAGTGTTTGATGGGCCTTTATGGGATTTTGAGAACTGGTGTACCCCCATTGAATTGATTGAGCTTTTGTTTCCACATTAACAAATTTGTTAATTTGTTTATCATAAAGAAGCTTAGGCACCCAGCTATGACAAAATTTGTGGAAGCCTAGCCTATTGGTTACAATTTCATACAGCACTGTTTGCAATGTAAGGAAATAATTCAGACAATTCTGTTATTGTGAATCGATGATTTTCTCAAATTTTCACATCGACACTTATAACAAGTTCATCTGTGACAATTGAGGGTTGACCACTTCTTTCATTGTTGTGAATGTTTATTCAAGCTTCCTGAAACATATGGCACGATTGTCTTGCACAAAGTTCACTATGAATTTCAACTCCTGACAAGTTTTTGTGTTAGGGTAAAGGATGATAGCATGCACTTCACAGTTGGCAGTATTTTCTATATCAGCAGGCATTAGAATGGGAGTTTTACAGGAACAAACAAGCAAGCAATATTTCCAATAATACTATTAGAACCACACTGAACTGGGCTATTCAACTGTGCAAAGATAGAATTGCTACCACCATTCCTTTATGGAATTTAATTTCTGAATAGTTCTTGTACATAGGGATAAATTCTGAAAGTAAGTGCAAAAGTTAAATAAGGGATGTTTATTGGTCCACAAATAAGGGAATCAGTCAGAGATGAAATATTTAACTCTGTGTTGACCGATGTAGAACTCACTTCTTGGACAGTGTTTAAAGACACTTGCAAAAATTTTCTGGATATCCATAAATCACAAAATTATCAGGATTTTGTAGGTAAACTAATAAATACATACAGAACTATGAGATGTAATATTTCCAGTAAAAGTCAATTTCCTGCATTCACATCTGGATTTCTTCCCGCTAAACCTTGGGGCATAAGTGAGAACGTGGTGAATATTTCCACCAAGATATTTCAGTATTGGTAAACCTTTCTAAGGCAAATGAAGTATTAATATAGTTGATAACTGTTGGATGTTAATTCAAGGGGTCCCTGAGACTACCTATAAAAGAAGAGCAACTGTTAGAAGTTTTAATATAGGTATAATGACATCCTATAATGTTATATTAACTTTATTGACATTTATATTAAACTAAGGGTGATAGAATGATTGTTTAAAGATCTGTAATCTATGCAAAAAACATTGTAGAGAATTATATCACACTTAGAGAAACATTATCTTATTTTGTTTATCATGTTTTAGGACTAGTTTTCAATAAATACTTTGACAATTTCTATAACTTTAAACCCTCCTCAATGAATCATGAGACCTTGCCGTTGGTGAGGGGGCTTGAGTGCGCTCAGGGATACAGAGTAGCTGGACCGAAGGTGCAAACATATCGGAGAGGTATCTGTTGAGAGCCAGACTAAGGAATGATTCCTGAAAGAGGGGAGCAGCTCTTTCAATAGTTGTTAGGGGCGTGAGTCAGAATGACTTAAACGACTATATCAACATCACTCAGTCCTCTGAGTACTGCGCAGCTGAAAGCAATGGAAAACTACAGCTGCTTTTTTTCCAAGAAAATGTGGTTCGCTGCATTTTCATATAGCAATGATGGAGGCGCCTTCCTTGGTAAAATATTCCGGAGGTAAACTAGTCCCCCGTTCAGATCTCCGGGTGGGGACTACTAAGGAAGGGGTCACCAGAAAATTAAAAAATAACATTCTGCGAGTCGGAGCGTGAAATGTTAGAAGTTTAAAAAAGGTTGGTAGGCTAGAAAATTTAAAAAGGGAAATGGATAGGATAAATGTGGATGTAGTAGGAATTAGTGAGGTTCGGTGGGAAGAGGAAGGCGACTTTTGGTCAGGTGATTTTAGAATAATTAACTCAGCTTCAAATAATGGGCAGGCAGGAGTAGGTTTCATAATGAACAAGAAGATAGGGAAGAGAGTAGAGTATTTCAAAACGCATAGCGATAGAATCATTGTAATAAGGATAAAATCAAAACCTAAACCGACAACGATTGTTAACGTCTATATGCCTACAAGCGCCCATGATGATGATGATGATGAGGTAGAGTGTGTATACGAAGAGATTGATGAAGCAATTAAACACGTAAAAGGTGATGAAAATTTAATAATAGTTGGAGATTGGAATGCAAGCATTGGAAAAGGCAAGGAAGGAAATAAAGTGGGTGAATATGGGCTGGGCAAAAGGAATGAAAGAGGGGACCGACTTACAGAGTTTTGCACGAAGTATAATTTAGTAATTGCCAACACCCAATTTAAAAATCATAATAGAAGAATATACACTTGGAAAAAGCCAGGCGATACTGCAAGGTATCAGATAGATTATATCATGGTTAAGCAAAGATTTAGAAATCAACTCGTTGACTGCAAAACTTACCCTGGAGCAGACATTGATAGCGACCATAATTTGGTGATAATGAAATGTAGATTGGGGTTTAAAAACCTGAAGAAAAGGTGTCAGATGAATCGGTGGAATTTAGAGAAGCTTGAAGAAGAGGGGGTAAAGAAGATTTTTGAGGAGGACATCGCAAGAGGTCTGAGTAAAAAAGATAAGGTAGAAAATGTAGAAGTAGAATGGGAGAATGTTAAAAAGGAAATTCTTAAACTGGTAGAAAACCTTGGTTTTCAGACAATATATTGCAGCTGATAGATGAACGTAGAAAATATAAGAATGCTAGTGATGAAGAAAGTAAAAGGAACTATCAGCAATTAAGAAATGCTATAAACAGGAAGTGCAAACTGGCGAAAGAAGAGTAGATTAAAGTGTTCAGAAGTGGAAAGAGAAATGAACATTGCTAAAATAGACGGAGCATACAGGAAAGTTAAGGAAAATTTTTGGGTACATAAATTAAAATCTAATAATGTGTTAAACAAAGATGGTACACCAATATATAATACGAAAGGTAAAGTCGATAGATGGGTGGAATATATTGAAGAGTTATACGGAGGAAATGAATTAGAAAATGGTGTTATAGAGGAAGAAGAGGTAGTTGAGGAGGATGAAATGGGAGAAACAATACTGAGATCTGAATTTAAGAGAGCATTAAAAGATTTAAATGGCAAAAAGGCTCCTGGAATAGACGGAATACCTGTAGAATTACTGTGCAGTGCAGGTGAGGAAGCGATTGATAGATTATACAAACTGGTGTGTAATATTTATGAAAAAAGGGTGAAAAATGATGTTAAAGAACAATTTAGATTCGGAGTAACAGTACAAGGTGAAAAGATAAAGATGCTACGATTTGCTGATGATATAGTAATTCTAGCCGAGAGTAAAAAAGAATTAGAAGAAACAATGAACGTCATAGATGAAGTCCTACACAAGATCTATCGCATGAAAATAAACAAGAACAAAACAAAAGTAATGAAATGTAGTAGAAATAATAAAGATGGACCACTGAATGTGAAATAGGAGGAGAAAAGATTATGGAGGTAGAAGAATTTTGTTATTTGGGAAGTAGAATTACTAAAGATGGACGAAGCAGGAGCGATATAAAATGTCGAATAGCACAAGCGAAACGAGCCTTCAGTAAGAAATATAATTTGTTTACATCAAAAATTAATTTAAATGTCAGGAAAAGATTTTTGAAAGTATATGTTTGGAGTGTCGCTTTATATGGAAGTGAAACTTGGACAATCGGAGTATCTGAGAAGAAAATATTAGAAGCTTTTGAAATGTGGTGCTATAGGAGAATGTTAAAAATCAGATGGGTAGATAAAGTGACAAATGAAGAGGTATTGCGGCAAATAGATGAAGAAAGAAGCATTTGGAAAAATATAGTTAAAAGAAGAGACAGACTTATAGGCCACATACTAAGGCATCCTGGAATAGTCGCTTTAATATTGGAAGGACAGGTAGAAGGGAAAAATTGTGTAGGCAGGCCACGTTTGGAATATGTAAAACAAATTGTTAGGGATGTAGGATGTAGAGGGTATACTGAAATGAAGAGATGAAATGAGAGCTGCATCAAACCAGTCATATGACTGAAGACAAAAAAAAAACTTTAAACAGAAAAATAATGTCAAAAAATAAATTAGAAGTAGGCATTTTTCATAAAGGAAGGAATTTGATGGAGTTCTACGACCATTTTTACGTCAAAATGGTAATCCAGTTCCTGCTGTACTCCTTTGAAAACACTATGAGTGACACTTGTTACTTCTGCAATTTGGTATTTGAAGTGGTAGATGTAATTGAGGGGCGTGGTGTACATATTTTGTTACAAAACGTCTAGGAAAGTTGTTGAATAATAAGAGCAAGGAAGCTCGATTGCAAGGACTATAAGAGCAAGGACTGCTACGATTTTAGGACTGCCTTGTTCTGTGCACATTTGTCTCAATCAGAAACTATAATTCTTAAATTACTTCTATTTAAAATGAAAAGCAGAACCAAATTTATTAAGCACATAGTTTTCCAGTCACTCTTACAGTCATCTTCAGTGACTAATGTTGCTGCTTTCTCACCGTCATGTTTTTTGAGCTTCATAGGCAAATCTTTTAGATGTACATTTAGTATTGTAACTGTGGTTATTATACAGAAAATAGAGTTTGTCACTGGCCGTATCTGCTGTATATAAATTGGAATAAAAACAGTACTGTTTGCAACATATTTTTAAAAGAGTAGAGAAAAATTGCTTGTTTTGTTTCTGTCAATTTTAGATATCGTATGAAAGGTATTGATGCAAGCGTTCTTGCATACTATTAACAAAATTTGCCCTAATATATAGAATTTTATATGGTTTCTGTAGACCTAGAGTATTTAAGAAAATGCATTTTGGTTTTGTTACCAAAATGTCCTGTAGTGCGTTTAATTTTTAATGAAGTCTTGT
Organism: Lycorma delicatula; assembly: GCF_047948215.1. Taxonomy (NCBI): domain Eukaryota; kingdom Metazoa; phylum Arthropoda; class Insecta; order Hemiptera; family Fulgoridae; genus Lycorma; species Lycorma delicatula. The sequence goes on from NC_134463.1 coordinate 71,623,484, forward strand.
TACAAAAGTGATTTACATTATGATTTTCTGTTTTAATAATTTGTTTTGTCTGATGAGTGAAATACTAGCTTAGTTTATATTATTGTCATTAATTTTTTTATTGTCATTCAGAGTTATTTTATTGTTTTGTTAAGATTAAAGATGGTTATAATGAAGATGCTAGTGATATTGGTAAATACTGTGAGTCATATCCTCCTCCTATTACTTCTACTCATAATTACTTATGGTTAAAATTTCATTCTGACAGTAATGGTAACGCCCGTGGTTTTCTGGCTAATTATACAACAATCAATATACGTAAGTTTACATTAAAAAGTATTTATATTTATAATTTTGATAAGAATATTTATTATGAATGCTACAGCTTTCTTATTTAATTTTTTATTGATTTAATGAATCCACATCTTAAGAAGTAAATTTAGAGTGTGTCAGATGCTCTTACTTTTTTCTTAATTAATTTTTATCCTTCAAGGATAACCTTTATTCCAAAGGTCATCTGCTTTCTTTTATATTGTTAATTTTTAAAATTTGATGTTATAATTGAAAATAAAAATGGCTGATTATTAAGGTCTCCTTAAAGATTTTTTTTCGGTCTCTTTAAAATAGACAGTATTTAATGTAGTTTTTTTGCAATTAATGTAAATAAATCAGTGTAACAAGTAATGTAGTAATATGCAGTTTAGTATAAATAATATATACTCCAATAATCATTATTGTTACTTCTCTGCTATGTATATTTTAATTTATCAAACATATAATTTTTGTGTAACTAATCTAGCCAAATACTAAAATTGTAACATTTATTTTCAAACTAATTAAAACAGTTATCTATTTTTAATATTATTAAATGATTCTGTTATATAATAAAAAATTTAGCTTTTTACTATGATGTCTTTAGTAGAAATATCATGTTTTATTAATATTTAATTATAACACATTTAAAAATTGTATTCTTGATGTTAACAATCGTCAACTATTTTTAAAATGATTATTAAAAATGTTTTCAATTATTTTATTATAGGTAAAACAATTAATAATTATTTAAAACAAAAGATGTATTTTAAAAAATTCAAACTAAAATGTTTTACGTACTTCTAAAGGTTTATTAGTTCAAAATTAATTGAATACAAGATTTCTGTTCAAAATTAAACAAAAAAAACACATGAATATTTGTTTGCATAATGCACTCTATTAATTCATTAGTACGTGAATATTAATATGAATTAATATTAATTTTTTTTTCATAAATATCTTTACTCCATGAGGAGTAATTTCAACAGAATTCTAATTTATAACTTTATTGATTATTAAATGGTGATTTTGACTAAATTTATTCTGGAAATACTTGGTTAAATTTATCATTAATTTATCTATAGTTAATTTATAATTAATTTTGAACCAGAATTGGCTCTAAAATTTTTAATGCAGCAGATCTAACAGTGCTGACTTCCTGTGTGGATTATTCTTGATCTACTTTGTTATTTTGACATATGTTTGAACCTACATCCGTATTTGACCACCATCAATTCAAAAACTAAAATATAAATCATATTTATGTATAAAACTTCTTGAAAAGTTTGGTTTCAAAGCTAAATTAATTAATACTGATTTCAATCTTATGTAAAATTTAAGATGTAAAACTTTTTAAAAATCAATTTGTACACCTTTAGGAAAAGCTGCAAAAAACTATCTTATTTGCACCAGTTATCACTCTATGTTTAGCTTCTTCAGGAGTAGGAGTTTTAATGTAGAGAAAATGATAACTGAGACAAAGATAAGTTTTTTATACTTTTTGTTTTTAAAAAGTGTACTGTAGTCCATTTCTTAAGCATAATATCATTATATTTTGTAAAATATGATTTTCATGTGTAATGAAATTAAATAATATGACTGATTGGGTGGATGCTGTCTCTCACCAACAATGTTCAACATTTACACTTTAGTTTTGATAAGGAATATGTTAGAAGAAGGAGTAATTGTTGTAGAATGAAAAATTAGCTTATTTGTCAAGTTTTGTTTGTTGATATAGCAATTCAAGCTGATGACACACAAACACACACACACACACACACACATACATTTGTGTGTTTGTGTGTGTGTGTATGTGTATGCATGTATGTATGTATGTATGTATGTATGTATTATATATATAATGTGTGTGTTAGTATGTGTGCACACACGCTTCATAGGTTGTTATAGATGTTGAAATTCCAATTTATTTAATTTAAATTTGTAAAATGTTGACTTTAATTTGTATTTTGATTTTTATAAAAATATTGGACGTATTGAATCTCAATAATTTTTAAATCAAAATAAGAAATTGGTACAAAAGCATATATTTTGAAGTTACATTTAAAACTTGCTGTAACTATTTAAAATTTGTTTTCCTAATTATTATTTATTTTTAGTAGAATTGAAAGCGTTTTGGATATTTTTTGAGCACCTTATTATGCACCATTATATCAAAAAAAGAAAAAGAATGAAACAGCATTTTAAGATAAAATAAAAATAAAAATTTGCTGTCACCATTGTGACAGTAATTATGTAGCTGTTCAAAACTACTATTCAAAACTTATTAAATTTATTGTTTCTATATAAAGTGAATTATTATTATTATTACTGTAATTGATTATGAACAATTACAGTAGAACTGCAATCGCATTACTATAACAAAATGAAAGTTTTGTTTCATATTGGTATTATTGAAGATAAACGTAATTTTGCTAATATTTTGGTAATTATTAAAAGGATTAAGTATCAAACAAAATTGTGATATACAATTTCTTCTTAAAATAATGAATTTTTTATTTACTCTTACTTTAGCACAACTATACTTAAATCTTGTGGTCTATATAGTGTGTAATGATCTGAATAGTGCTGACTACTGTTTCTTGTTAGCTAAATCAGTAAATAAAAAAAAAAATTCTTAAAATGCTGGATTAGAATTTTTTTGTCTACCTTATATTTTTTAGAAGAATATAATTTATTGATTGTAAAACATATGTTATTCATAACTATTTGAGGAACTACAGGGGATGTTACCGAGCAGATAGAAAAATGTCTGCTGACATTTGCAGTGAATATCTGGAACATATTTTAATCTGTACATCTTATTTCATTAAGGACAAACTAATTAAGCTCCTGTATTTTATTTTTTAATGCTACATAGTTGAAATGTTTTTTACACAGTTGTTTAAACACACTTTATTCATAATTCAAAGGCAAAAACATGATGAGATACTGAGGGATAAACATCGACAAATCCACCAGGAACATTGTCTTACCAAACACAACTTGGTAAACATACAGACAATAGTAGATGTTCGAGCATCTTCATTCCAAAGGGTTAATATATTGCATTTAATGAACAATAAGATATATATTATTATTATTTTACTATCGTTAATTTTTTTTCAAGGTCTGATCAGTCACGAAATTAAAACGACAGTGAAAATAACAAATTTTTTATTTGTTACAAGTCCTTACATAGTTATGCTATTTCTCTACACAGTCGCCACTTCGATTTAGACATTTGTCGTAGCATGGTACCAACTTTCCAATAATCTTGTCATAGAATAGAGCCGCCTATGTTTTCAGCCATGTTTCTACGCTGGTCTGTAGCTCGATGTCTGTGCCAAAATGTTGTTCTCCTAGCCAGTTTCATGTGAGCAAAGAGGTGAAAATTGGATGGAGCCCAGACCGGGCTGTATGGTGGGTGATCAAACACTTTGCAATGAAAACGCTGCAGTAGCTTCTTTGTTACAGCTGTAGTGTGCGGCCGAGCATTGTCATGGAGAAAGACAATACCTGATGACAACATTCCTCTCCGCTTATTCTGAATTGCCGTTCGTAGACGTTGAAGAGTCACGCAGTATAAGGCTGCAGTGATGGTCATGCCACGTTCCATGAATCCCAACAAGAGAATTTTATTCCGGTCCCAGAATGCAGTAGCCATACACTTTCTGTTGGAGAAGGTTTGCTAGAACTTCTTTAGTTTACTGGGAGAATGAGAATGCATCCACTGTTTGGATTGTTCTTTTGTTTCTTCAGTTTCGAAATGGACCCATGTCTCATCCCCTGTGACAATTTTGTTCAAAAAATCTCCTTCATTGTGGTAGCGCTGGAGAAATGTTGGAGAGGCGTCCATTCTCATTGTTTTGTGATGGTTGGACAGCATCTTGGGAACCCATCTCGCACACAGTTTGCGGTACTCTCACTCACAAGGGTTTAGAGAGCTGACCTTGAAATTTCAGGAAACGAATTGCTCAATACAGAAATTGTGAACCGACAATTTTCTCGAATTGCCTCATCCACTCGCTCAACGAGATCATCGGTTGACACTTGCTTCCTTCCCTGACTGCCTGCATCATGAACATCTGTATGTCCTGCTTTAAAGTTCTTGCACCATTGTCGTATTTTGCTGTCACTCATTGAAGTTTCACTGTACACATTACTTATTCGTCGATGAATTTCAGCAGCATTACACCCCTCAGCCTGAAGAAATCAAATTACCGCACGCACTTCACACTTGGCGGGAGATGGTATTGTTGTAGACATGTTTACGTGCTAGCTGCGTGTTCAGAACTAAACGAAGTGATGCGGCGTGATTGAAGGCCATACTAGAGACGCTACGCAACACATGCGCAAATGTTCATCCGATTTTTGCGTGGATTTTTATTTTGCGACCGATTGGACCTTGAGAAACAAATAACCCTCATATATATATATATATATTTAATTCGTAATTATATTATTCTACAGTATGAAATAAACCATCTAATACAGAATATTGAGATAAGACATATCGTACTTTAATTCATCATGAAAGTACTTTCATAGGATCCTGCATCCTCAGTCATGATAGAAATAATTCTGTTACTAAAAATCTAAAAATAAAGATTCTAAAATATTGAGAATTGCATATTTATTTAAACAAATGCTTGCTACCTGTTGCACTTCCCCAAACAGTCTCCTTCAAACACTGTCTGATGGATTATCAAATTGAAGTTTTGTTTGTATTTACATATACTATTTTTCTAATATATTCCATTTTATTTCATCTTTATTAATTTTTAAATTTGTGTTAACATCAGAAATAGAATGTTCATTACTTAATAGATGGTATGCCATATTAGATAAACTGAATTTGTTATTTTTGTAATTTCTAAATTGTTCAAGAAATCTAGTTTTAAATGATCTGTTTGTTTCTTCTACATAAACACCATCACAAACATGATGTTTAATTTTATAAATTCAACACAGATTGTTTATTTTATTATTTTTGTTTTTTAAACATTTTATTATGAGGTTATTAGGTTTGTATGCTGCTTTAAATATTTCTTTATTGTAAGTTTTAGTAATGTTTTCAATGATATTATTATCATTGCATAAAACACAATATAAATAAAATAGTATGTGAATAAAATACTTTATGAATATTTTTTCACTCTTTTGTGTCTTATGTATTGGTTTTTTAAGGTAGTTATTTTTTAAAATATTACTAAAGTAGTATTATATCCATTTTCAACAGCTATATGTTTTATGATGTTTATTTCATTATTTAACTTTTTTTGTTATTATGTGGTATTTGATCGGCCTATTAATCATATTTGTGTTTGTATTAATTTTATGAGGCAAGGGTGATTGATTTTTATGAATTGTTGTATTATTATATGCAGGTTTTCTATGTAATGATGTTTCAGTTTGGTTGCCCTTGATTATTTCAATATTGATAAAGAATTTACTTTTAATAGAATTTAAATATAATTTAACAGTACAGAGGAATAATATGAATTTTAATAAAGTAATATATGTATAATTATGTATATCATTGTCCAGTTTATATGGACAGTACTCTGTAATTTGAAAGACTGAGCTGAAAATATAAAGATATTGAATTCGTTCTATTTATCACGTGAAAATGTTCAGAGTGATACAATGTATCTCAAGGAGTGCAAATTTCTGTAATAGATCAGGTTTGAAAAAACACAACATTAAGACCCACTGATAACTTTTGATTACAATTGATAATTCCAATTTCAGTTTCCAGATTAAGTAAAAATGTAACATTTAACAAAGTTTTACTTCAAACTCATTGCAATTTCATATGTTGAAGTTCATCTGTATTTTTTACTTTTAAAGATAAATTGATAAAGCAGAAAATAGTTTTTGCAGATGATGGTCTTTATAGGTCACTGTTATAAATTTATTATTGGTATAATAATTACATATATATATATATATATGTGTGTATTATATGTTTTTACAGCTTGTGGTGGAGTTTTTAAAAATACTTCTGGAACAATTGAATCACCAAATGATCCTGAGGAGTTATCAAAATATCAGAGTAATGTTACCTGCAAATGGATAATAGTTGCTCCAAAAGGACACATTATTAACTTATCTTGGTTAACGTTTTCACTAGAAAAAGATGCAAGATGTTATCATGATTATGTAGAAATATTTGATAATAATACAACTCCTGGAATGGGTGGTAGCATGGGGAAGTAAGTTTGCTCTTTTGCTATTTTCGATTATTTGTTATTATTAATTTGATATTAATTACAATCATTATTGGATTTCATCTAGATCCTGATGTAGTGCACTAAGATGCATTAAAGATAAAACAAAATGATGTAAGGCAATAAAATGTCAAATAAGATAAAAACAGTGGCCATATTTGATAATCTCTAGTTTCTGATGATTATTGAAATTAAATTATGCTGCGTATGGGTTCACTGTATGAATTGTGGTTAATTATGTACTAAAGATCTCAGAACTGTGTGCATTCTAGTGGGCCTCCACTATAAAGTACAGTGTGACATATATAATGAAAACTGATTCTGAGAAGGCTTCAGAGATTCATGCACAGCCCAGTAATCCTGATTACAACACCACAATCACCTGCCTACTGTTGGGGGTGACGTGTAACTCCTAACAAAGTACAACAAACGTGAGTTATGCTACTGAAATTATGCACAACTGAATTCTGTAACTGCAAGTTGGAAAAAAATATATAGAAATTTTGTAACAGCATTTCTAGTTGTAAATTTTGAGTCCAGCATGACTGCTTGGGTGATGAGGGCCATCATTATCCTAAGATTCCAGACTTCAAATTTGGTTGATAAAGTGGATATTTTGCCATTACCTTCATATCATTGGAGGTTAACAGATACTCGTGATGTCAGTACTTTTTTACTGTTTGCACACTGGTTAACAGCCTTTTTATAGCCTAGCTGTTTGCTCCCCAAATTCAGCCCCTTCAAAAGCCAACATCCTGGATCACCTAACGACTTTAGTGGTCAGTGCGATACTTCTCTGCACTCCCTCCAGAATTCCACTGTTTCTGTCGCAGCTGAGTGATTTCCTCCAGGCAGTGATTTCGTAGAGCAGGGTGGAGTTGATAATGTGTCCGTACAATTTCTGTTTACAAGCTCTTTGTTCGGACATGTAACCCAACATCCTGCTTAGCAAATTATCCATTGCCCTCGCACTGTTTCCTTTACATGTGTTTAAAGGCAATAAAGTGTAAACACACTCCAAGTCCAACACACTCCTAAAGTCACACTCCAAGTCATGTGTTGATCCAGCTAGATATTTGGCTACACTCCTAGATATTTGGCTGCATTAACTTGGGATGCCGGAAGTCCATCTTGCACGATTGGGATGGGTGGCAGAGGACATTGTCCAGCCATAGTAATAAATGTTGTTTTTCCTTAGGCAGTCGTAAACCTTTATCCAAAAGCCAGTTTTGTATCTGGCCAATGGCTGTATTTGCAGCAGTTGTGACCTCTTCTGCTGTGCGAGCGGTAACCATCAACGCCAGGTCGTTGGTGAAAGCAATCTGTGTGACTCCCAATCGAAGTACGCTGTCAAAAACAAGGTTCATAGCATGGGATCCAGGACCGATCCTTGAAGTACTCTATGCATCACCAGGAACCTTATCTCAGAGGTAGTGGTCTTATATACCATTTGTCATTCTTCTAAGTACCGCTGTATTAACCAGTGTACTACATCATTGATCTGCCTTTCCTGAAGGATGTTGAAAACGCACCCCAGTACAGCAAGTTGAATGCATTTGCTACATCCAGTAGGACAGCAACTAGTATCCTCCTCATGCACAAGGTGCCCATGGCTGCAGTCTCGACGAGTTTGACTCCTTATCAACTGCTTCAGGTGCCTCCTTCTGAACTTGCATGACTCAATTCTGTACGCTAACCGCCACGGGTTCTGATCAACTTCTTCACACAGGTCACTCCAGCACTTCTTTTTGGCCATTTTAATGGCAGCCATATGTTCTCTCCTAGCTCTACATATTGCCTCCAAGCTGGAGAGAGATCATTTTGCGTTCCATGTATTGCTGCTCTTTGGTAGGCCCTTCTGGCTGCCCATGCGACCCTTCGTACTTGAGCAATGTCATCTGACCACCAAAATGCATGGTAGGGGCACGTGCAGATCACAGTCACTCCTTCTCCCTCACACTCTTCCTATATGACAGAATTCAATTCCTGGCGATAGCGGGATGGCTAACCTAGCTTGAATATTGTTCCTGAAGCGTGCAAATCCGTTTACTGAGACCACTTTTCTCTCTGTTTGCAAGGTGCCTGTCCTGGAACATGTCTGAAATTCTATCATCATATGGTCAGATATGGTTTCCTCATCAAGTACCTTCCAGTCTTCATAATCGTTAATGTGATCTCCCATTATGAAGGTTAGGTCAATTGCCGAAGTGAGGACCATCTAACTAAGATCATCACTTGTTCATTAATACAGAGTAAACCTGCTGCAGCTCTTCTATCATGGAGATGAAGCCCGCAAACATCAGTGATAGTGTCCGCGAACTCCGTTGCCTTCGTATTGAAATCTCCAGCGATGACCAGTTTCTCCCCACAATGACTGTGAACTTTGTAGAACATTATTTCTAGCAATTCAACGACTGCCTCCAGCCCTGTGTTTGGAGAACAGTAGCAGGAGAATACTGTTAGCATTCCTAGGTTAGCTCATACAAAGCCCTTTCTAGTTCGGCTTGCCACTACAGGAATCCCAGATCTGAAGAAACCAATTGCTGCAACCGCCATCTCATGTACTAGCCATACTGAGCCAAGTACAACAGTTGCTGGTGGTTCAAATAGCAACGCTACAGCTGCAGACCATTGAAGAGCATCTCCCAGCATATGTCCAGGGAGCATCTCCTCCTATCTGTGTTTAATTGAAGAAAGTGCATTAATGGGGCGAGCAGGTGCCTGTCTTGTGCCCCTCTAATCCACACAGTCCGCATCTTCTTGGGTTGGTACAGGTAGCCTGCCAGTGTCCCTGTTGTCTACAGTTGAAGCACAGACCACTCCTGTTCATGCTGTTGCAGGTGCTGGACATATGTCCTTTTCCTCAGCACCTGTAACACCTGTTTTCAGGTTTTCTCATTCGGGCTCTGCAGTTCACCCATCCAACTCGGACTCGCTTAGCGAGTTCGAGTAGGATGGGTAATGGAGTTAGCTGTCTAGTTGCTCCTAGTGTGGTAATGATGGTGACGGTTTGTGTTCTGAACACAGGGAGGATACTTTGAAGTCAACTTCCTCCCTGACTACCTTCTTTATCGCCTACACTACTACCACTTCTGTAGTGTCCTCTATGTCACAGAGGTGGACTGAGGTCCTTCTACTGTCCTTCATTGGAAGATTGATTTTTAGTCCTTCTGTTTTGGAGCGGAGATACGTTTTCAATGCTGTTTCTTTTTGTGTTCCTTCCACGCGAATTCATAGTTCACCTTCTTTGCCTTGTCTTAAAGAGAGTACCCCTTCGACATCTTCAGTTGCCATGTTGTCTTTGACATTATGGAGCAGATCAGAATAGGAGTGTCCGTTAGTTTGCAATACCAAAGTGCCAATCTCTGATACAGCTGAGGTTGAGAGCTGTGTCTTCTGAGCACTGTTTCCCTTGCTTGTCATGTTAGGTACCACTACTTGTACCCCGTTCCTTCCCGCTAGAGGTGTGTAAAACTAGACATTCAAGTAGTCGTCCCTTTGTCCTTCCTGGAAGAAGAAGATAATGCCTGGCGACTCTTGTTTAGCATTCCTCAAGGCACTTAGTATCTCCTTCAACATAGCTGTCTCATCCCTTTTGGAATTGTAATATAGAGAGATTATTTTCTTTCATGGTGTTCATTTTCCCCAGTATTCTAGGGCCATCCTTGGAGATGTCACCTGGTAGCACTCCTGTTATGCGATTTGACCTTGCACCAGTTTTCCTTCTGCAGCTAGGTCAATAAGCCTGTATTTATTTCCAGTTACAATGGATGGTTCATCGAGTCGCTGTACTTTGGACTTGATGCTCCTAGGCCAGGTTTTACCCACCACAATTATCAGTTCGTCATCAGTGAGTTTTCTGGTGAGTACTTCATCTTTCTCCTGCTCACTGTTGTATGTTTGTGTGACCACATTCTGTGTCTGTGTGGAGACACTTCGTATCTTCTTTGCAGCCTCAGTGAGTAGCCCAGACCAGGGGAATTTTTGTAGGTCAGATGCAATACTGTAGATTGTCTCAAATCTATTTCTGATTTCCCTCTTGGTGTTGGTAGTTTTGCCCACCAGATGTGTCTCATATCACTAACAACCTCAAACAGTTTGTTGAATGTGGCTGTTATTTCAGAACCAGACAACATGGTATTTTTCTCCATCGCAGTTGTTGATTCATTATCAGCCTCAGGGTTGTAGATCTCTGTACATTGTTAATTGTATTTGATCCATCACCACTTGTATATTGCCTCTGTTTAGACATGACTATAGGAAGAGACCACGATTTGGGTCTCTTGTGAGCTATCTTAGCTCCCCCTGTCAGGCATCAGATCACTACCTGACAAGCTGATGTGAGTATCATTGCCTAAAGAACAGTCTCTATCAACTCCACTAGGCAGTTCACCGCTTCCTGTTGTACCTTTTTTATGTTCTTGGCATTTGGAGAGATGACTGGTCTTTGTTGTAGGTACTTCCTTATTCTTCCCCAACAACAACGGGAAATTCTGCGTAGAAGTCTCATTGGTTCTATCATCATTTGTATTATTGCAGAATTTACATTCTTTGATGGTTATGTTTGGTCCTGTTAAACGTACCAGAACCTTGGAGGTATTCTTTGGGGCCACTTTCATCCACACAGATCTCTCTTCTTGAACAGTGGCAGAAATTTCATTCATCTCATTTTTTTGCATTTTTTGAATCAAGAAAAATTTTTTATGGTAAAATTTCTCAACCCTTTTTTTGCGCTACCCAAAAAATTCTAGAATTTTTTCTAGAGAGGGGGGAGGTCATAGAGTAAAAATATGTGGGGCAGAGGGTTCTCGGTGAGGGTCCGGCTTGGAACCATAGGGATTAGGGGCTCAGGGGCCCTGGAACAGAGATACAGGGAAAGGGCTATTTCCCTGTATGTTCAGGAAAAAACTTGGAAAATTTTTCTAAGTTCAAAACTCACTCGAGATTCCAACCAGATTGAAATCGATTTCCAAAAAATGTATTACCACTAAATTCGAATAAGATGTTAAAATTAGCAAGCTATGGCTCGACCAACTAGCCTAGAGTTGGTGGACGTTTATGATTTGAGGTTATGATGTCCCAACTCTTATTTATAATAATTAACTGTAGTTAAATACTACTTTAAAAGTCATAATTTAAGTTAAAATATTACTTTACACTTTCGACATAGTTGTTTTTGAGTTCACAGGTATAGTTGATATGCCTAATTAACTTTTAACGATATGTCGAAAATCACCTTGCTTAACAACGCCGCGTGGTCTTTAACTTAAAACTAGGAACAAAACTTAGTCAGTTTTCAACCGATATTCATGATTTATGCCCCATTACACTCACAAAGTGTAGCATTAGCACATTATCATAAAATTAGATCACCATAAACACTAAAACCAGTATTTAGGACACCCAGTCAGGAGCTCACTAAAACACAACTTAGTGGGTAAGAGCTGGGCTCTATGAGTTTGTAGGATATTCTTGGTTTTAAGCTAGTTGTTGCACCTATTTGTGTCAAAGGCACATTTGAATTATCTATTGCAAACTGTGTGTTTTATAGGCAAGGACTCTGGCAAATATTATGGATAAAAGATCCTGGCTTTTTTGATGCGTAATATGAAAAATGAGTTAATTAAATTTTAAGCAGTCAAGTTGAGCTAATTATTTTCTGCAATGAGATTGTCAGCAGTTGTTATTTGTGGAAGCAGAATTTTAATAGAGAGATGGTATGAACAGTTGAAACCAGTATCCGTTGAGGAAATTTGTTTGAATACTGTCCTGTTAAAATCTATTTAGCTGGTAGCAAACTTTGTGATTTAATTTTTTCTTAGGAGAAAAAATTTACTTTAATATACATTGTCACAATGCTGGTAATCTAGTGGTTTATTTGTTTCTAAAATTTAGGAAAAAATTTGAAATATTTCAGTAAATATTTATTGATATAATTTTAGATATTTTTATTAATTTATTTACACATCTATTGTAATTATGTTTTAGGTACTGTGGTAAAACATTACCACCAGCGATGACATCAACTGATAACATCATAACAATAGTTTTTAAATCTGATATATCTGTTAGTATGGACGGTTTTATGGCTCACTATGTAACACAGGATGCTTCAAAACGTTAGTATTCAAACAGTTATATGTTGGGATATACTTTTTATACATCTAAGTAATTTAAACCATGGGTCCAATAATTTTATTAATTATCAAGATCAATAATAATGTTTGAACTATCTAAATAATATTATAAAACACATCTCACTGTGTGAGAGATGTATTGAAATCCTTAGACGATCTTTAGTCTACTGTAAACAAAATAAGATGTTCATTTTTATATTATTTATTTATATGAAATATTACTATTTCAGAATTAATAATATTTTTTAAAAATTCAGATGATTTAAGTATTGAAAGATGTCTTCGTTGCAAGTTCTGTTTCACTATTCTATTCAGGTAATTCATTTTTTAATATTGGTATAATAATATACACTGGATTTATATGTTCACATTAAAAAAAAGTCATTTATAACAATTTATTGAATTTGTTTTTATATTTAAATAATGAAATAATCACCAATAGTAATTATAAAACAGAAAGTATTATACTTAATTCAAAGAAAGTGCTGTTTCATTGTGTACGTTCTTAATATTGTTCATAAAAAGACTTTTTTGTTCTTATTGCTATAAAATAATTAGCATTGAAGTACCATATTATTATTTTTTTTTTGTTAGCATATTTTATTCTATCAAATAAATAAATTTTGATAGAAGAATCTTTTCCTTCAATTTTTACAACTTGAACTGATTATCCTGATCAAACGATTTTCTGGCAGTTCATTTGTTTATTTACGTTTAGTTTTATTACACATTTAAGTAAATGAAATTTATAATGAAAATTTCTTTTAGTTATATCTTTACATTACAATAATAAATATTTATTTCCAGTAAGTTCCATTATTTAAACTTTTTCTTAAAAGATAGAAAAAAGTGACTATATAAACATGTAAAATGCACTTTAAGAAATTTTTTAAACGTTTTATTCTGCTTTTATTTTGATTACGTTAGAAATACAGTTATTGATGTACACATTCAGCTTATAAACAGTTGCAAATAATAAGCCGACTGGTTTCTTAATTGCCTCTAAACAGACACCATCAGCAATATGCCACTAATAGCCAACACAGCATGATACATTTGTAAATTTCATATCATTGATATAATATTAATCACTTAATTGGTATCATATATATTTATACATTTTTCAAACTTATAAACGCATTGTACAGTATCATTAATAAGTAACAGCCTTACTTTCCTCCAGATTAGAACCATTCTATTTTTGTTGAAATGGAATAAAATTCTTCTTTATTTTATGTATGTACTGGAGTCTTGGTTTTCCTCTGCATCGCTTCCCTGCAAATGCAACCTTCAATTATTGTCTTGATAATTCCCTCATTATATCTTATCCAGTCAATAATCTGTTTCTGTGCTTTACAATATTTCTCCATAATTCTCTTTATTGTCATATTTTATCAAGAATTTCATGATTGCTGACCTTGTTGAGCCACTATATTTTTAATAAGTTTGTCGTACAAAATTAAAAAAACAGAGCTTCCTCTGCCCTATTTATGTATTTATTTTATTATTATATCGGTGTCAATACACTAAAGACCAATTACAGTCTTCTTTATCTTTTTCACTTTATTTTTTCTCCAATGAGATGAATTTTGTAGTGTATGGAAAATAGCAAACCCAATTGATATTTGATCCCAATATCTTCCAGATGAAAGATACTGGTACTATTTTGCTATGGAGCTTGATAGACCTGGACCTGTTATCTGAATCTTGCAATCGTACAGTGCTATACATGAGTCCTGGAGAATCTTTTTCTTGTTTTTAGATTTTCTCTTTAGGAGTCGGCAACCTGTATTTACTCTTGAATGCAGCTTTCACCTGTCTGATTCTACATAAAATATTTTGTCTTATTCTGTCTTTCATTATTTTTTTTATTGCCTAGGTTGCAACTGTGTCTATATTGTCACTACTATGTTTACAGTTTATTCATTACCAAAATGCTAATACACATATTGTATGCTAGTTACTACTGTTGCTACGAATTGCTGAAGGTTAAAAGAATTTTTACATGGAAGTATAATTTCTTACTTTATATTTTTTTAATGGAATTGAAGAATTCACTATTGTAATTGAGAAGATGGAAATATGGAAAAACAATGTTACAATGTTTATATGCGTAATAATACAGTATGATAAATGATGATGATAATTATGATAATGAAGACAAGTAATACATATGGTATGAAAATTTAACATTGTTCTTATTGGTTTTTGGCTAGAAAAGCAAAAAATGTTATAAATAGGAAATTGTTAGAACTGGTATCATTAAAAATAATTGTTACTATATTCTAAAGTATATGAAAAACAGCTTTCCATTGGTATATAATTCGCTACAAAATATGTACATCACATAACATGTGTTTGATATTTTGTATGGTACTTTTAACTTAGTATTTTTATTTCAGTTTGTGGAGGCACTTATCTTACAAATGCTGGAATCATCACGTCACCAAATTATCCAAACAATTATCCCAGTCATAAAGAATGTGTATGGTTTATTAAAGTAGCAGCACATCATCAGATTCAGCTGCACATTGAAAGTTTTAAGTTAGAACCTCATTCGCAATGTAAATTTGATTTTCTTGAAATCAGGTAAAATTTTTAAAGCCTTTTTTTTAACATTTTCAAGCCGTAGTTTATTGATGCTGAAATAACCAGAATGAACATTAATGTCTTATCTTAATGTCTGTTTTACAGTTATTTAATGGCTTATATTTGATTCTTGGTACTAGATTCTACTGACAATACGTGACTTAGATCTCGGTAGATAAAAATAAAAGATCTGTACGTAATAAAGAGTGGTAGATAAATTATCGATAGATAATAAAGATCCGTAGATAATAAAACATTGGTAAATAAAAATAAAAGACCATAATATCATACAAATGTTGAAACCAACCAATTAGGTTGATATTTACTTCATTTATGTTGAAAATGGCTGATTATTTTGAACATTTATTTTGCTATATATTTCCTGCTGTAAACACTAATTCTAGTGGAATGATTATAATGGTGAAGATGAAGATCCTGATTTTTATTAAAATGAAATGATAATGTTATTGTGAAAGGTGATATTTTTAAAAAGTGCAAAGAAACTGGTAAGCCTTTTTCATTCTAAAAGGGAAGTACATTTAAAACTATAAACTGTTAAATTTCAAAATGAAAAAAAAAATAATAAATAGAACATTTTATTTTAAGTCATTCTTGCAGCTACCTTCAGTGACTAGTGCTGTTTTCACACCAGCATCAGGTAGTATTATTGTTAGTGGCTTTTTTTTTTTTAATTAGGCAGTTGTGTATTTAAAATGCAGCCAAAAAAATTTAATGAATTTGAATCTTATTTGCTCATTTATTATATTGCTTTAACTGTTTACATGTTCATAACATTCATGTATGTCAAAATGTGATCCTTCATATATTTATGGAATACTAAGATTTTTGTCAATGTTGATGGGTGTGTAATTAGTGTCTGTTAGTGGTTGGCAAATGTTGACTATGTTGCTATGGAAGTCTTTTAACTGTTTGCTATATCTTTTTTTAAAACTGCATCCTGATCGACCGACATAGAACACTTTGCAGTCAGAACAATTTTGTTTATCCAGGGGCATGTGTTTATCCTGTGACTGTTTTCTGTGTAATGATTTGTTTGGGATTCTAAACGTCACATTTATCCAATCGTTTTTAAGTTTATTATCTACTTTTTGTGAATCTTTATTTATATTTGTTAGTATGATATAGTATTTTTTTATTTATATTTTTATTACATTATGTCAGAAAGAGCTTTTTACATTCATTTGTATATATCTTTGAGATAGATAAGTTACAGTGTTTATTCTTCTATGGAGTCTTCAGGTGATATGGTAGTGTTCAGTAGCTTGTAGAGCATACTTAATAAAAGTAGGTAGTTCAGGTGAGGATGAATGCAATAAGATGCTGTAAATGAGAGTGTATGTTATTTTTAATTTTCTTTATGTTTTGAAAGTGTGTTTTAACTGTTGCATTTTTGTAATGGAGATATCAAAAAAATTTGTTTGTTTACTCTATTGATACTGAACTATAAAGTTACATTGTTTGTATCATATCTGAACATCAAACATTATGAAATGGATAAAGACACAAAAAGTATACAACAATGATATCCTAAATGAACTGTCCTGATTCAAATCATACACACTTTTTGACTGCACCCTAAAGACATGTTTCCATACTAAAAAAAGCACCACCAATCCTGAGAGCTGATGCAAATTTTAGAAGAGCATCACAATCACTGAAGATATCCACAAGAGTGAGTAAAAACATAAATATGGTTTGGTTTATCTTTTTAAAAGTTTACAGTTTTAAATAACTTTTATTGAAAATGTTGTAGACAAAAACATTGCATTGTATATTTTAAGTTTTGTAATTTAAACAAATTTTAATGAATACTAATATAAATTGTAGATTCAAAAAGTTTGAGAACTTTTATTGATAAACTTTTCTGACAAATGTTTATTGTCTGAACATATAGTGTAGTGAGTCACATTCTCTTTGAAATATTGAAGTGCTTCCTTCCTGAAAAGTATTCCGCTACATTACTTTTGCCACTTTTAGAATCATTTCTGTTAGGCCTTTTGCAGGATCATGTGTAGATCCATTACTGAACTTTCTTTAATACATTCAATCATTCGAAATCATTGTCTTTTCAAGTAAGATTCCAATTTAGGTAATAAGAAAAAGTCTGCTAGAACCAGATCAGGTGAGCAAAGTGGCTAAGGAAGCAAAGTTGTCTTGGTTTTAGCAAAAGTCACCAACCAAGAGCAATTTTTTAAACTGGCCGCACATAGTAGTAATAAAGGATCACAGAATTATTTCTTCACAACTCAGGTCTTTTTCTTCAGACATTTTCAACATTTCCAGCAATTCAAGTTTGCCCCACCTAAGGTAAGCATTCATCATTCATGTCAAAAAAGCTGTCTTTCTTTCATGTTGGACTTTCATTGGGTCATTTTTTGGTTTCAGCAAATTCTTTCTGAAAATTGAAAACTTTTAATGTTGTAACTGGGTTTTGTTTCTGTATTGAACCCATAACCCCAGATTTGATCACTTTATATAACTCTTTCTGTAAAGGATTATATATAGAGTTTTATTTACTGAGTGAGCATAATCCAAATTTCTTGAGAAATGGAAACACAATTATTTCTATTATTCTTGGTCAAAAATATGGGACAAACTTTGTAGTTACTCCATGCATTTCTTTATTAAAATTGCTACTCTAATACTCTGATGATGTTATTTATGGTTTTATACTACTTACCTAAAATATTAATTGTAAGAGTTATTTTGACTTTTAAAATGTTATTCTTTGTTAACTAGGAATGGTGGTACAGAAGCTTCACCACTGATTGGAAAATTTTGTGATTCAAAAATTCCAAAAAATATTACTTCATTTAGCAACCAATTACTTCTTAAATTTACTTCTGATGTGACAGGTGATGATAAAGGTTTTAAAATTACATGGGATGGCACAATAACAGGTATGTTTACAAATTTGTTTGAATGAACTCTACTGATCTTTAGTATTAATATGCACGTCTAAGCAGTTCCTTGTAAAAATTAGTTTGGTAAAAAGTATCAGTTATAAGTTTTTAGTTTGTGTGTGCTTGTTAATGAAACCTTTAATTTTGTGTGTAATGAACAAATTACTTGTTTTATCTGTTTTTCTTTAATAATATTTTTTTTGTCTTTAATTTATTATTTTTTTATTTTTTTTTTAGCATTAGGTGTTATTAAAGCTGTCCTTCCAAGCCAATGAAATTATTACTGAATTGAAATAAAAGTAGAAAATTGCAATAGATTTTCTTTTCAATAAATATTTGAATTGTCTTTTATTATTCCTTAGCCTAAAATGCCTTTGAAATATTTTTTTATTAATGCATGGCTTTTTTTATCTATCATTGTTTTGCTGCTTTTATATTTGACAGGTTCAGTGTCTCTAGCACACTCTTTGTTTTAGATTCTGGTTTTACAAATGTATTCAAAATCTAGTTCACTGAATCATGTACTAAGATTGTAAGGTTCAGTCTTTGTGTCCTACATAACTGTATATCAGCTAGTCCTTTGGGTGCTATTTAGGTATTTTATTTTGGTTTTTATATTTTATGAATTAAGAGTTAATTTTATGAGTTTTTTGTTTTTAAATTGTGGAGATAATCATAAGGTGTTATTTTTTTTATCTCAGGTTGTGGTGGAGTTTTGGATACACCAAGTGGTTCAATAACATCACCAAATTATCCACAACCATATTTTAGGAATACTGTATGTTACTATCGCATAAGTGTATCTCACGGAAGTAAAATTCAACTATTTTTTGCTGATATTGATCTAGAAAGTACCAAAAACTGTTTACTTGATTATATTGAGGTCAGTACATCTTTAATTTTAAAATCATTTGAATTTTTATTTTTTATGTACAAGGGGGCTTCAAAAATATAGTGTACAGGAGGAAATAAGAATGACTGAGATTGTATTGTCATTGCTTTTGTTTATAATAGTGATGAACGAAAATTTGTTCATCCCCAAAGGTATAACCCTTATTGTTATTTTATTCATTTTTTAGCCAACTAAATTATTCCATCATTTTTTAAAAGAGTTCCAATGTAATTAGGTTTTTAAAGAGCAAAATCTGTGTACTATAAGGGAAATTCAAGAATTACTATTGCCTTGTATAAGATTGGATAGGCTGACTGTTAATGGTAGAAGCTGATTTTCTGTGTTTCTAAACTGATTTCTCATCTTAGGGAAATTAAAATCCATACTGATAAATTTAATTTAAAAAAGGAGGAAATTATAACAGTTTTATTATAAATCATTTAATATAATCAGTAAGAATTGTAAAATTTTGTTTAACAGCAGTTGAAGAAGAACTTCATTCATGTAAGAAATTCATAAATCACAGTTAATTTTTTTACCGCAGTAATTTGTAATTATTTATTAAATTATAATTTACAATTTTGTTCTATTAGCTAAGTATCTGTATGATTTGACTGAACCTAAATTCTAAATTAGAGACTGTATGTATGAATAGAAAAATAAATGAATGCATACAATTATTCTTATATTAATTACTCAGTCAACATAATGTGCATCAAAGATTTAATTTCTTGTACATTTAATATTGTTTCTTCTATCATTTCATTCATTTCTCTTTAGGTTTAAGTTAATTTACTCATACCAGTTGTATAGGATTTTAAAAATTCTTTCTTCTGTTAAATGAATAAATTATGTATGTTCATTTTCTTGCAGGTTTATGATGGGCTTAATAACAATGCAAAATTACTTGTTAAAACATGCAATAATAATCATCCACCTAATGTATTATCATCCTCAAATCATCTGTATATAAAATTCCGGTCTGATATCAGTATAGAAAATAGAGGATTTCATATTACATATGAAACTGGTATGTTCAGTTATTTTATTTATTATTTTTCATATGTAATTTCTATGGTATTCTTTTTTCAGCTTTTGCTGTTAGTTTTAGGTTTGTTTCAATCTTACTTCATAACTTTTGTCTCGTATACCTAACAATTTATTTCATTTTTCTTCCTCTTTTTAGTAAAACCAAAAACTCTTAAAAAATTTGATATCCATGGTCAGTAACTTAGTATTTTAATATTCATATTATTGTATGTATATATGTATATTATACATATATACATGTATATATTACTTGTATACTCGTGTGTATATATATATATATATAATATATACATATACAAGTACCACAATGAAATGGGTGATTTTGCATCACTGTTTATTCAAAATAAGTTGACTAAGGATGAAATCACTACTGCCATTTTTTAGTTTACTGAAAAGTATTTAGTTGTAAAGGAGTGGAAAAGTGAACAATCTGCCTTTGCTGTAAAAGTATTTAAAGAAATGGTGACAGTTCATAATCTCTCTGCTTGAATTTCAGAAACATTATGCAGTTGATTGCAATCATGCTATTTCATCAGCTCATCCCATCAAGATTTTAATTAAAAATTTTGATGCTACTAGTTCTACACCAAAGAAGAAAGGTGGTAGTGTAAAAACAGTATACACACCTGAGAATATTGTGACTGTGAGTGTGGCATTTGAGCAAAGCCCCCACACTAGGCAGCATTCACCATTGTGTCATTTGGACTGTCTGACCACAATATATGTAGAATTTTACACAATGACCTCAAACTTCACCTGTTTAAAATTAAAATAATTCATGAAAACAAGGCAAATTTAAGTCAAACTTTACTAGAGTTAATTCATGAAAGGCAAGATCTTCTTAAAAAATTTACTAATGATCAATGAGCTTCATTTTCAATTGTCAGGATTTGTTAACAAGCAAAATTTCTGATACTGGGCTTCCAAAAACCCTAGAATTCCCCTAGAGATGCTGCAAAGAGTAACGGGAGACTTTACCAAGATAACTACTGAGTTTGTAAGGCAGAATGACAGTTATCTGCAAGATGCCATTTTTGAATGATAGATTTCTAGTGACTTAAAATAAAATGTGTTATGTTGATGACATAAACTTGAAAGCATGATGTCATGCTTTCATGTCTATGTTGTGTTCATACTTATTAAAATACCATTTTTGTTATTCTTAATAAAATTTTTAAATCATCCTATTCTCTGCCACACTCTGTGTATGCTTTTTTCAAGTTTTTAAATGAATAAGACTATCACAATTTGTGCTGACTGAATTTCATGCAGTGATATGTATTTTCACTTTTAAAACATGAACCAGTTGAAATTCATAGATAACTAGTTACGATGCATAATATTAATGTTTGAATTAAAGAAATAGCAAAATATTTAGGAATGGTGAATGTACATGACAAAGAGGATTTTAGTGATGTTTGCTTAAAACAAATTTTTTAAAAAGTTCATTGAAGATAAAATAAAATAAATTGTTGAATCATCTAGGATTTGTAATGATTTTTCTGTGTATTTTTTAATCCGTTCTTGGTAAAATTGTCCAATTCAATCAGAAGCATTATTGTAGCTTGGTTTGTTGGAACGAATTTACCCGACATTAGATCGCATTGAACTGTGTATCTTGTAGAAAGACAACAAACAAATGTGAATAGAGTGTACTTTGAAATTTTTTCTAAGCATTGTAATAAAAGGCGATAAATTTCTCAATTTGATTGTTATTAAAAATGAGAAGTAGATGTAATATAGCACTTCAGGTATGAAACACTAATTACTTGAATGGCAGTGTTCTATCACTAAAAAAACCAGAAGAATATATCAGAATCTGCCAGAATGTAAATTGATGGCCACGATCTTCTGGTTTCATTTTGATGTCCTGTTGTTCATAGGGTTTATATCACAAGGAACAATGACTATTGCACAAAACTACTATAAACACCCTGAAAGTTACATTAGTTATTGAAAATTTATGATGATGTGGATGAAAAAGGGCATTGTGGTTATCGCACATTTACATGTGCCCATATTCTGTTTCTACACAATGGGCAAGGCAAAACACGATGACAATGAATACATCAAAAACCACCTTTCAGCTTTTCTTTCCTGTCAACAAAAATATCACAGATCCACCTCCAGTACAATGGAATAGCGCTAGAGGAAAGCAATGTATCCAAATATTTAAGGGTTCAACTGGACAGAGGTTTAATGTGGAAGCCCCATGTGGACCACTGTGTGGAAAAGGCGGTAAAAAGAGCCCGCCTACTAAGAAGACTGTCAGCCACGGAATGGGGTGCAAATCAGGATGTTCTCAAGACTGCCTACAAGTTGTACATGAGACTTGTGCTTGTATACGGGAGCGAAGCGATAGTCACAGCTAGCGTTAGCACACTAAGCAAGCTCGACTTCATTCAAAGTGTGGCCGTAAGGGTAATCATAGGCGCTGCTAAGTCCACCCCTATTGCAGCCATGGAGGCACAGACTCATATTGAGCCCCTACAATTGTACTGATAAATGGTAGCATTGAGATCCTGGGAGTGTTGTAGGCGAGTCTATAAGCATCAATGGACTAATTACCAGCAAGCTGCTTCTAGGCTGAAGAGACAGATGGCTCCACTCACTGCATATGAAAAACTTATAAGGAAATATGACATTCCACCCGTGGACACTGCAGCCCCCATGTACGAGCCAGGACTTCTTCGACCACTTACTTCAAGCTCACTATGAACTCAAGAGCTGTTCGAAACCAAAACACACCTCCATGCAACATGAATTGAAGCAGCTAGCCCTACAAACCATCCACGAGGAATTTCCGGAGGACGAGTGGACTCATGTCTACACTGACGGATCTTCAATTTCAGGCAGTGAAGAAACAGGAACTGGCTTTGACTGCTGTCTTTTCCAGGGACATACAGCCATAGATCCCCCCTCAGCAACTATGATGTTGAAGTTGGAGCAGTGCAGCACACCTGCAACTGAGCTGCAGCTGAATTGGAAAAGTTAGTTTCTCTTTTGAAAGCAGTGTTTTTGGTCAACTCCCAAACCATTAACATAATTTATGGCACAACACCCAAACAGACTGCCGGAGGACGGTTGAGTGTAGAAGAAGACTGGAAAGCCTGGGAAATCGCGGGTGGACACTGATGTTTCAGTGGATACCCAATCATGTCAAATATGTGGAAATGAGGAGGCCGATAAAGTGGCCATGTTAGGAACGACTCTACCCCAACCAAGTTGCTCTGCATCCTTGTGTTCATCCACATCAATCGGTGGATTGATGTGGCAGTTGACAGATGGAATGAACAGCTCTACTCTGAGACAGCTGCTGGTAGGAGATGGGAGATTTTGGTGGCTTTTTACCAGTTGCTGCCAGCGTAGCTGCCTTGCGACTAAAAACTGGCCATGACTCTCTTGCTTGACTGCATCCATGTGCTGCTGTCTCCTGAGTGTCTGCTGTGTGGTTGTGAGACAATAGATGCTGATCACCTGAGAGATTGACCGGCCCTGAACCTCACCCAGCTGAATGAGAGCCCAGAGTTCACAGAAGCTCGTCTTTATTGGTCAGCATGTGGCCAAATGGCTCAACAGCCAAGGGCGGGTGTTGGCTAGCAAGTAAGTAAGTATATTCTGCTTCTATGTGACATATCATTTGCCGGTAATTAGGATGAAATGTTTTCAGTTATCCATCATTTGTATATCAACTAGCTTTAATAGAATTATAGAATGAATTTAGATAAATAACAGAAATATCTGGTTCATTCAGTTCATTTCAGAGGTAATAAAAAAGGATGTGAAGTAATTTTTCTTTCAAAATTATTTATGTTATTGTCTGGAACAGTTACAAATGTCAGTACACATATTGACAGACGTAGGTTACTGATCATTTTGGAATTGGAATGCTTTTTGGCCACTACAAGCAGATTTGTAACTTTTTGAGCAAATCTAATATAAATTCTTTTAGTGAGTCTTTATCATGTTTGAACAGAAGTAGACTAGTGTACCCAGGTAACAACAACTTGGTATTTCATTCTGCTTGTTACTGTTGTTTAACAGTGGATCGTTAAATTAGAGTGCAAATTTGAAGTCTTTAAAACCACTAAATAAATTCTAACTCACTTTTTTTTAACTAAGTTTGAATTAAAATTTTATCTGTTAAGATAGTGTGATATATATGCTACTTAATTGTTTGTATAATTGCTTTATGAACTGATCTATTTTTTGTTTGTTGATTGCAGTATGTAATACAACTGTACCTAAAGGCTTTCATGGTGTAATAGAATCACCAAATTATCCAAATCATTATCCACATTTTACTAATTGTCTATGGACCATACCGATACCCAAAGGCAATAACATCAATATTACATTCTCTCATTTTTTTCTTGAGGCTAACAGATTACGACCATCAAATAATTGCACCGATGATTTTGTTGAGGTAAGTGTTCAATAATGTAATAACACTAGTCAACGCAAAATTTGTATCTAACATGTTACATAACTTTTCTCACTGTAATTTGGGTGCTGATTTCAGATATGCTATTGAAATTGTGTTACCACATAAAGATTTTTTATGTAAATTGTAAATTTTTAAAGTTCTTTTTTTTATAATAAACTCATTTTAATCAACTATTAGTTACAATTAAGAATAGTTTCTATATTTCTACTTTTAAACAATGTGCATATATGCTTAATAAAGAAAAAAATATATATATACTATATCATGAGAGGTAGACATGTACAAATATGTCTGTATGATCATATCATACATCTGTTGTTGCCTATTACAGAGCTTAAAATCTTGTTTAGTCTAGCTTCACTTGTCTATACTGTGTGTTATGTTTCACAGAGCTATTAGTGTTGCTATATTTTTATCAATTCTTCATAATAAAAAAGTGACTTTTTTATTTTTATTTTCCACAACATAGCTTCTGGAAAAGTTAATGGATGTTCAAATCATCCAGACAATTTTTGTTATGTCTGTGGTAAATTTACACCTAAATCTGAAAAAAAAGATTATTTCTGAATTGATAAAAACAGTTTATAAATTTTATTTTGATTGTGGACTCGGGAATCAAGATAAAATTTTGGCACCTTATGTTATTTGCATGTCGTGCGTGGTAACTGAATGGTTTAAGGGGAAACGATGAGCCATGCCACTTACTGTACTTAGGTTTGCTGTGCAACTTAAGGAGCACTTTACTAACTGCTACTTTTGTATGACAAATATATTTAAATTTTCATTAAAAACTAAAATGTTCATAAAATAAGGAGATGTGTCCTCAGCTTTAAAACTGGTACCGTATGAAGAGGAGTTATGTATCTGTACCAGCATGTAATCTGACATTGTTAGAAGAACAGTCTGAAAATGAAGCAGATGATATAGAGGATGTTGAAGAATTTCTTCCTATATCTGATGAGAAATTCCTCATTTAATTCAACATGAACTTAATGATTTAGTTCGTGATTTAAAATGATCAAAGCAGCAAGCTGAATTTCTAGGGTCTAGACTATTGTTGGTGATTTTTAGGCAACAGGAAAGATGAAAACTGTGTTTTTTTGGTTAATAAGCTAGAAAACTACAAACATTTAGGATGTAGGATGTCATTAAAAATTCAGTTCCTACACTCCCACATAAACGTTTTCCTCAAAAATTTGGGCTCTGTCAGTGATGAGCAAGGACAGTACTTCCATCAGGATATTTTAACCATGGAGCATCAGTACCCAGGAATCTGTGGGAGTGATGTTCACATACAAGACACATGCTCCAGCCAGGTAGCTGGAAATCTCAGGAGAGAAAATCCCCTTTGGGAAAACAGTCAAGTACCTGATAAAAGGCTTACCTTAGGAAAACATGTTAAATATGTGACCCAAAGGGGAAAGGCTGTCAGGTCCTCACTATATCCAATACTGAACAGTGCCAGCCCATATCCACTGGCAACCAAACTGCTCATTTTTCGGCTATACATCCTGCCGATTCTAACTTATGCTTACCCGACATGGCGAGCTTTGTTGAACTTCATGCTTCAAAAGAAATTAGAAGCTGCCCAAAACATCGCATTGCAGATGATATTTGGAGCACCGTGGTTTGTCAGAAACGTCACTCTTTGATACGATGCGGGACTACACATCGTATCCGAGGTGGGGGTGGTGCAGGCATGCAGACTGTTCAGGAGAGCGGCCGTGTCTGAACATGGCCATCTTCGGGACATCTGCTGAGAGGATTCACAGGGTATAAGAAAACGGCCTCATGCTGTATTAAATGAACCACCGTGAAGAGGCGGTATGAGAGTCAAAAAATGACAAACCAGGCTTAGGAGCTTCTACTTCGCGTAACCTATAAATGAAACCGTGTGAAAATTCCGATCGTGAAAGTGATTATTTTCACAATTAAATTTTGTTAAAACTGTAAAAACCTAGACAATACCCCACACCGTCCCACGAAGAGACCACAATTTAATTCAGTCAGCATATGCAACTCCCTCTGGAGAAGGGGGTGTATTGCTCCCTCCAAATAACTAGGGTCCTGGTAGGCGTATTCCTGCTAGCCCATAAAGTGCTCAGCAGATAAACTGAAGGGGAATCACACTGAGAGTACTAGGCTCAAAAGCTTAGTCTCCTGCGGTCACACCCAGTAAATAAATTTAATGCTGGTCCATACGGATAGGAACGCAAATTACCAAATCCATCCATAAATAAAACTTAAAATTTATTACTGCCACTAAATAACCCATGAAACCCACTCTATAATAGAAAGATACAGCAGCAAGGGAAATCTATAGGAATAAATATTGAAATTCCCACCATCCGTTCCCTTCTGTACCCAGGAAGATGGGTGACTATTGTTGGTTTTTGTTTAGAGAAAGTGATCGAACATCTTACAAGTAAAAACATTTATCAACATACCTAAAAAATTAAAGGTAATACAATTCCATTGATTTAAAATTTTAAAAACTGCTATTTTAAAAATATTTCCAATGATTTAGACTTTTAGAAACTAGTTATTTTAAATGTGTATTAATGTATTTCAATTTACCTGTGTTTCAATAAATAAAAGTTTAGTTGATCTTAATAAATTTTAAATGAATACTGTACACAAAAATAGTTTTTTTAAATATTGATTTCACAGTGATTATGGATTTATTGTTAAATAAATCATGTGTCTAAAAAATGTGACTTATTACATATATTCTGATAATTGTTTTGAATTCAGCTTCCCAAAATTAGTTAAAATCACATATGATTCCAGATAAACAAAAAAAAAATTATTGATTAGTGTAATTAATAAAATATTATTTAATTTTTTCCATAAAATGTTTATTTCATTTATCTTATGATATGTCAACATTCATAAATTTTTATCTGGAGTATCCCCTTTTTTATTTAATAATTGGGTTTATAACTTACATTTTTCATTCTTCAAATTTATGAGTGAATTATTATCTGTAAATTTCATTTTACAGCAATTATGTACTTAGATTTCACCACAATACATTTTATGCACTCAGAATTCCAGAATTATTATTGTGTTGTAGAACTGGTATGTGATGTGTAATTTAATAAGGAAATAAATAAAAATATAACAGAAAACTTAAATTTATGAAGAATAAATTATTTTCTCAGCTTTACTCACAAACATAACAATTTTTACATTAAATTTAATTCATTATTTTAATTTCTTGATAAATCTTTTGTTAAATTACAAATTTAGTTATTACAAATTAAAATTTACGCCTTTTGGTATGTGCTTGATACTATTTATAAAACTATTTATTAGTATTTTTTCTTTTAAGTATGTTTAAATGAATGTTCTATTTAAATTAATAATATCTTCAAAACTAAAGGTATCAAGGCTTAGTTAGTTTCATTGTTTTATAAAAATCCATCTGACACTTATTTGTCAATTTAAAAAAAAATTGTTACCTTACAAACTATAAATGATATGAGTGGTTTTATTAAGAATTCAGTAAATTTTGAGCTACCATTTAAACTTCAAATTTAAAAAAAATTCAGATATAAAAGGTGACAGAAATCCACCAGATGCTGATTTAATCTAAATCTTTTACATCTTCAAAATGTAAAAGTTATTTTTTTAAGGCTGCTTTGTTACATTTTCCAGAATCTTCAGCTGATGATATTTTTAATACAAACCCCATCGTCTTACCTTGTTTCAAGTCATCTTTATCATCTTTAAATCAAAAGATAACAAATTATAAACACAATTAAATTAGTTTTGAACTGACATTCTACAGCTACTTTTATGAAAATTTAATTTTATATTTTTCTTGTAAATGAATTTTAAGGTTTTGTTCTTCATTAGATTTTGTTATATACATAGCCTTCCTCTCTGAAACATTTAAATTTTGTCTTCTTGAGCAGCAGACAATTTCTGGGCATACCAGAAATAAGAAAGTGGCAATTTTGTATTCACCATTTTTAGTATCTAAGTATTTTAATTTTTAATTTAACTATTATTTGAAGGGTTAAAGGCATCTTACATGTAAAATGTTGATAAATTTTGAGAAAATTTATGTATGTACATATATGTTTGAGGCATAAATATATACTGTTTTTTTTTATATATTACTATGTAATACACTTATTATGAAGAATTAACTTTGTAGGTCTTATAATTTACTGCTGTGATTTTTTTTTTATTTGGGCATGCAATACCTGTAACTTTTGTTAGAAGACTCCTATTAAAACTGTCTTCAATTGCCTTAGTCATTGTATGTACGAGGTTTGATAAAAAAAAGTACGCAGAATTTTAGTTTTTCTCAAAAAATCTTTATACGTTCATCAACATTGATTTTGTCACCTTCAAATTACTCCTTTTCAGATATAATATATTTTTGCCAGTGTTGTAATCCAATCTTCAGAGCACCTCTGGAATACAATTTCTGGTATGTTGTTTAACTTGTTTAACCTCAGCGATCCCATCTTTATCTCTTCAGTGTTGACAAAATGTTGTCTTTCATGGTTCTTTTCAGCTTGGGGAATAGGAAGAAGCCACAGTGGGCCATGTCTGGCAAATACAAATGCTCATACATACATGTGTTTGAAGTTTAATAGTCCCTTTTGACTGGAAAAACTCATCTTGATGAAATTTTATATAGAGACTTGTGTATATGGAGCAGTTTGTTGGTAAAATTTGCAGTTTCTAAAATTTCATCAAATCATAGTTTTCTCATCATTGTGTTTTTTGTTGCAAAATAAAGGTAACAAGGATTATTCACATTTTAAATAAAATTAATGTAAAATAAAACAAACTTTCAAACAAACAATTAAAAGGGTAAATGTAATATGTAGGAGAGGTAATAACCCCAACAGGGCTAGAAAAAGAAAGAATAAAATATAAAGGACAAAAAAAGGGAACCTGTACATGCTTATATGATTCAGAAATACTACAAATATTCTCTAGCAAAACCATAAGCTGAGTTGAAATATAGAATCCTTAGAAAACTGTATGGCTCGAAATATAAAGATGAAATGTTCAAACTATGAACAGCAGAAGAATTATATCAATAAATATTAAAACAACGAAGAGGAAAAGAAAACTAAAATTGTATGGGCATCTGTATAGAATGAACACTAACACACTGACAAATAACATTTTTAATTTTATTAATGAAAAAAAGACAAAAACAGATTGGTACTAACAGAATGAAAAAGACATTGAAAAACTGGATAAGATAAACAACACATATGAAGGAGATACATTTAGGAAATTGGCTGATAAATCTAAGTATCAAGAAAAAATAAAACCTAAAAGAAATCTCAAGTGGACCAAAGAAAGAAGAAAAAAGAAATTGGGGTAATGAGGAAGTTTTTGGAAAAGAAACAAGCTGAATTATATAAATGTAGCTCAAAGATGGCCTGAACGAACAAAAAAAAAAACACAATTTCAATTGTTTTCAAAATTAAAACTGTACATTTCAACTTTTTGAGAAAGGCATGAAACAGTTAAAAAATATTCATTCAAATCTGTTATCAATATTCTTTTTTTATCATTTTATAATTAAATTGTATCACTGTGATAGAAAATAAGTATTTTTAATAACAAAAGTAAATGAATAAACAAATATATAGCGGTGTTGTTTTTGGACAAAAATTCACTAACAAGCAATGAAATATTTGTTTATATATATATGTGCAGTATATATTAAAAATATATACATACATTAAGGATGAGTGTATCAATACAACAAAACAAAAATTGTGACAATTGGACCAATACAGCTTTTTTTTCTTTTTTGTTAGCAAGGTGGTGGAACCCCATTTATGAGCGCCTTGGGAGTGTCAGACTTGCTAACAGGTTCTGCAAGGTGTTATTAAGTGGTATGTGTACCTGCGCACTACCAACTAAACCTCCACCCCAGCCTGGAGACCACTCATCCTGGAAACTGCTAAAGTGACATTATTTCAGGATGGAGCTAAAACACCCACACATACAATTAGATACCCTAACAATAAAGTAGCACCAAACATGCACACACCTGAAGAACAACGCATCACAAGAACACACGAAACAACTGCAGGCACAATGCTCACAAATAGGCACAACAAAACCTGCACACCAGCTCCAACATGCTCCACACCATGTAACAGCCATCAACACACACACATCACACAAAACACAAATCAACACAAATCAAGAACACAACACAGCCAATACACACACACACACACACACACACACACACACACACACACACACACACACACACACACACACACACACACACACACACACACACACACACACACACACACACACACACACACACACACACACACACCTACACATACAGATACACATACACAAAACTTATAGACAAGCACACCCAACAAAAAGTACACAAAATAGCACTTAACAATACGGCTTCTGACATTCTCTGAAGCAATGAGCATACTATCAGGCACCAAAACGGAGTGTCTACAGCTTCATCATGCCAAGGCGACCTCCACATGTTTGGGACACCTAAGCACTCAGCCACAGGCCTGTCCGGCCCGGCACCATCCGGCATCACCTTCTTGCATGAGACTTCTCAGCTGCATGTAGCTTTCCCATAACTTTTCTAGCAAAGTCCTCAATAGCTTTCCGGTCTTCCTTACCCTTCATCAGGATCTGTTCGAGTTTCATCCAGAGTAAACATGTGCCAGCGGCCCAGTTGTTTAGCACTTACCTTCGTTCTTCCTCAAAGCATGGGCAGCAAAATCAGATCTGCTCTGGAGTGTCACCTCGCACTCAGGACACAGGTTACAAGAATCCAGTCCAAACCTATAAAGGTAAGATATGAAGCCACCATGGCCCGGCAGGAATTGAGTAAGGCTACATCCCAGCAAGCCATGCAACCTTCCACACCAACTCCTCAAATCTCCTATAATTTGATGAATCTGTCGGCCCTTAATGCTGCGGACCGCAGCAGATGGAGAGATGGGACCCATTTCTCCTGCCGAACTTATACAGCCTGGGAAATTAAAAAATTCCGTGCATTTTTTGATCAAACCTCATACATCTTCCCAATTACAGTACATGCAAACTTTTCACTGGTTGCATGTCTATGCATAACCAAAGAGGTACGTGTAATCTAAGGACATACCTGTAAGACTTGTCTCCAAATGTAGTGCTGTACAGTCATATATTACTACCTCCAGTGTCTTTGGTATGATTTGCTGGTAGGCTTTGTTGCAAATGCAATTTGTCAATTAGCTTATTGGAACAATTATATTTGAGGTAGGTAGACCATAGGTCATTTCATTTGGTTTTGTAGTGTTTCTTCCATACTACAGCATCTAAGTATTTACATCATCTATACTAAAGAATGGCTTTCTACTTTTTCTTTCGCAATTGTTTGAATATCAAACTACTATATAAATAATGGAGTCGTTCAAGGTGATATTTATCACTGTAAGTTCATGAGTAACATCTTTACAGTTAGGGAGGATATTAAGGATCTGGACTTAGTTGAAAGGAGATCACCCACTTTCTCGGGTGATAATGGTGTTTACACCTCATCTGTTTTTACAGTTGGCAGGCTGTACTCTATATTTATGCTTGGTATACCCAGAAACCTTACTTTTATAGCTTTTTTTATCTTGAAAAGGATTGAAAGCCAGGATTAACCCAATAGGAACTTGTCATTTCATTCACTGTCCAGATATTGAGTTTTTGTGTTTTCCACGGCAGTTTTCATCAGGCAACACCAAGGATGCACCGTCTCACCATTTAGTCCTTGGAAACATCCTCACTGCAAATAAACATCTTCTTTGTGAAGTAGCTAGCTTGGTCAGGTCTATACCTACACTATAAGTAATAGAGAATAAGAATACAAGGATATAAGAAAAAGGAATGGACAGTGAGAAAGAATAACTTTCTTGTCAGAATAGGCTAGAGTAGTTAACCTTTTTACCAAGGACCCTGCCTCCCGTAGTCCATTGAGAATTATGATGTCTGGTATTAATTAGACAAATCATTCACGCTTGTTTAATTTTTCTAAACAAATTCTAACTGAAAAAAAGTATCACAAATGTAACATTGAGGATGTTATTATTTTTGTTTGTTTTTAATGCCTGTTAATTTATGATTTAGGCGTGATTTTTATCTTACCTCAGTAGATCTAATACAGTATGGATAATTTCAGAAAACCTCAGGATACCAGCTTTACAAAATATAATTGAACAACTATATTATACCATTCCACTGAACACCATGGTGGAGTGGTAGTGTCTCAGCCTTTTTTCTGGAGGTCCACGATTTGATCCCAGTTAGGATTGCATTTTTCATATGCTATAAAATTTCCAGTTTATTTCCCATGTATAAGCATCGAGCTACTGTGGTGAATTAATCATAAAAAAAAATCACCCAACCATTTACTGATTATTGCTACCTAGCAGAGGTTTAAGGACACAGTGTTTTAAGAATATTGTTTAAAAAATTGATGTACTTAGCTAGGGTTGTCTATAGTACTGTGAATATTTTTTAACAACTTTTAATAGAGTTTCACATAGATAATTGGTTAATTTTTGTAGTCGTTATTTGTATAATTTTATATTGACCTTCAACATATTAGAATTAAATTAGATGTTATAACTTAGATAAATATTATAATTTATCATTAAGAATATACAAAGAAAAATAATTTAGTGATATTTGGTTATTTTAATCTAATATTTTAGAAAGTCTATCAGTGAAACACTCCACTATTGGACTATTTATGTGATAGCAGTTAGTGTATAATTTATGAACTTTATTTATATTTTTTATTCACTTA
Source organism: Lycorma delicatula (assembly GCF_047948215.1). NCBI lineage: Eukaryota > Metazoa > Arthropoda > Insecta > Hemiptera > Fulgoridae > Lycorma > Lycorma delicatula. Next base: position 71,656,859 of record NC_134463.1, read on the forward strand.
AGTAACTTGAAGGTCACATAGATTTTTATTTTCTAAAATACATTTCAAAACTCATGCATGGTTTTATTGTTAGTTAACAAGCTTTTGTAAAAGTTAACTGTTGAAAATACCCATCTGTTAAGGATATTATCAGATTAAAAAAAAAAAATAAGAAAAACTAATATATATATGTTAGCCAGTCAGGGCACACTTAGCTCATCCAGCTGCAGCCAGGGGGCAGAGCCCTTGGATCCTTAATGCTTTCATTATCATCATCGTTGTTAGATATTCATTAAAGAAAAAAAATTAGTTTTTTTATTTCATTAGAAAATTTGTTTTTCTTTTCATTTCTTTCTTTTCTTTTCATTATAGTTTTTTTTCTTTAATGAATATCTTCCCTTTTTTTCTTTAATGTCTTAACCCTGAAGAAGGTTAGGCCTTAAAATCTTCCCTGGGATAACACAAACGTATCCAGAAAATTTTTTGAAAGCAGTCAGCAGCAGTTGGTTGGTTCTCTTGTGATGCTGTTACAAAAAATAAATAACTTTAGAATTTATATATTAGGTATATATGAACAATATAATGGAAAAATGAAAAAACAATTTTCATTAAATGCTGATTGCACATATATGAGATGACAGAACTAACTTACAGTAAATCATAACACATGATTATTAGGGGAAAAAAATTATAAAGTATATCTGTAAGCTAGTTGTATCAGTAAAAAATGTGTAATTTATTTATTCCTAAAGGTCTAGCTGACTCATAAAGCATATGAGTAAGTTTTCTTTTAACATAATTTTTTTAAATAATTTTTTTTTAAGGTTTCTGAATATTTTGAGGATAATCCACAGAGCAGTGTGTTAGGACGTTTTTGCTCAGCTTTATTACCAAATTCTCCTATTAGTTCTTCTGCTGATAAGTTGACGATACAGTTTTTTTCTGATGATTATGGTAACAGCAAAGGTTTCAGGCTTGAATGGATCGTTCATGGTCAGTTTATAAATAATTTTATTTATTTAACTTTTTATTGCGGAAAAAAAAATTATGCACATTTACTACAGTTTTATCCATTATGGTCGGATGTAAGCTTTTTCATGTACAAATTAACATATTGTTTTTAAGTTATGTTTTACATTTGAGTCAATTAGATTTATACTGTGTTCGCTTTTCATTTTATTATTAAAAACAACTTATGAGGAATGTAAGAGTTTACATTGAGTATTTATACAAGTACCATAATAAAAAGTACTCTGCAGTTTACTAATTTTATCTGAATTTTAATTATTAACAATGATAAAATACTATTCAGAGAATCAGTTTTTAATAGCCTTTGTAGTAGAGCACTAATTAAAAAAAAAATGTTCACTTATGATGGATGTGTTTTTTATAATTTGGTGATTGTGTTAGACTGGTTGGACAAAGGTAGAAAGAGGAAAACTATATTGGAATACTATATATACTCATATATATTACAATCCAACCAGTGATGTATTTGGATTGTTTTGTGTAGTTTCAAAATTGAAGAGAATTGTAAGTGCTTGACTATCACTTGCTCTTTCTCATTTTTGCCAAGTAGTTAGGAATTATTTGAATATAAGATTAATGAATAAATCATCTTCTGGCCTTACATCATTTGATCTAACGCTAATGGTCTACTATCTGTGGGGATCATATGACATTAATAATACAAACAAAAGGTAAAAGATAACCAGAAAAAAGGTAAAAGGTAAATGACAAGAATTTCAACATATTTGAAATTACATGAAACAATCCTTATATACTAAGAAGGAATTTTAAAGAGTTATCCAAGGAATTTTAAATTGAGGGAAATATTTGTAAGTGATGAAACAGCACAGTTTGAATAATTATTACCATAGTAAGTTTGTAATACATTTTTATTTATTTACTTTTAGTTATTGATCTTGTCTCTAAATATTTTCCAATATGAAATGATTATTGTTTTAAAATAATGTACTATTTTATAATACATATTTTTTTACCACAATTCAGTAAGTGTAAGGCAGGTAAGTCAAGGAAAAAGGTCAGATTATGCATATATAATTGTAGTAATAATAATTTTTTAAAAAGTGCTTGTAGATCTAAGAAAAGGTGAGAAGAGTTATAATTAATATATCATTTCTTCATTAAGAGTGTTTGTAAAAGAACCTTCCAAGTTTCAAATGCTATTAAAAAGATGATTTCTGCAGAATATCAATTACTATATATGAATATACAGCATGGAAGGTTGCATCTTAAATTTTTTTTTTTTTGTTGAGTTTATTCGATTTTTATGTTAGCTCTGCATGTGGTCTTTGTAGAGATCCAACTAGTATTAAGTTTTTAATCAACCAACTGCCTGAATGATATTCAATACTAGTGGCCAAGTGGTAGTGTCTCATATCTTCTTCTATAAGGCCTTAGATTTGAATCCCAGTAAAGTTTGGCATATGTTATGTAACATAAAATCCACAATTGATCTTTTTACAGATTATTAATTAACTTTTATGAAAGGTACACAGTTAAATATATTTATTCGGCACTAATCTTTACTTTTTGATTATTTTCATAAAGTAGTACTAGTATTTTTTATAATATATCTATGTATTAACATAGAACTCTAACAACTTATATTTTTTATTCTGTAATTTGTACTTTATGATGTTGCTTTGATGAAGATTTTTCATAGTTTCTCTTGATACTTCCAATAAATTCTGGAGCAGTTTCCTTTTGTTATTAATGAAATAGAGCATACCTACCATTGCTGATGTGATCCATTATAGTGAATAATTATGTTGTGATCTAAATAAAATATTTATTTATTTATATTTTTATGTTGCTTCATCTAGCACTCACCATTCTTCTAATCTATGTAGTGTTTTTAAAAATTAACAACTTGCTTTCAAATTATAAGGAGATTATACTGGTTGATAAAAAAAAGACTACAAAACTTTAAAACATAAAAATCTATTTAGATAACTTACAAATCCAGTAGAGGTCTCATTTGATAGCAAAACACATCAAATTTTGTCTTATAGTTCATTAGTACTGAATTTCGCCACTGGTATTGCTAAAAATGGGTACATTTACTAGTACCCATTTAAATCATCATAACACACTGCATATTTGCAGTGCGTTATGATTAAATGATTTGCAGTCAGCAACTGCTGTTACATGTAATTTTGGTAGACAAAAAGTAGGGAACCTCCTAGTAGGCATACAATATACTCTGGCACCAAACCTTTGTTGGGACAGGTAATTCTGTTAAATACAAAATCACCAGGACGCCCATGCATTCTTGAAGCTGCTGTGGAACAACTCAAAGAAGCTTTGCACGTAGTACAGATGATGGCAGTGCTGCTTGGGTGCATTTTTATGTGGAAAAGATAGATAGAATTGCAGACAATGACACAATTTTAGACAATGTAATTTTTAATGATGAATCAACGTTTCACATCAGTCTTCAGTCATTTGACTGTTTTGATGCAGCTCTCCAAGATTCCCTATCTAATGCTAGTCATTTCATTTCAGTATACCCCCTACATCCTACATCCCTAACAATTTGTTTTACATATTCCAAACTTTGCCTGTCTGCACAATTTTTTCCTTCTACCTGACCCTCTAATATTAAAGCGACTATTCCAGGATGCCTTAAGATGTGGTCTATAAGTCTGACTCTTCTTTTAACTATATTTTTCCAAATGCTTCTTTCTTCATCGATTTGCTGCAACACCTCTTCATCTGTCACTTTATCCAACCATCTGATTTTGAACATTCTGCTATAGCACCACATTTCAAAAGCTTCTAATCTTTTCTTCTCAGGTACTCCGATAGTCTAAGTTTAACTTCTATATAAAGCAGTGCTCCAAACATGTACTTTCAAAAATCTTTTCCTGACATTTAAATTAATCTTTGATGTAAACAAATTATATTTCTGACTGAAAGCTCTTTTCGCCTGTGCTATTTGTCATTTTATATCGCTCCTACTTTGTCCATCTTTAGTAATTCTACTTCCCAAATACCAAAATTCTTCTACCTCCATAATCTTTTCTCTTCCTATTTTCACATTCCGTGGTCCATCTTCATTATTCTACTACATTTCATTACTTTAATTTTGTTCTTGTTTATTTTCATGCAGTAGTTCTTGCGTAGGACTTCATCCACGCCATTCATTGTTTCTTCTAAATCCTTTTTACTCTCAGCTAGAATTACTATATCATCAGCAAATCGTAGCATCTTTATCTTTTCACCTTGTACTGTTCTAAATCATTCTTTATCATCATTAACTGCTAGTTCTATGTAAAGATTAAAAAGTAACGGGGATAGAGAACATCCTTGTCGGACTCCCTTTCTTATTACGGCTTCTTTCTTGTTCTTCAATTATTATTGGTGCAGTTTGGTTGCTGTAAATGTTAGAAATTGTTCTTCTATCTCTGTATTTGTATCCTAATTTTTTTTAAATTCTGAATATTTTATTCCAGTCTACGTTATCAAATGCCTTTTCTAGGTCTATAAATACCAAATATGTTGGTTTGTTTTTTTTAAATCTTCGTTCTATTATTAATCTTGAGCGCTAAAAGTGCTTCCCTTGTCCCTATACTTTTCCTGAAACCAAATTGGTCTTCTCGTAATACTTCTTCCATTCTCCTCTCATTTCTTTTGTACAGGATTCTAGTTAAGATTTTTGATGCATGGCTAGTTAAGCTAATTGCTCTATATTCTTCACATTTATCTGCTCCTGCTTTCTTTGTTGTCATAACTATAACACTCTTTTTGAAGTTTGATGGCACTTCCCCTTTTTCATAAATATATATCAATCACTTCCTCACCTGCATGCCGCGTTAATTCTACAGGTACTCCGTCTATTCCAGGAGCCTTTCTGCCATTCAACTCTTTTAATGCTCTCTTAAATTCAGATCTCAGTATTGTTTCTCCCCTTTCATCCTCTTCGACTTCCTCTTCTTCCTCTATAACACCATTTTCTAATTCATTTCCTCCATATAACTCTTCAATATATTCCACCCACCTATCAACTTTGCCTTTCATTTTATAAATAGTTGTACCATCTTTGATTAACACATTATTAGATTTTAAATTATGTACCCGAAAATTTTCCTTAACTTTCCTGTATGCTCCATCTATTTTACCAATGTTCATTTCTCTTTCCACTTCTGAACACTTTTCTTAATTTTCTATGGTTCCTTTTACTTTCTTCATCACTGGCATTCTTATATTTTCTACGTTTATCTATCAGCTGCAATGTATTCTCTGAAATCCAAGGTTTTCTACCAGTTCTCTTTGTTTCGTCTAAGTTCACTTCTGCTGATTTAAGAATTTCCTTTTTATCATTTTCCCATTCTTCTTCTACATTTTCTACTTTATCATTTTTACTCAGACCTCTTGCAATGTTCTCTTCAAAAATCTTCTTTACCACCTCTTCATCAAACTTCTCGAAATTCCACCGATTCATGTGACACCTTTTCTTCAGGTTTTTAAACCCCAATCTACAGTTCATTATCACTAAATTATGGTCGCTATCAATATCTGATTCAGGGTAATTTTTGCAGTCGACGAGTTGATTTCTAAATCTTTGCTTAACCATGATATAATCTATCTGATACCTTGCAGTATTGCCTGGCTTTTTCCATGTGTATATTCTTATATTATGATTTTTAAACTGGGTGTTGGCAATTACTAAATTATACTTCGTGCAAAACTCTATAAATCATTCCTCTTTCATTCCTTTTGCCCAGCCTGTATTCACCCACTATATTTCCTTCCTTGCCTTTTCCAATGCTTGCATTCCAATCTCCAAGTGTTATTAAATTTTCATCTCCTTTTAAGTGTTTATTTGCTTTATCAATTTCTTCATATACACGCTCTGCCTTATCATCATCATGGGTGCTTGTAGGCATATAGACGTTAACAATCATTGTTAGTTCATTTTGATTTTATCCTTATTACAATGATTATATCGCTATGCATTTTGAAATACTCTACTCTCTTCCCCATCTTCTTGTTCATTGTGAAACCCACTCCTGCCTGCCCATTATTTGAAGCTAAGTTAATTATTATAAAATCACCTGACCAAAAGTAGTTTTCCTCTTTCCACCAACCTCGCTAATTCCTACTACATCTACATTTATCCTATCCATTTCCCTTTTAAATTTTGTAATCTACCAACCTTTTTTAGACTTCTAACATTCCATGCTCCAACTCATAGAATGATACATTTTAATTTTCTGGTGACCCCTTCCTTAGTAGTCCCTACCCGGAGATCTGAATGGGAGACTAGTATAGCTCCATATTTTACCAAGGAAAGCACCTCCAACATTGCTATATGAAAATGCAGAGAGCTACGTTTTCTTGGGAAAAAAACCAGCTGTAGTTTTCTATTGCTTTCAGCTGCACAGTACTCAGAGGACTGAGTGATGTTGATATGGCCGTTTAAGTCGTCCTGTCTTACACCCTTAACAACTACTGAAAGAGTTGCTGCCCTATTTCAGTAATCATTCCTTAGTCTGGTTCTCAGCAGATACCTCTCTGATATGGTTGGACCTTTGGTCCAGGCTACTCTGTATAATTGAGCACTCAAGCTCCCTCACCAATGGCAAGGTCTCATGATTCATAGAGGGAGAGTAAGAAGGTAAACACCCATAACTGCCGAATATGAGGTAGCGAAAACCCACATGAAACTTTGCAGCTTATTCATGATATCCCTAAGATCAATCAATGTTTTTTGTGCTGTAAGCAAACAATGACTGTATGGCCTGTTATTCTTCCATAAATGGTATTGTTTATCTGGACATGCTTCAAAATTTTCTTATTACTCAGTTAGACAATGATTACCAAAATGGATGTCATTACTATCAGCGAGACAGGGCACCACCTCACTACCTCCTAGAAGTTTGAGATCTTCTTGACAGTTAATTTCCAGGTTGATGATTTGGCCTACCTCGTTTCCCAGATTTGACCCTGCTAGATTTTTTCTTGTGGGGTTTCCTTTCACCACAAGATCGGATTATGTACCACTTGTTGATCTTGTTGAGCTAAGACTTCAAATTAACACTGCAGCGGCAGAGGTAATGCCCGGCTTGCTGGCTAGAGTCTGAAATGAAATTGAATTTAGGTGGGATGTATGTCTTATTATATGTCATATATGGAAGCCATATCAAACGAAAGTGAATGTTGTGTGACAAATGTGATGTGTTTTTCTATGAAATGGGACCTCAGTTGAATCTGTAAGTTATTTCAATAAATTTTTAAGTGCTTTTAAAGTTGTGAAGTTCTTTTTGAATCACCCAGTACTTCTAGATGATCTTCTCAGATATATTTATGCAGCATTTCTTCAGTGGATATCTGAAGGTATGGTTGTGAAGTGGGGTATTGTTGTTAATGCTACATCTCTTAAAGTACTTAAGGAAATCCTGTAATATGTGGTCAAATAATATATTTAATCTTTTCTATATCTTATTTTTGTCAAATACACTGAGTAAACAATTTCATGCTTTTTCAAGTTAGTTGAGATCTTGGTTCTTCTGTGTTGTGTGTAAAATTTTAATGTTGAAGTTAATATTTTTCTTCTCAGATCGTAATTGTAAAGATTAAAAATGTTGATTATGTCTTGTGCACAATGTTTATATATGTTCTTTATACCTGTGGTTGTGAATTTGCATGTAGTCTACTTGATATAATATTTGGTACAAATATTATAGTTTTGGGTTGTTGTGTTAGTCAGTGAATGTTTTGCTAGTAGATATGTAATATTGTGCATTTTGATTGTGATTCTAAGATTTATGCAGTAACCTTCTTTCTTAATAATGTTGGCAGTTTTGTGTGGATATTGGTGGGTAAATATTAGCTTTGGATATTTTTTCAGTTGATGTTTTTACTAATGGCAAACATTAGTTCGATCAACCAAAATACTCATAAAATTGCTAAAATTTCAGGAGAGAAGATTACTGTGTCACTTTTTACACCTAAAAGAAAGTAAAAAAGATTGTACAGCATATTAACAAAATGCATACTGATGAAGACAGTAATCCAGGAGTGTACAAATTAAAGTGCATGATTACACTAATTACTTAGTGTATCTTCACGTGCACGCAAAGGTATTAACTATACAATGCTAATTTTTCATATTATCATACAAAAACAAATCTCACATTCTGAAACTATATGATATATATATAAATACAATGAATCTGACAAAAATAACAGACACCAAATAGAACACAGATCAAATGTATTATTGAAGCACATTATAAAGGGTTTCACAACAATTTCATGATGCTTTACAAGTGCAGCTTGTAACTCCACTAGCAAAGGAGTTTTATAAGTAGCTTTGTAGGGACCATTTGGAATTATAATTTCTGTGTAATTTAAAGATGTGATTTTTACTAATTTGTAATGAATAAATATATATTACATATATAAAAACGTGCAAATATATACAGGAGGGTCCATCATGAAGTTCTCCTGGGACTTTCATAACCTATTCTACTTGTGAAAATAAAGGAAAAACTACAAATAAATATCTACTAAAATGCTTCGTTTGTGAGTTACAGCTAGTGAAAGATTTTTCTCAGCTTTCAGCTACCCTGGTTGAATGAGGTTGTACTGAAATCTTTAGAACGTTAATTAAGGGGCAGAATTAGTGATTTCTTATAGTTTCTGATATGAAAAATCAAATAAAATAGATCGAGAACTATATGTGTAGTTTTTTTAGAAATCTGGGATTAAAACCAGTAAATTGGGATAAAAAATCCCTGTTTTTTATGTTTGACATACAATAACTTTGTTAAATTGGTAATAAATATATAAAACTTAAAAAAAAACTAATAGAATTTTTAATTTTGTACAAAATGGTGATAGATAAGTTGAAGTAAACAAAGAAAAGTTAGAAAGATTTGAATTTTATTTATAAACAGTTCATTAGTTCATTTGTCAGAAAAGTACTTATTTAATGTAAATAAAAACCAATTTATTTTTTGGCGATATGAAAAATTTACTGTTAAAAGTTGCCATTAAAAGATTAAAGGAAAAAATTGAAAATTACACAACATTTGTAAAGTAAAAATAAATAAATAAAAATTGCTTAGATAATAATCTTTTATTAATGACAGAACTACAATAAATTATTAGAAAAATTATTATTTCAAAATTGGCAATAAAGAAATCTGCAGCTGATCAACAATGTGTATTACTGTATTAGATTTTAAACTTTCTGCTAGATATTTTAAGTATGTTGGGTTCTGTGAACTGTTCTGTTGTTAGTGAAGGTTTTCTGTGAATTTTAGTTTCAACATGATTGGTTTGTCATTGAAGTAATGCCATACTTATTTTCAACAGAGGAATACACTGATATGGTATTCATTTTGGGAGTGTAATGATAATAATACAGCTGTACCAGCAGAATATGAAATGTATTTTCTGTATCACAGGATTCTAGATGCCAAAACAATTAATGTGACCTTCCTCAGTATTGGGAAACAGGTTCACTATCTAGTATTCATACCAGCTATGAACAATCTGTCCAACATGAAATTGTTGTCAATGCAGCCTGGGCATCAGTGCACATCTTTTTAAGCGGATCGGAGTTTCACTTTCAAGGTTTGTTGGACATTTAAAACAACCTCAAAGCATCTACACCCAGGAGACAGTTTGCTTTGCTTGGAGTTCTGCAATTGGTGGAATACAAATTGACAACTCTATAAAAATATGTTTTGTTTACCGACGAGGCAAATTTCACTCGAGGGGGCATCAACAACTTACGCATTGATCATACATGGACAGAAATAAATCCTCATAAAATGGCAGAAGGCACCAATTTAGGCTTTAAATTAAAATTTTTAACACCAATTTAGCGTCAATGTATGCTGTGAACTTCTTCCCAATCAGCTACTTGGACTGTTCATTTTACCTGTCCGCTTGAATGCTGAGGTCTACTTGCACTTTCTTCAAGAAGAATTGCCGCAGCTGCTTGAAGATGTTCCTCTAACACTGAGATGCAAAGTGTACTTCCAGCACATTGGCATGCTTCCCCACTTCTCTTGTGCTGTTTCTACTTATTTAAATCATCCTTTTCCTGAGAAATGGATCGGTCACACAGGTCCACCATATTCCTGGCCTAATAATCACCTGATCACAAGATCATATGATCTATCACCTTTAGATTTTTGCATCTGGGGATGGATGAAAAATATTGTATACAAAACAAAAATAAATTCTGGAGAGGAATTAATTGTCTATATTATGAATGCAGTTTCGCAACTTAAGGACAGCTCAGAAGAACTAGAAAGAGCAACAAAACCAGTACAAAAGCATACCAGGTAAGGTTTTGAATACGCCGAGTTCATTTTTGAACATTTATTATAAAATGGTACGTACAATGTACTTTGGTGTAGTTTACTGTTTCTAAATAAAATTTGAATTTGTCTAACTTTTCTTTGTGTTATTCACCTCATCTTTAAACCATTTTGTTCAGGATTAAAATCTCTACAAGTTTTGTTTATAAATTTTATGTGTTTTTTGCCCATTTAACAAAGTAATTGCACATCAAACATAAATAAATGGTTTTTTACTCCAATTTATTTGTTTTTACCCCAGATTTCTAAAAAAAACTGTAGGTACTTTTCTGGGACATATTCTATTCAATTTTAAGGTCAAAAACCATAAGAAATCTTATTTAATGTACTAAAATTTTCAGTTCGACCACATTTCACCAGGGTAGCTGAAATCCTAACAAGATTTCAGCCATAAACTCCTAATAAGATAGCTGTAACTTGCAAATGAAGCATTTTAGGATGGACATATAACATCATACAACCATATATGAATTCTAATCATATATACGTACATATATATATATATATATATATATATATATTATATATTTGTGTGTGGGTGTGTGCGTGTGCATGTTTTGCATTAATTATTTAATCAAATGTGTAAGTATTGTATAATTAATTCAACTATAAGTGTAAAAAAACCGAATGGTTGTATTTTTAAAACTACCCTTTTATATAAACTATATTTTATAGTTATATCAGCATTGATCTTCTAATTTCCAAGCAACATAAAAATCACTATAAAAATTAATTGTCTAAATATTTATTCTTTTAAATTACTAATTAACTGATTAAAATTTTGATTCCTGTAATTACTGATTTTGTATCTAATGCATAGGCTGTGGTGGTATTCTTTCTGGAACTTCATTCGGGCATTTTCAGTCTCCCAACTATCCTAATCCGTACCCACATTCAACCATATGTGAATGGTATATATCTGTACCACTAGGACACAGTGTTATGATTACAATCGTTGATTTCAATTTGGAACAGAGCTATGATTGCTGGGCTGATAGGTTGGAGGTAAGTGTATCATATATTTATTTATTTTAATGAGAAAGTTAGATGAAATGAAATTGGAATGACATTAAGTGCATTTGATTGAAATGTGCCTCATTTTTCTTGTCCATTGATTGATACAAATCAGAATTAAACAGGAATAAACTATATTCATGACAAAAATTATAGATAATTTTATTTTAAATCTGTAAAATAAAAGAGAATCAATTTTTAGAGAAGAAAAATGATCAACTTAAGTCAGATTATAACTTAATCTACATGTTACAAAGCCTCTTTCTATATAAAGGAATATTTATAAATCATTTATTATTAGTTTATTTAATATTTTTGCACATAAAACTTAATTTAAATTATATCTGTATGTGTTCCTCCATTGTCTGCACACAGTTTTATCAGTTGCCAAGTATATTTAGATATTCAATTCTATCTTGAAGGATCAAAGTCATGAAAGCAGTCTTTGACAAATTTCATTTCATTGGTATTCCGTAGTTGCAAATGGGAAATTTTTTTCTTTTGATTTTGCCCCAGAGGAATTTGTTACAGGTTGTTAAGTCTGGTGGCAATCCACAGCTATTCAAAATGTTCATTTAAAATATTCCTTACCAAAATGAGCAGAATGAGCTGAAACTCCGTCTTGCTGTAAAAATGTCAATCAAGTATATACAAACTGATTAAAGCAATTTTCCAACAAGAAAGCTCATTAACATTAGTAGACTTAAAGGATTTACCTAAGATCTTTTTTCATTATTTAAGTGTTGAATGGGAAATATTTAGCTTTGAAGACCTTTACCTGGTCGATTTAAGAACAGATCATAAACAAGATTTCTTAACAATATCTGAGCTGTTCAATCAACTGGAAGGATGTCCCAAGCATTCCAAGTCTACGACTGACCTGAAAGTGGGAAAAGAGAAAGGATTTTTCCCAATTTTGGAATGTTAGTAATGATGGGATTTCCTTACCAAAATGCTGAACAAATTTGCCACATATTTTAATTTGTGTTATGTTCATGCACCAAACACTAGCAACAAGTTATTCTTCTGTTGAATACTCACTTGTGTCTGTCATTTTAACTTACCACTGCATAAATCAAGATTTACAATGAACACATGAAAATACATTCTAAGAAATCTGGTACTTTGTTGAGTAAATGGAAAGCAGCTGGATTAATCTTTACAGTTGCCTGATAATATACACTTACCAGTCTATGTTATCATGGTAGGGACCTTAAGGCAAAATCATTTTGATAAATTCTTTACTACAAAATCTCTTCACTTAAGATTGGACAGTGTAAATTTTGAGAAATTTTAGTGTTGTTGTTTCTGTATGAGTTGGTCTTCTGAATACTTCCCTTGCAATTTAATAAAAAGTTACACATTTTTCCATTACTTAAGTATGAATTGTATGATGTGTAGCAATATTTGACTACTGTAGATTTTTAATTTAAGATGTCATTTACTTTAATTACAACAGCATTCCTAACACTTAATGCTAGGTCATGAACAATGTTAACTTATGTATTTGATTTTTCATAGGATAGGCTCTTTTTCCTTCTTTCATCGGTCCAGTACTGCACTCTATTCTATCCATCCTGTGAAAGTTATTTTACCAAAGCAACAACTGATTTTGTGGAAATTTTGATTAAACATTTCTTGGAGAATCTATCCTTTTTATAATCAAGAGGCACAACAATTTCTTCTAAAAACCCATCTGAAGAGATGTGTTTCATTTTTTATTCCTTTTTATCATTTCCTATGTTTTTCCACTGCATACTGTCTAGTGATTGTGTTAAAATGAATTTCACAATCTGTACTCTCAGTGTTTTTATCTTTTAATCTGATTCCCTTTGCTCATTGGAGTATATTTTTCTGTTACATATTTCTCACAAAAAATATAAATATTTATATTATTTTTCATACTCTATTGTTTGCCCCTAAATCTGCAGATTTTTCACCTATGCTAGTGCTCTGATACTTGTTCTTTAATTTATTTTTAATTAAATTTCCTCAACGTCCTTGGTCAATTTCCTCATCATGATGTTAATATGATTTTTGTCATATTTTTTTCATTTTTATCATACTTGTCATTTTAGCAAATGAAAAAATCTGATGTGGACACATATGATTACCTATTAAATTACATTTACTAATTTAAAAAAAATGAAAGGTCATAATTTTATTTCATAAAAACTTCTGATATTTTTTCATATTTTTTATTGTTGTTATTATTGAATTTATTATTCATCATAAAAGTCTTTTTACAATGAAAGGTTGATAATTATTAATAAATCAATATATTTAAATTAAAAAAAAAAAGTTAAAAAAAAGGAGATTAAGTCTCAAACCAATGTATGTACCTTACCCTAAGATCTGAATATTTCATTAATTAGAATTTTATTTGGCTATAACTCTGGAACCAATGAAAATAAGTATTACTTATGATATATTGTTGAAAAGCTCTCAATGAGGGCTCATTACTGCAGTTAAGGAAAAGTCCAAAATCCAAAGTTTTTGGGATTTTTGGCTTTTTTGGACACTTTTGGTTTAGTCGATTGCAATCAAAAGGGGACGTGCACAACTAGATGTTACAACAATCCGAAATCCAAAATTTCAACATCCTATGGCTAATCGTTTTTGAGTTATGCGAGATACATACACACGTATGTATATACATACATATGTTTATACAGACGTCACCCTGAAACAGTCAAGATGGATTCAGGGATGATCAAATTGAATATTTCCGTTGAAATCTGGAAATCAAAATTTTTTGCAATCACGATACTTCCTTTATTTTGTACTAGGAAGTAATACGATATTCATCGTACTTGTTTGTCTATAAAAGGTGGTACTTGGGGGTGATTGCCATTCATATCAGTTTCCATCACAGTTTATTTATCCTTCTAAACATCATTAAAGTATAATTTAAACAGCTTTGCTGAAGAAGCCCTTTGGTCATCTTAAATGAATCAAGTAAATAATTTGTTTTCTTAAATAATGATTTATGTTCTTTTATGAAGCTGATGTACATATGTTCTTTTTATAAACTTTGTTCTGTTGTATGTGGAATATGTTTGCGCAGGAAAGATGTCATAAGCTTTTATAAAATTAATGAATATTAAATAGATTTCTAGATTCCTGCTTAATACTTTTCTCAGTGAAGTACCTAAAAAAGCATCTGTTATCCGTAATTTGTCCAGCAGTGAAATCACATTTTTGTCAACAATGTCTGTTTCTCATTCAGCCTATTTATTAAGCTCCTATACAATTTTCTTACTGTAATGATTACGCTTTTAGCCTTATTAAAATCTCTCCTCTTTTTTTCATTAGATGGGACAAAAGCTGTCTTCCATTCCTCAGAGATTTCCTCATCCACTATCAATACTTCTTGAAGATTTCAGCCATGATTTTTAAGTGAATTAAGATTTTTTATAATAATTCAGGTTCTGGAGACTTTTTTTTTTTATAAAACAGCTATTTCATTGGTCGCATTGCATGTACCATCTTGATGACTCTCCTCAGGAGTTTATTTCCTCATAAACTCTTTTTTGGTCTTGATAAAAAGGCACTGTAATGATTTTCCCATTTTATAAATTCAGTGTTCTGTCTCATGTTTATTGATACATATGTTTCACCATTTCCAACACCATATTAATAATAATAATCTGCTTTATTAAATTAAAAGTTAATAAATTACAAAAGAAATAGAAACAAGATAATTACAATATTGCACAAATTAATATCCAAACACAGGTGTTATTTAATTAAAAAGTAACTTTATTTAGAAAAAAAATCATACTTGCAGAATTTGTGAATAAATGCAATTAAATGCCCTTTTTTCTTAATAACTTCACATACATGATTTGGTATCAGTTCAAGAAGTGTACCAGACAGTTTTTTTATTTCTTCATGAAATCATACCGATATTGCTTTAAGTAAGGTTAGTTTTAATATTACAGACTAGGGAATTTTGTTATACAGGCCAGGGGAGCACTTTAATATTTTCCTCTTCAAAAACGTTTTTTCACTTTTTTGACAATATGTCAGATAACCCTTTCCTTCAGAGTCATGATATATCCATTACTTTTCAACATACCATAAACTGGAAGTAATGAACAAGGGTCTTCAAATGTGAATCAGCCCTAAAAATATTTTTTCTGAGGATGTTTAACTGATTTTTGGAAATGTATCGGTGATGAACTATCATCTGATGCTTTTCTAATATATGGAACCCTCTGCCCCTGAACATAAAAATGTTACTCCTCATAAAACATGGTATTTTTCCAGTCTTCTTTCAGTTAGCCTGTATTTTGGCACACAAGAACCTTTTTGCACATTGCTATTGTTGAAAGCTGCTTTTTAGCTGGCCGACTCGCTTTCCATCCAGCTAAAAAGAAGTCTGAAGTCTGCATCTAACAGTTATCACAAGTAATCTGTTCCACTGGATGCTAATTCTCGATTTAAGCCCACAGCAGATAATTTTGGATTTTCTTTTTCTTTTTCTGTCTAGCCTCTGGAACCACAGTAACGTATTATTTCAGAGGATGATATATATGAATGTAAATGAAGTGTAGTCTTGTACAGTCTCAGGTCGATCATTCTGGAGATGTATGGTTATGATAATTTTGGATCAAGTTTACTTTTTCTCACTAATAACAACTGATCCTGTGTTGGAGTATTTTTTCTTTTACCACCATATTTGCCTTTCCTTTGAGGTGAAAAAAAACAATTTTCTTTAAATAATTAAAAAAGCATTCACTGTCAATAGACCAACAACACACTCAGAAGCTATTTATAATTGTGTCATACTGATATTCTCAAAAAGAGAAACAATTTTCAAATGCTTTCTTGGAGTTATGTCCATTATTATATATTCAAGACAGAACAAAAAATATGAAAATATGATTATGTAATAAAAAAATGAAATTACTTTCACAAAACACCATTTATAACATGAAAATTGCTAAATAGCCAAAGAATAATAACCTCAGATTGCAGAAACAACTTAAAGAGTAGATGTGGTCAAGCAATGTAATCACAATATACAAATAGATAAAAAATTCCCTGTATTTGGATGAATTTGCACGCTACTGTTACTAAGTTAATCTGTACAATTAACAAAATAAAAATATAATTATAAAAAAAGCTCCTTGTTTTAACACAATTTGGGAAATTGACAAGTGAAGATAAGACTACAGTTACCTTCATCTGTTTTTGATTAGAACAATTTGAGCTAAAACAAACATGAATTAAACAAAAATCAATAATACTTGAGATTTTTGTAAGTTAATAACAACTAAAAGTTTGTTTACTTCTAACATATAGTGATGATTTTTATTCTGTTGCATCATTTTCTTACAGCAAGTGTGATATGTTTGTGTTATTCATCCACAAATTTGTGTTTTTGTTCATCTTTCTTAGTGCTTGTTAACATTTCTTTTATAGATATTTGGTGGTCCAGATGAAAATTCTCCTTCATTACAAAAATTATGTTCAAACCAAATGCAATCTGTAATTGTTACAAGTTCAAGCAATTATGCTTTTGCCAAATTTACTACAGATGGTAGCTATGCTGGTCCTGGCTTTAAAGCTACTTACGAAGCTGTTAAATCTCGTAAGTAATTATTACAACAACCATATTTTTAAATAATTGAATATTCTTATCCATGTGGGTAGGTGTGTGGATGTGCATGCGTGCATGCATGCATGCCAATACCAACATGTAAACCTAATAATGAAAATTATTTTAAATACAAAAATAATAATAATAGTAAAATAAACAATGTGTGTGGAATTTATAAAATTAAAGGTAATAATTGTGATGGTATTAATATAGAAAAATCTAATGTGGACACCACATGACTTTCTTTCATAAATTACATATACACATTCTTTGCTGCACTTCATTTAAACTTATTTCATTTGAAAGTAAGATATGATCTTCTAATATTTTAATAAAGTGGACAGTTACACAATGCTGAAAAATATTAGTTTTTATTTATATCAAGTACTTATACAATTATTAATTCAACAGTCTACATGAAATATTAGGATAGAGTATAAGTCCATTTATTACTTGTATTACTAGATTATTGTATTTATTACTATTTATTACTAGTATTATTCATTTCTTCATGAGTTGCTGATTAACAAAAGTTTTAGATTTCAAGTGGAAGATTTCAGTGGAAGACAATTTTCAAAATTGTCTTCCACTGTTTCATGATGATTTACTTCTGCCCATGTATACTGATTGTGTAAGTTATTGACACCATCTCGAATGAGATTTGGCTTGTCTGTACGTAAAACACACTTGTAGAGTTGTCGATTTGTATTCCACCAGTTGCAGAACTCCAAGCGAAGCAGACCGTCTCCTGGGTTTAGATGTTGCTGTTTTTGACAAGATAACGCTTGTTTTGTTAAAGTGTTATATAAACCGTTAAAAGAGAAACTTCGATTCACTTAGAAATATGTCAAATACTAATGCCTGGATTGCATCGATAATAATTTTATCAATAACAGTGTCGTGTTGAACAGATCGTTCGTAGGTGGTATGAATAATAGATAGTGAACCTGTTTCCTGAAGTTTGAGAAAAGTTGCATTAATTGTGTTTTGGGCTCTGGAATTCTGCGATCTGGAAAACGTATTTCATATTCTACTTTAGCAGCTGTAGCATTACCATTATACACACCCATAATACAATCCATATCAGCATATTCCTCTGTTGTAAATAAGTAAGGCATTACTTCAATTTCAAACCAGTCACATTCAAACTAAAATTCACAGAAAACCTTTGCTAATGACAACACATTTCACAGTACTTGATATACTTAAAGTATCTTAGAGAAAAATTAAAAAAAACTAATACAGTATTGTGCATTGTTGACCACTTTTAGAATACTCTTCTGCCAACTTTGAAATAATAATTTTTCAAATAATTTATTTCTGTCATTAATAAAAAATTATTATCTAAGTAATTTTTATTTATTTATAAAAAAACAGGGGTTTTTATCCCAATTTACTGGTTTTCACCCCATATTTCTAAAAAAAGAACTGTAAATATGGTTCTGGGACCTATTTTATTCAAGGTTATTGCGTGTAATATTTTCCATTATTTTCATGAGTAGAGTAGGTTATGAAAGTCCCTGGAGAACTTAGTGATACACTGTGTGTATATATATATATATATATATATAGTTAAATGAGCTTATGTAAAAAATATGTGGTTTGAAAATCTGTAAAACTACTAGATCAATTTCATTGAAATTTGGATATGCTGTTCTAGTGTATCTGAAGTTATGTATGAGGAAATTTGATGAAGATTGGTCAAGTCATTCTTCAGTTAACTCAATTTAAGTTTGATAATAGACACTGTGCGTTGGCATATTTTTCATATGCGCTTATGCAGTGAGTCACAGTGGTGAGTTAGTTTAAACTTGATGATTGTGTGTGAGGTCTACTCATTATTTTTAATTATTTCATCAAATTATGGTTGTAAAAATTTAATTTTCTTATAAACAGAAAATGTATTTCAATATTAAATTTAAAAAAGTTTTTTTTTTATTTTTTTTATTTAATTTTTATTTTGAATATTTCTTGTGCCAAAAATTATATAAAATATTTATACACATCAAAGTAATGAAAAGTTGGTCTTCTTGCGCAGATCTACACAAGAATTCTTCCATATTATTAGTGCAAGTTACACAATTTTTTTAATAAAACCTGTAGGGTAAATAACAAGTCACCCACTTTTCTGGTTGTTCATTCCAACATTCTATTTATTCCTTTATTCACATATTGTAGAGACAAATTACTGTTTAAGTATATTTGAGAGTAGAGATTTTATTTATTTAAATTTAAATATTTTCCATTGATCGATATCAGTTTGGTGACCATTTTTATAAGTTGTTTTTTCAGCTGTTATATTATTTGTATAATTTAGTTATGCTGGTTTTTTTTTTAAATAATTTTTTCCAAATTATGATATATATTGATGCTGGGTAAAGATTATGAAATTTTATTGTTTTTATCACAGTAACTAAAGAATGGATGTGTTGTTGAAAGCGTTTTTTTAATTTTTTTTTTAATAGTGGCTTAAGTTATTAATAAATAAAAATAATAAGTTCAAAAATAACAATAAAGTATAAATTAATAGAAAAATAAAAAAAGCATTTAAAAAATTAAAAATATTATCATTGTAATTATAATTTGTGTATTTCTTATTTACAGAATGCGGTGGTGTTGTTAAATCATTGTCTGGTAAGATACATTCTCGTAACTATCCAAATCGTTATCAGTCGAATGATGACTGCATTTGGACAATAGAAGTACCTGCTTCCAGACTTATTAATTTAACTTTTACCCACTTTATGACAGACAGTAAAAATAACTGCTCTGATGATGCTGTGGAGGTATGCATTTTATGAATTTTTACTGAAATTTTAAATGTTTTCATAATAATTATTCCTGTATAAATTAGAAGAATTTTATTTGTAGAATGATACAATTTTATTTAAACAATTTTTTTTATTTTAACAATTTTAAAACTTCATTCTTTAATCTATGCTAGGGAGATTGCTGATGTTTGGAAAATTTTGAAAGTATAAAAAAAATGAATTGCTTAATGAGATAATATAATTAACATGTAATGAAAAGACTGTATTACATAATTAGATTATATAAACAACAGTTGTAGAATTTTTAGCAAGATTTTTATACAATTCCTTTCATAAAGTAAATTTTATGCTACATTTAAGCAAACTTTAAAGTATGTTAAATCAATAAAGTAGTATACATCATATAGAGTAGTAGTATACATATAAAGAAGTATGAGTCATTAATAATTTTAAAAAAGAATGAAAGTGTTAATTCTCCAGCTTATTATCTGTAATTTTTATGTATATAAAGATATATTTATTATACAACAAAATAATCTTATTTTTTTATGTACTTATTTTTATGTAACATTTATAAACATATTAATTTGAAAATGAACTTCAGTTCTGAAGATGTCTTGTAATTTTTTCAGGCCATGGTCTTCATGACCTATCTTTAGTTGGTCAGCTGTTAAAAACCTTTGCTTCTAACCGATTCAGTTCTAAAGAGAATTTAGTTTTCTTACCAACTTCTTATTTATTCCACTTCATCACTGCCAATCTAATAAGTTCATCCTGTTTAAAATTAGCCTTTTTACAGCCTTGTTAGATGTTTTTGAACTTTTGTTTTTGTTTAGATAAAAGAAAATTATACGTAAAATAAAAAACTTTTTTAAAATTAATATATGTATACAAAGAAAATGATCATGATTACCATTACCTAATAAGTCTTTGGATTCATTATTTTGATAATGCTGTAATTGTAGGAAACCTTAATAACTATATTTAATCCCAGCAATATGTGCTACTACAGAAGCAGAAGCTGATTCTAAAAAATAAAAGAGAATTATTATAAATATTGATCCTCATTTGGAATCAGTTTGTATAATTGTATTTACTATCTGCCACTGACTAAAAGATGTCAATAGTTAGCCAAGAAACTGTACTCAGCATTTTTAACTTGGTGACCACTAGGATTCGGTTTAACATAGGTTTATGGCATTTATCCTTAGTTCCAACCTCTTAATTTTCAGGCTGATTCTCTGAGATATTTTATGTTTCACAGATGTATCGGGTTCTAAAGGATATAGTTAACCATCTTATTCAGAACTGTAATTGAATTGAATTTATCGCAGCAAAAAAAAAAAAAAAAAAAAAAATGCTGACTCCATGATAGAATAATAGTAACTATGTCCTTCAACCAGTAAATTTTGACCTTAGATCCTGTTCAGGAGTGGTATTTTTAATTGAAAAAGGAATGTGATGAGTTAATTTGCTCAAAATATTTCTGTGCTTCTCGTTTGACAGTCATATTATTATTTTTTATACAAAGAATTCATGTTTTGTGCTAAGTACAAAGTGATTGTAAATTTAGTATGTCAAAACAATATGAAATTTTACATTAAGAGCAATCATGATTCACTTTCAGAAAGTTAATCTAGCCATTTTATGTTTGCAGTATAGATTAGCAGTTCAGGACTTAATTTTCTTTATTAATGAAACATTTTACATAAACACAGAGTAACATGAAAGAAAATAGCACTCTTGCTAGAGTGAGGATTTTATTTAGTGAAATTTACATTGTATAATGTTGATAAAATCAATAAATAATATATAAAAATTAAATTTTTAAGGAAACATAAATGTAATTGAATTATAAATTCACAAAAATCTTTTCCAATACATATTTTTAAACTTAGTTCCTTAATTTGTTATATTTACAGGTTTATGATGGTCACACGCTTTCATCTCCTTTATTATTAAGGCACTGTGGAATTAACCTTCCTTCGCCACCTTTTGTCATGTCATCAAACAATAAGATGTTAGTTAGGCATAGAAATAATGCTACCAAAACATATATAGGATTTGAAGCAAATTATGAAGTGGTAAGTAGCTTATTTTATTAAGTGTATTACATCATATCCTGTCCATGGCAATATGTAAATCAAAACTTGCAGTTTTGATTTAGATAGTTGTACTGATTTAATTAATATATATATTAAATTCTATTAATGTAAATGACCTAGTACCATGAAATTGAGATAAGACATATCTTGCATTATTTTTATGATAAAAGTACTTTCACGGGATCCCGCATCCTCAGTTATGATTTAATTATTTAATTAAACTGCATAAAGATATTAAAAATTAAAAATACTAAAAGAAACCATGCACATGGTGTAATGTTTGTTACATTACTGTAATATTTTAATGTTAATTCTATTATACGAGTGCTGATATCTGTTGCTGTTTTTATAAGACAGCAACATGATTCACTGTCTTAATTTACATTGAATCATGATTCAATCATGATTCACTGTCAGAAAGTTAATCTATCCATTTTATGTTTGCAGTATAGATTAGCAGTTCAGGACTTAATTTTCTTTATTAATGAAACATTTTACAAAAACACAGAGTAACATGAAAGAAAATAGCACTCTTGCTAGAGTGAGGATTTTATTTAGTGAAATTTACATTGTATAATGTTGATAAAATCAATAAATAATTTATAAAAATTAAATTTGTAAGGAAACATAAATGTAATTGAAATATGCGTCACCTTCAAACACTGTCTGGTTTATCAAATTGAAATCTTATACACAGATATGTAATATTTTATAATATATTTAACTTTTTGTCATCTTTATTAATTTCTGATATTTCTAAATTTGTTAATTTCAGAAATAGAATATTTATCATTTATTAGGTGATCTGCCATATTAGATAAACCAAATTTATTATTTTTATAATTTCTATAACATTCAAGAAATCTAGCTTTGAAGGATCTACTTGTTTTTTTTATACAAATACCATCACAATCATTACATTTAATTTTATAAATTTCACACGAATTGCATTTTTTTATTATTTCTGATTTTCAAATATTTTATATGTGGTTATTAGGATTGTTTGCTGGTTAAATATTTCTTTATTGGAAGTTTTATTGAAGTAATTTTGTTATTGTGTTTTGATAGTTGTTATTTTGTAAATATTATTAATTAAAGTAGTATCATATCCATTTTTAATTAATTGCTATATGTTTTATGATGTATATTTCGTTATTTAACTTTTCTTGTTATTATGTGTGTAGTGGATTGCAATCTATTATTGATATTTGTATATGTTAATTTGATGAGATCAAAGGTGATTTGATTTTTTATGAATTTTTATATTATTAGATCTACAGAAAGCATTCATTTAATAGTATATTATTATAATTTAGCTATTATATAGAAAACCTATATCTAATAATATTTTTATTTTTTGCTGAGTCTTTCCATTTAACTGACTGGTATTTAATTTTAATAATGGTTATTTTTTTCTGTCTTCAGTCATTTGACTGTTTTGATGCAGCTCTTCAAGATTTCCTATCAAGAGCCAGTTGTTTCATTTCAATATACCCCCTACATTCTACATCCGTAACAATTTGTTTTACATATTCCAAACATTGCCTGCCTGCACAATTTTTCCCATCTACCTGCCCTTCTTATATCAAAGCGACTTTCCTTTCTTTTTCCTGTTTAGCCTCCGGTAACTACCGTTTAGATAATTCTTCAGAGGATGAATGAGGATGATATGTATGAGTGTAAATGAAGTGTAGTCTTGTACATTCTCAGTTCGACCATTCCTGAGATGTGTGGTTAATTGAAACCCAACCACCAAAGAACACCGGTATCCACGATCTATTATTCAAATCCGTGTAAAAATAACTGGCTTTACTAGGACTTGAACACTGGAACTCTCGGCTTCCAAATCAGTTGATTTGGGAAGACGTGTTCACCACTAGACCAACCCGGTGGGTTGTATCAAAGCGACTACTCCAGAATTACTGTATTATCAGCAAATCGTAGCATCTTTATCTTTTTACCTTGCACTGTTACTTTGGATTTAAACTGTCTTTAATATCAATAACTGCTAGTACTATGTAAAGATTAAAAAGTAACTGGGATAAGGAAATACATATTAACAAACAGGATTTAAATACAATAAACACACTGAAACAAACACATAATACTGTAATAAATTAGGAAATTTTTCTGTCAATATTTATTTCTTTATTAAACTTAGGAGAATATACTTAAACTTAGGTCAATATTTATTTGCTAATTAAAACTTCAAACACAAAAATTGGAAAATTCTTGAATTTCATATTTTAGTATGAAATAGAATCCTCAATTTTGCTGTAAATAAATTTTAACAAGTACTTACCAGATGGATATAGAGAAGTAAAAGTACATAAAATTCTGATTGCTGCAATGGACTGCTTGACATGATCTTGCTTGTTTGGATGGTTTTGATGTTTCACATCATAAGGGATAATTGTCAAAGCTTAAGACTGCAGATAAAAAATGTTTAATTCTGTATTACAGAACTTTTGTACATTACTGTCATGTCTGTAACATGTTGAGAGTTAACACAAATTCAATATTTGCATGGTACCTTTACCAGTTACTGTATTGCTTTTTTATCAACATATTGCACATTTACCAAAAGTGTTTATATTTTTTGTTATGATTGCTGCTTTTTCCAAGTATTATTGTGCTTTAAGTTTTACCTGACATTTGATAATTTAATTTTTATTTGTTTTTTTAGGGTTGTGGAGCACGAATAAATGCCACTGATAGAGGGTTTATTGAATTTTCACCTTCACGTTATGAGTCTAATAATTGTAGTTGGAGTTTATCAGTAGAGCCACCTGGTAATTTATATATAATTCTATCTAATTTCCATATACGTAAGAAATGTTTTAAGTGGAAATAAATATGATGCTTTAAAAGTAACCATCAACATAACAGTTAGAATTATAACAAACTTAAGTCATATTGCTTTCACCTGTACATTATTGTAATTGAAGTGATAAAACTGGTGAAGTTCTTCTATTACAGAAATTAAGTAATAGTGTTTCAGGAAATTAATGTTAGTGATCACAGCATGTATGTTGTAATTAATATAGTAGTTTAAGAGAATTGGGTGAGAGGATTTCCAATAAAATGGGTGTTTGCATGAACTATTTAATCCCTTGACTGCAAGTGTATCACCCTGTGTTACTCGGGTAACAGTTTTAAATGATTGAAGGCTACCAATTTGCTCTCAGTTAAATGAGATGGATCTTTGTATATTGGCTTGTATGTTGTCTGCTAGTATTTCATTTCTACTTGTGAATACAGTTCAGCCTTAAGGATACTAACATTTTAAGGTATGTATTATATTTTTCAAATGTCTTAAGTTTTAATTTAATTTATTTAGTTTAATTTTAATTCATCTTACTTTTTTTCACAGATTTTCTTTACTGCATTCCAATCAAATAAAGAAAATTAAAAATTTTCATATAAGTTTACGTATATTTTTTTGCCTAAAAATTGTATGAAGAAATTTCCAAAAATTTGGTGAGTATTTCATTTTTATTTATTAAAAACCATTTTTAATGCTGTTTTTATTTATTTGTTTATTCAGGTTTTTTGTTTATTAATATAAACTATACTGATGTATTATTTATATTTACCCTAAAGTTGTTCAATATTTATATGATTGTCTAAAGAACATCATCTTTATTCATTTGATTTGTACAAATTGTATGATTCTAATGAAATAGCAGTGATACATTTTTCATATTTTATTAGCTAGTTTTGTAGGATTTACAATAAAGTGCAATGAAAAATTAGTAAACTGAAACATCATACGAAATTTAGTAAAACTGACCACTTCCATTTGCCAAAAAATATTTTACTGTGAAAATGCACCTATAGATTCAACAAAATTGATAAATTATTTTAGTATTGGAAAGATAGAAAACTATTTTGTGTGGGTGATATCTGCTGCCTGAAGGAGGACCCTATCATAATGATTATGCGTTATGTTTACATAATTCCTACACACTAGTTCTAAATATTTTCAGTACTAGTAAATTGTTTTAATAGTCACAATTTTCTTTGTATGAATTTAAAAAAAATTTAGTTTTATTTATTTTTTTTTTGGGGAAAAATTACATTGCGACTGATTTTTTTCAGGTGTTGATGAGAAAGGATAAGAAAAAGGAACAGGATGCAATGTTACCAACTCCTGAGATGTCTTTACCACTTCGTGAGTCTTGTTCTTCCATCAGTCATGGTATAACATCTCCTACTAGACCTGGAAGAGAATGTATAGAAAAAATGTTAATCAGTCACTGAATTCACTGCTACTTTAGAGGATGAAGACTTCTGGAATGATTCAGAAGATGTTGAATTTGTTAATTGTGATGAAGTAGAAAGTGGTGATGAGAAGAAAACAGAAACACTTTTATTGTTCTTTCTTGTACAACAGTATTATGAATCGGACAACAGTCAGTGTTTTACATAATCCAAAATTGGTTGCAAACATATCGCTGCCACCACTTTCACCTTCTAATGCAGCTCCTACTGTTCACACCAGCACTTCTACTCTTACAATACCAGCTGTCATTACTGCATTAACATGGAGAAATAACAACCACAACAAGAGGAATATTTTGTTTACTGGTGTTTCTCTCCATGATGAATCCACAGTGAAGCAAATACGGTCGCATCAGGAGAGGCATCCTTCTGATTAACGGACCTCCCCACCTGCCAGCTGTACATCCGGTATGGCAGGTCAGCCTGTTTTGTCTGGGCCACTTTTTTGGTATACTGGTGTATCTAAATTAAAAGCAACTGTATAAACATCTAAACATACAGATTATTTTTATTTGCTGTCAAGTAAAGAGTTCTTAGATCTTATTATAACTGAGGAAAATATATATATGCACACGCACTAGTAAAGGAATCAATCTATCCAAGACAGAATAATTATTTGGAAAAATTTAAATATAGGATTATTTAATTCTTTGCTTTATTGTAAATGACAGGCAATTTAATAGTACAAGATCTTCCTTGGTATTGGAAAAATCCTGAATGTAAAATTTCATGACAAACTGCACATGATAGATTTTTAATTATTCAAGAGTATTTGCATTTTGGTCAAACCCAGAACAAGATTATCCACAGTTATCCAACTCTGGTTACAAAGTGCAGTCCCTTCTAGATATTTTCTATGGTAACATGAAAAATATTTTCTATCCCAGGAAAGAGTTTAAGTTTGGATGCATGAAAGTCTTTCGCCAATACTTACTTTCGCCAATACTGAGAAGAAAAAAGTGTGCCCTAAAAATGTATATGTTAATGTAGCCAGATGGATTATTGTGTCAACACCATCCAGCCAAATGGATTATGTATTTATACAGGGACTAAAGATCCAGAAGTTGGGAGAAAAGAGCACAGTAAGAAAGTAGTAAAAAAATTAGTTACTGATTATGTGAGGGTTGGTTAATGCACTTTACAATTTCTATAACAGGATGCCTCTCACAAGATATCTTCTAGAAATAGTCAAATCTGTTACTGATTAATTTAAGGAAATAATGTAAGGAAAGTTGTTGAATAGATGTTTTATATAAAAAATTGCCATTTAGGTAAGTTTCTGAACAGTTCACTGATGATGAAGTACACATATCAAACTGGCACCGCTAGGGAGAAGTGATTAGGTTCGGGAAAGATGATACAATGGAGTGTTAAACAGAACATAATTAAAAATCTAAAGGAGTATTAAATTATAATAACCATATGAGATGTATAAATCGGAGTGACCACCTAATGGCTTATTATCCCAATAAAAAAAAAAAAAAACACTAGCGTGGTTTGCCAAAGCAGACATTCATATTTTCCATATTATAATGATTAATCGCTGGTTGCTGTATAAAGCCTATTTAGATAAATGTATGAAGCTATTGGATTTCTGGGATGAAGTAATAAATGAACTCTTAGAATCTGAAAAAGTTCTGTACAAGAATCACTTGCATGGAAAATGTATAAAATCTACTTATCAAAAATAGCAGATTCATAAACACAACAGAAACACTGCTGCATCTGAATAAGAATAGTAAAATTCCCCATATGACTGCAACAATTGCCCTGGAAATACAGGTGTTTAGATCCATATGTTTACATTTTCACAATTATTAGAGATTAACTTTTAAAAATTGTAGTATGCAGTTATTTTGTTCATTTTATGAATAAATTATAAAACTACATAAAATTTGTTTGTCTGCATGTGAAATATTAATTTATAAAATTTAATAAATTATTGTATAAAATTATTAGTTTTTAAAAATCTCAAAGAATAAAAAATATTTGAATAAACCTGAAGAATTATTTATTTAAAACTGAAAAATTATTGTAGCAAGTAATAATTTTTTACAGAAAATAGTAGGCAGGATAGGACCCGCACAGCAGATGAGGTGTACAACCTGAGATGGATGTATCACCATGTTATGCTTGAAAAAAAGCACTTATGGATTTCTGGTTAATTTATCTGTCAAGAATATGGAATAAAATGACCTTTGCTCACAAAACAACACAAAATGAGGCAAAAACTATTCCCATGTGAGATTTTTAACCTCTGGATCCATTTTTAGGCATTCTTCAGAGGATGAGGCTGAATGATTGTAGTGTGTGTAAAAATGCCATACCTGACCAGGATTCGAACCTGGAACCTCCGGATGAAAGGCCGAGATGCTACCACTCACGCCCCCATCTATGAGTTGGGTTTTTTCAGAATAACCCACTTAATAAATGGGTTAATTACTACTTAGCCCTTAGCCTTGGTTCATACTTTTACCATTAATTTTAAAGTTTTCATAACTAGCTTTATATTTGGGAATTTTTAAATAGCTATAATAATATCTTTACAGGTCACTAACAATTATTTTGAGTTTAAAATTATACTTTAGTTGTTAAAAGTAAAATGCATACATTTCCATTTTAAAATGATGGCAGATAGTTTTCTTATGTAGGGCAGATGTGAAAGGGAGTTTTTATTACCATATCACTTCCTGTGTAGTGCTTCCTTTGTTCCTAGTATAACTTTTATATGCCATATCGCCTATCATCCATATCTATCCATCTACCGCCTATCTATGCATGTTGCCTATCATTTGTAGTCTATCTCTAACAGCTGTATATTAGTTACTTGATTCCTTATGTTTTACTGCATCTTTAAGCTAATCTTAGTTTCTGAGACCATTCTTCTATTACTGTACAGCATTGTACCTTTCTCAATACACATTATGTATTTTATTTTTTTTTATTTTCTCTCAGATTATTTAGTAATTGTTAACACCAAATGGCAGTAAGTCATTATACCTTACTTTATGTTATAATAAATCAAAGTAATTGAATTGACAATTGCCCAGTACTCTTCAAGTAACTTCACATTTTACTTCCCTCAGTTGTATACGGTTGCTTTAAAAAGTTGCAGTATATATTTAATTTAGAAAAAACTAGACATTGTTTAATGTCTAGTTTTTTCTAAATTAAATCGAAAAGTAATTTTCGATTTTATGTTACTTTCCCTTAAACAAAAAACTTTTCCTTATTTAAAAATATATTTTTCCTTACAGAAAAATTTTCTTTGGCAGCTATATTGACACTGATAAAGTTGGTAGAAACATTTCTGGTACCCACTGTTACAAACCTAATTTGTTCCATGGTCACATTACCAATAGTGCTATATTTATCCTTGTATTACTTTTTTTCGGGTTGATTTTAGCCATGGAAACAAGTAAAACTCCAGATATCAAGAAGGAATGTGGTGGATATTTTAGAAGTATACTTTGTAACATAGTAATTTCTGACATGGATGTCAAGAATTTTTAGAATGCTGTTTGTCTCAGATATTTTCTTTTTCAGTTTGGCTTTCGACCTTATTGGATAAATTCATGGTGTGAAATACTCTGTGAATAATAAAAAAAAACAACATGATACATTTCATCATTATGGAGAACATGTCAGGAATTTTAAATTAATATATAAATATCCGACTTATATTTTAATTTTTTCAACAAATTTCTTTACATCATTTCAAAATTGCTCTATGTTTTTATTATATTTTATAGTAGATGACAGCTTATTATGACAGTAATATTATATCTGCTATGTTTCCTACACATCATCCTGTTATTTCAGTTTTTCATCTCCAAAGTTATGTTATTCATAATGTTTATTATAATTGTATTAGTCATTAAGCATATCTTTTCCTGTGAAGAAGTTAAAAACTTGCTAAAAACATGAGGTTAAAGCAAAAATAAAAGTATAAACAGCACTGTAAAACAATGTAAAACCTTTAAAATTATTTTTATTTGGTAATGGATAATTTAAAGATCTATTTTTTTTGATAATAGTTTTCATTTTGCAATCAAATTAAATTAAGATCAATAGGTTTATTTTGTTAAATTATTTGTTTCAGATTCTCGTATAACTCTTACTTTCATATTATTGGAAATGAGTGATAAAAGTAGCGAAGGAAAATGTGAAGCTAGTTTCTTAGCTATTTATGAAGGTGATGATGATGATGGTATTCCTGTAAATGTTTTTTGTGGCTCATCTCTGCCTCCACCCATCACAAGTACTGGATCAAAATTACTTATTAAATTTGTTCTAGCGCTGTCTGAAAGTGATCATGTACGATTTCATTTATCATATTCTCCGTACTCTTCTGGTTAGTTTATTTATCTATTTGTTTTCTTCTTTAACTAGGTTATAAATACTTTTTAATTTATGTTGAGTGCTTAACAAATTATGGTGTCATGGTGTCAACAACTGGTGTCATGGTCTCTGTTTTATTTTGTTTTTTCTTGCTTCTGTTTTAAAGATGAGATGGATGAGGTAGTTAGCGGTAACAGTAAAAGTGCAGGTCTGTAACTTTGTTACTAATCCAAGAATAAAGGAATGCTCAGTGGGAATAGTAAAGCATATATAAAACAATGTGCTCCTTTTATATTGCAGTACAGGCTTCAAAATTTATTGAAGCAATTTGTGTTTGTCAAAGAAATATGAAGCATTTTTTTTACATTAAATAAAATAATTTTACATCCACTCCATTCTCTCATGAATCCCCCACTTGATTACCACATACACATGCACACACCTGCATATACAAGTTGATTATTAAATGCTTATGTGATAGATACACGTTCTGTTTGTGTATGACATGCAGTCAAGCCTTTTTATACTTATATTAAATGTAAACAATTACAGTCTCTGTATAGTTCTGTCATTATATTTTTTCTTAAAATTTACTAAATTCTAGTTTTATGGTATGGTATGCCAAAACTTATGCAAGTTTTAAAAAAAAAAATTTGTACTGTGTTTAGTTATAATTCAATATAATTAAAATATCCTTACTATGTAAAATATAGAAACCAGAAATGATCACAATTACATCCATTTACATATATAAATTAATGAATATCTGTGGTAATAATGCCATTTTATACACATAAAAAATGAAAAAAAAAAATGATTTTACTTCATTTTTCTGTAGCAATTTTTATTGTTTTTATTTACTCTTAGTTTTATTTTAACTTATAATTAAGAATTACCTACAGTGGTAAAATTGATCTCATTCTTGATTTTATATACCTCAAATTTTCTAAGTAAATTTTGTTTTAAAAGTTGGTACATGTAGAAATTGAACTTGTTCGATAATCTTATAATATAAATGCTCAGTTGTAAATACTAATCTCTCATAACAATTTTACTTTCTGATGTTTGGCACTTACATTAACTTTTGTTCTTACTTAAGTGTTTTGGCTACTTACAACTGTCTGAAAAGACTTAATAAGATTTTATAAGCTTTCATTTGTACGAGTATAACTAAATTAAAATTTATTTTTGTATTTTATTATAAAAATGTTTTTAAAATGCTGTATTTAAATGTACTTGATGTAACAGAATACATTGTACATGGAATTACACAATGAAGATAAGCATTGACTCAGCAACATAGTATCTGATTCTTTTGAATTTGAAGTTCAGCAATTCTTAGTTTAAAAAAGGTTTACTTTTATCCTGTCATCATTTATTCAGTTCATCACCTTATTAAATTTGTCTCAATTGTGCAAGTAATCCCAGGGTATATGTCAATTTGAAAAAAAAAAAACATTGCCAAATAAAAGATACCATTTATTATTTTATTTCAGTTTGTGTTCATTCATATTAAGTTCAGTTTATTTTTACTCACTTCTGTAGCAGAGGGAGAATGAAAAGCAGATATGTTTCTGCTTTTCATTCAAAAAGTCCTAGGTGTGAATCCTGGCCAAGATAGGCATGTTTCACATGCTAAAAAGAATTCATCAATCATAACCAGCTGTAAATGGGTGTTACTACCACCCATTATCCAATGTTTGTCTTAATATGATCAAAATAATTACTTATTTGATGTTTTAAATTTAATACATATGTAAAAAAACAAAAAAATATATGTTCTTAAAAAATAGATTTGCTGTCACAAATTAAAATTTTACTTCTGTTAAAACAAACCATATTGTAATTATTTTAAGGAAGATTAATGCATGTCATGACTAATAACCATTAAAGATCAGTCAGCTGTCCTATGCGATCATATTAATCGGTTTTAGAGATTTTTTTTAATGCATTTGTTATTTTTTTTATTATGTCATTTATTTTTTTCTACTTTTCATTTAGGTAAAATTTGTTAAAGAAGAATCTCATTAATTAAATAATATTAACAATTTTTAAAAGTGTCAATATTATTGGATTTTAATAATTATTAATATTATTTTATAAATTAACATATCAATGATACAATGTTTGAGAAATTAAGTAAACTATTGATTTTTGCTCAAAAATTTATTAAAATAGGTGTATTTATTGTTCAGCAGATAAATTTAAGTATTTTTCCTTTATTGTTACAGAATGTGGTGGGGATCTTGCATCTGAAATTGGTACAATTGTTTCACCAAATTTTCCAGACTCTTATCCACCTAATATTGAATGCATCTGGACTTTAAAAGCTGCACCAGGTTTAAATTTTATTACTTCATTTATAAGTATTTTTAATTGTAAATAATATTTTATTATTTACAATTAAAAAGAGTTTCTTGTTTGAATCTTAATGTCATTGTTTACTACTATCATCAGTTTCACTGAGATGAAAGTAAGAAGAAGTTTTTGCATGATGTGTACATTGTGTTTTCTCTACTTAGTGGGACTATTCTGAAAGAAAATAATGAAAGTACGCTAAAAAATAATTTTGAAATAAATTAAAAAAATATATTTTATTTTACAGAAACTTAATTATTAAGAAATAATTCAATTTATTTTTGATATTTTATAAAAAAAAAGAAAAAAAGATAATCTGTACAGAGTGTAGAATGAGAGAGTGTTGATCTTCATCAACTGTTGTGAGATCTGTCCTTGTGGAACTCAGTTTTAAAAATATTGCTTAGATCCAAAGATGTCATTTGCTTTGGGAGTATTATGTAAATATCATACTAATTCATTTCTCAAACACTATTCACTCTTGGTTATTATTCTTGGCTTTTTTTATGAGGTTTATTTCAGTATTTATAGTGATTCTCTTGATTAAAAGGCTGAAGGGATTGAAGTTTTTTTCAAGGCGTATTAAAATAGTGATCGTATTTTCATTTTATCAGAGCTATATTATAAACGGAAAGCATATACAAATAATTTTCTGATAATACTGCTACAAATTCATGTAGCATGGGTAATATTCAAATCACACTATTCAGTATGTATGATGTTTTTTTTCTTGCAAAATATTACAACAATTAAAGCATCTGTTGACATCTCAAAAGGCAAAGAAAGGATAGTTGTGTAACAATTGCAAATAATCCAATTGCTTTCAAATCCATGTAATTGCAGTTTAATGTTTGTTGGAGACAGCCTAAAGCCTAAATAATACTATTCTAATAGTTATTTGTAAAAAAAACTTTGTTTAAAAAAAGTTTTTTAATTTATTTTTTTAATAATTATTTTATGTTCTTACTTATTTCTTATTTCCATTAATTTATTATTCTTTACTACTAATTTATTAATTTATTGTTAATGTATTGCAACTAGCATTTTTCCACTGTTCTAGTCCTTCCTGTAGTTCTGTTTGTAGATTTTTAAATACTCCATGAATATACTCAACATCCTTTTATTCTCTTGCATTGCTGAAAAACAACACCTTTCCAAGGTCAGTTTTAGTTTTTATAGAAGAAAAAGTCTTTGGAAGCCAATTTGGGAGAGCATGAGGTCTGAGAAATAAGTTTTTAACTTAACAACAGAATCAACCTTCTCTAATCATTACAAAGAAACAGGATACAAAGGTATTTACTGCAGCATATACATTCAAACAAGTAGTTTATGAAAAGAAAGTTCTTAATACATTTGGTTATAAACTAAAGGGGTCCTTAACTACTTCGAAATCATTGCCATTAACAACAGTGTCACCAACAACTTTGAAAAATTCAAAAAGGTTTGGACATTATTCAAAAATATTGTGTATTTGTTTTGTTAACAGGTAATGTGATACAGTTACAGTTTACAACATTTGATCTAGTTGAAGGAACAACTGATTACTGTGATGAGGACTATGTTGAAATACGGGAATCCTCTTCTAGTGGAAATCTGTTAAGATTGCTGTGTTCTAAAACTGAGCCTCACATTGTAGTAGAACCGATCAATGCATTAAGATTATGGATAAAATTTGACAGTAGTAGTAATGTTACAGCTGTTGGTTCTGCTAAAGGATTTTCAGCAGAGTTTAAATTGTGTAAGTTGTTTTTGTTAATTTATAAATTAGTTTTAAAATTTACTCTGTTACCATATGCCATTTCTTAATTTTGCAAGACTAACTTCCTTTTTTTGCTTCCTCAGTTTTAAGCTTCTTGATCTTCTTGATGTATATAGCGCAGTGTTTTGAATGCTCCATTTTCCTATTGTCTACATTTCAAAGAGTTAAATTTACATAGCTAAAGTTCTGTATACAATTTTTATTGATCATTAAAAATTATGTTTGAAGATAATAATCCTTTTGAAAAAAAAATTTGTTCTGATGATTAATTTATTATGGCTTTTATCAAAGGTTATCATAATAAATATAAAAAAAATTTCTCTCTTTTGTTGTCAAATTATGGTAATTTTTTACTGTTAGTTTATTTTTATTTCATATCACTTTACTTTCTTAATTATGAATTCATAGAGAGTTCATGATAAATAGTAAATTATTATTTTTGTTGAAAGAACAGCATTTTCAGCTGATTTGGGCTCATTGTGATGTTTTTCACTTGCTGTTTTATTTTTCTCATTTTTTTCTTAAATTACATACATAAAACCACTATACTATAGCAGGGAAAAGATTGTCATTTTAGTGGTGCTGCTTTTTTCTTTCTAGAGAGATGCTCACAATGAAAGAATGGGTTGTTTACTTAGCAAATTAGCATTGTGATTTGTGTTTTAATACAATCTACCGCTGCTTTTCTAATCTTGTCTGTATTTAATTGTGTAAGAGATTTCTTTTTATATATTTTACAATAAACCAGTTCTTTACTATCATTATTCATTTTGGAAAAAATATCAGGTTAATACTCCATCTAAAGTGATTTATTCTTTACATTTCTTGGTATTTAATGGTGAGATAGCTTACATAAACAAGTTATATCTAGTATAAAATGTTTATCTCCAGCAATTATTATTTAAAATTATACAATTTTGAGACAGTTTGTGATTTCAAAAGCTTATCATCATTTTAGCTTCCATCAGCGTAGCTTTAAATTATTCTCATTACTGCATTACTGGCCATCATGGACAAAAACATGTATTTGTTATAACTTACTGGGTGTTTCTTCATAACGTATGTTATAGAACATAAATATGTAATTTTACTCAGAAAAAGAACATTAAACTTTTCACTAAAGAAGTAAAGCGTAAAAACACTGTGAAATATCATATCATTCTGAATAACATGAATTCTTTAGTCAATGCATGTTATTTCATCATAAAAAATGAACATTTTAAAATTTTGTGGTCTTGCTTATTATATTATAGCATTTGGCTTTAATTTGTCTCTATTTGCTAGTTGTATTTTATGTTTTTGTTCCCCATTGTGTGCCTCATATATTTTTCAATTCAGTTAAATAAAAATATTTTGTAATTATCATGAAGTTAATTGGAAGAAGAAAGAAGGTTTAAATCTCATGATTCAACTGTGATACCTCCTCATCCTCTTATGACAAAGTATGTAATGGAAATGAATGTTAAGAAAACATAAATAATGAGAACAGGAATCAGTAAGCCAGTGAATGTCACAAAAGAAGAAACTGAACAAGTAAGACAAATCAGGTATTATGTACATTGCTAATGGAAAGTTAATGTTAAAATGAAATAAGGTTAAATAGCAATAGTTAATAAGTGTTTGATATAAAGAAATAGTTATTAAATTGTAAGAGGAATTAGATTTAAGGAAATTTCTTGTGAAATGTTTTATCTGGAGCATACTTTTGTGTGAATGTAGAATATGAACATAAAGAAAAATAAAAAATAAAGGTTTTTGGAATTATAAACGTGGAAGGAAGTTGACATGAGCAGAAGCTTAACCAGAACAATCCATAATAAGAAAGCCAATTTGGTTTGGAAATATAATGAAAGAAGGAAGATTGATTAAAACAATGCTGGGATCAGTAGAAAGTGTAAAAAAAAAAAAAAAAAAATAGCCAGAATAGATAAAAAAGACAAAAAAATTAAAAAAATTGAGGTATCAAGAACTTAAAGGTTTACAGGAAGTAGAAGAGAATGGAGACCAGCATTTGCAAGGGAACTGGCTCAGGACAGATAACTTTGATGATGGTCACTGCTGGTGTAAAGTTTAACAATATGTCTCTGTCTTCATAGCTTGTTATATTATTAGATTATTTTAGAGATATATCTTCAGGAGCCTAGCTCTTTTTTAAATTTGTGAAAAATCAGAAAAATGCTTAAAATTCAGTAAGCATCATAGTAACACAGATTTAAGGCTAATAATGTATAATGCTTTGACAATTTGTTAGAAGTTTGTATTCAGTATTATTCACTTCGTGAAATTTATTGTACATGTATGACTGGTTATTAGTTTATTCAAGGTTAGATTTATAGCATATTTTTTATATATTTCTGGGTGAAAAAAAATTATTTTGTGTTTCTAGGTCTACATTTATTAACATACAGATTCTCTTTTAGGTGCCAAAATGAATTGGTTGTAGGCAACTTAACATGAGACACAAATCATTGCTGAAAATAATAACTATTAATAACAGTCATCCTATATGAGACTTGAGAAAGTTAAAGATTGAAATTGTTCCTGATTGACTTTTTCTCGTACAATCAAATGTACTATTGCAAATCATTATACTAACCAGACTAAATGTCAGTGACATCTCTGTATAAATGACATTTTACTTTCTTTATTACAGTGATTGGCTATGTAGCAGATATTATTACTTTTGGATTCTAACTCCAATCATTTGTATCTTATGTATTTATTATGTGTCACAGCTTTAATAGAGTGAGGCATAAAAGAGATGTAAAGCAACAAATTCATTCTTCCACACAAACTACTGTGTAACGAAAAGTACCATACTGCATATGGAATACTGTTACAAACAGTTTAATAAATTTAAATAAGTTGGATAATTGTATGGGTCCTCCAGTTTTCATTCGAAGAGTTTGTCAATTATCTGATACGTTAATAAAATTCTTATAACAGGGTGTTCTAAAATTTAGGATAAATGATTGATTTTTTGGTCAAAAGAGACTAATTAAAATATCAGAGTAAATTTTTCTTATTATCTATATTGTACTTCCCTGTTTATTATACATACTTTTTCTCTTTTTTTATGAACGAGAGGTGGATCAAAAAATAAGTTACATCCTTGCTGTGTTCTTGAACTGAAAGGGATATATTAATGTCTTGTGGTGGTGGCACTGGCAGTGTTACTGTCTTCATACTCCCCCAGCAGCAATTCTTTACAACATTCAGTACACGTGTAGTGTTGTTGTCAATATGGCATGTCCTCTAGAGGTTTTGTCCAGAATAAAAGTGCGTACAGTAGTGCAATTTTTGTGGGCAAAAAATTACAATTGTTGTGAAATTCATTGCCAAATTGTTGAGGTAAATGGTGAAAATGCAATGTCTCGCCCCATGATCACATAATGGTGCCAAATATTCAGAAATGGAACAAATGTGAGTGTGCTGGGTGTCCTTCAACTGCAAACACGATGGGTAATGCAGACCACGTGAATGAAATGATCTGGAGTAACCAGTGCATTAAAATTAGAGATAGTGCAAGTGAACTTAACATCATTTATGGTAATGTGTTTGCGATTATTCATGATTAGCTTGGTTACTGTAATGTGTGCATGATTGGTGTCACATCTATTGACCGACAACCACAAACATCGTTTTGCATCTCCTCTTTCTTTTCTTCAATGTTATTCCAGGACTGGTCCATATGTTTGAAAGGTTATGCTGACAGTCATTTTTGATTCTGAGGGAGTGGTTAACAGTGAATTTATGCCCCAAAGAACAACAATCAATGATGAATCTAACTTTGAGACTTACTGCAAAAATTCAAGTGGGAAGTGTGGCCTCATTCACCTTACAGCCCTGACCTAGCACCCTGCGACTACCACCTGTTTGGTCCTCTCAAGCAAGACCTGGGAAGGGAGCGTTTCATTAATGATGATGAACTGAAGGAAATGGTCCTTAAATGGGACAAAACTTTTGTTAGAGTGGAATTGAAAAACTTGTTACAAGCTATGAAAACTGTTTAGAAAAACTTGGTGATTTTGTGAAAAATAGAAAAAAATATGTAATATTTTGTTCAATAAAAAAAAAATTGTCTTATAAATATATGTTTGCTTCATAGAAGGGGTGTAACTTACTCTCTGATCGTCCCTCGTTTAAAAGAACCCTATACAGAGTTATTTAGGTTAATTTATACAGGCTAATAAAGGTTATTTCATTGAATAATCTCATC
Source organism: Lycorma delicatula (assembly GCF_047948215.1). NCBI lineage: Eukaryota > Metazoa > Arthropoda > Insecta > Hemiptera > Fulgoridae > Lycorma > Lycorma delicatula. Next base: position 71,695,664 of record NC_134463.1, read on the forward strand.
AAATTAATTACCAGAAGAAAAACTGAAGTAAAATCAGTTGTAATCAAAGTAAAATTCTGATGAAAAACAGCAGAAATAAAGAAATCTAATATTTTAAGTTGCTTATACAGTACATAATTTATTGTGACAATATAGCTACTAATAATTTTAGTAATTAGTTTAATACTATTAATTACTGAGTAATATTCAATGTGAATTTACATTTAAAAAATCAATTATTCCATCAATTATCATATATTGTTTGTTATTAAATCATAAGAAAAATTTATTTATGGCTACAGAGCTTTCAGTTTATCAAAAATGCTTTATGATTTTTTTTGCATAAAGTCATGATAATATAAAATTATATTAATATTCTTATCAATAAGCGCTGCAATAAGAAAATAATACCGCTTTTTTTAGTAATAAATAATTAAACTTTGTAAATTAATAAATGAAATAAATACATTTGAAAAATTTTTTTATGATTTTAAGAAACATACAACTTAGTACTCAAAAGCAAGTCTGTCAAAAAATAAGTTCAGTAAACAAAATCATCTCGGTATGCTAGAACATGACAGGAGGCAACTTAGCTGCAGCTATGTCAAAGATTTTATTATTCTTTTGATTTTTTTTTGTTTTTTGAGCAGTTCATCATAATGAATTGTCTGGTACGGGTGGCAGAATTGGTTCTCCGTTATATCCACTACATTATACTCGTTCAGGTACATTTACTTGGCGAATAACTGTGAGTTTTGGCCAGACAATTATAATCAATTTTATTGATTTTTTTACTGATTCGTATGGTTCAGTTGAAGAAGACGACTGTTACAGCTATCTAGAAGTAAGTCATGGAATCTTTTTTAAATTTTAAATAACTTAAAATTTGAATCACAAAAAATATTACAAATAAATTAATGTTAAAATAAATTACTGTAATGTATTACAAATTAGATTACTTATTCCTACAGCAACAAAAGCTTAGTACATTCCAAATAAAAATAAGTCTTTACAGTCCTGAATAGTGTTTTTGATACTCGAGCTCATAATTAAAAAAATAGAATATTTTATTTTAACAAATTTTTCAAAAAAACACAACCTTTAGAACAAGGATGTATAACTTATAAATTTTTGTCAGTTGGCAATGTTACATTTAGAATTAGCTAACAAAAGTTAAAATAGACGAAAGTTAAAAGGATGAGCCTATGTTTGTTACAGACAAATTTCATTTAAAATCTTTGAAATACATTAATAGTCATCTCAAGTGTTTAGTTCCAAATAATTATGTTATGCTTGATACATAAATTTTAATGAAACCAGGCATGTAAAGTGTTAAAGCTACCAGGCTGACTGTTAATTGCTGAGTTCTTGAGAACATGAATGTATGTTTAACTCAGATGCCCAGGAAATTTCAGAATTCTTAAAATTTTTACTTTACAGATTTATAATCAATAACTCATACTTTCAGAGGTACAAAAAAGTTATTATTATATGTTTACCATTTCAGTCTTGTTCATGAATTGAAAAAACCAGAACATGAAGAACATTTAGAATATTGCTAAAAAGAAATTAGATGAAGGTGCTGGATTGTGTTTATTTTAACATTTGGTGTCAGCTATATGTAGGCTTACCATATGTCCAGGATTACCCCGGGCAGTCCTGGTTTTTTTAGTGTTGTCTGGGGTTGCAAAAATATCTGGGGTTTGAGAATTTTATGAATGGCAAGGATTTTTTTAAATTTCAGACCTATATGTTCGACATCATGTTTTTTAAACATTTTGTTTTGGCTGTGCATATCTCAGCTGACCTTGGAGCAAGCGCTGATGTCAGTTTTGACATAGGCGTGACTACTGGTCTCGCCGCAACTTTTTACTTAGTCATTTCGCAACAACAGGGGCAATGTGTTTATGTTGTTTTTGTGTGAACTAACTCGTCTACACATTTTTGATCATTATATCTCTATTCATTTTTTGTTTCATTGTTTAGCAATGGGCAAAAGAAAATGTGTGTTTAATGTTAATCGGCAACAGGAATACAAATTTTTAAAAATTGTGTAATGATAAAAGCAATGATCATGTTTATTGCGCACTATGTACTGAAGAATTTTCTGTTACACATAAAGAAAGGGTGATATTGAAAACCATGTGAAAACAGCTTAACATAGGAGTGCTATTAATGCTACTGCTTCGGCAAACAAGAGATTTTTTTAAAGCCAAAGATGGGAATAACAATAACAGTGATCTGGAGTGTGCTGGTAAAGAAGCTACATTTTCATACCATACTGCTAGACACAAACTCAGTTTTAAAACATCAGACTACACATCTAAACTGGTTAAAAAGTTGTAGACCCAAAATTTTCACCTGCTAGAACCAAAACTGAGGCAATTATTGTTAATGTTATTTTGCTGTTTATATTTGATAATGTGTTGCATTCTTTGGAAAACATTAATTAAATAACAGTATGATAGATAGTAGATAGAACAATATGAACAGATGGAACTATCCATCGTTTTACGTCACAGACGTAAAACTTATTCCGATTGTTGTAAGATATTTCATCAGGAGGAAGGAATTCAAGTTAATCTTTTAAATTTTGATGAAGTGTCAGGTGAAACTGCTCATATGATTCTGTATCTTTTGCAATGTGTGAAAAAATACAAACTTGAAGAAAAGTTGTTTGGTTATACTGCTGATAACACGTAACAGTAATTTTGGTGGTGTAAAGAGAAAGGGGAATGAAAATGTGTTCAGAAATGTTCAAAATGATTTAGATAGACTTATTTTAGGAATTGGTTGTCAACCCACATTGTACACAATTCAGTACAAACAGCATGTGATTCATTCACTACCCTTGGACACAGAAGTTACTGTTATAAAAATTTATAAATATTTTCACATATATACTGTAAGAGTAATGAAAAAAGAGTTCTGTGAATTTGTGGAAACAGATTACGAAAACGTATTATCTCATAACAGTAAAAGGTTCCTTAGTTTATTACCTGTAATAGAAAGAATTCTTTCCATTTTTGATGGCCTAAAATTATACTTCTTAACTTGTGAAAATGCCCAAAATTATTATTTGATTTTTTGAAAATCTAGAAAGTGAACTGTTATTGAAATTTGTATATGTACTGTACAGTTATTTAATAATGTAGTTCTGAAATTGTAAGCTAATTCTATCACAGTAACAGAAGCATTTCAACATATTCTGAAAATTTGTCAACTTCAGGAAAGAAAAACCCACAAATTTATACCATCTTCTGCCAAAGAATTGCTATGCACTCTAAATGAAAATAATGATGTTCATGAACAAAAATTCTTCTCAAGCATAGACAGTTTTTATAATTCTAGTATCCAATACTTAAAGAGTTGTGGAGAACCAGTTTTGAAAAACTTAGTAAGTTTCTGTAGATAAATTTACCGACTGAAATTGCCTGGTGTGATTTAGAAGAGAGTGCACAAGTTGTTAATGAAATTATAAAAGATTCCATAAATATTGATGACCTATTTGATAAACATACATTGTTGAACCAGGCAATTCAAAACCAAAGGGTAGATTGTGGTTCAAATTCTGAAAAAGTACCAGATGCTATTGAAGAGAAGTGAAAGCAATTTTTAAGGTGTTTCAAAAGACTGATATTTCATGTTGCAATATTTCAAAAATGGTTGAGTTTGTGATGTCTTTGCCTGGGACATCTGCTCCAGTTGAGAGAGTTTTTCAATTATGGGGAACATTTGGTCTGCAGAAAGGGGTAGACTTTCAATATCTACTGTTAAACATCTGCTAAATGTTAAAATTAATTCAGAAATTTCTTGTTGTGAATTTTATGATGCAATTACAACAAACAAACAATTTCTGAATAAGTGATGTCTAGAGAAAAATACAACTGAATAAATAAAGTTTAATCTTTCAGTAAACTGATAAGACTTTTAAGTAAGTAATTTCAAAAACATGTCCTGGGTTGGACCCAAAAAAATATGGTAAGCCTAGCTGTGTGGGCTAAGGATATATTACGTAAACAACCAAAATAATCCGAATTTGGAGCAGTAGAAAATCTTCACAACCACTCATTTACATATAAAATCTGTGTTTTACGTATAATCTCCAGTCATTATAAAAAGTACCTTTTTTTTGTTGTAAAACTGCGTACAATGTAATTTATTTTGAGAACAAGGTTGTTTTCAGTAAGATGAAGTTACCTGTCACACTGCTAATAAAATGATAGGCTTATTAAACAAATTTTAGTCAAGCTTATTCTTTAAAGATTTCTAGCCAGCATATTACCAGATCTTATACCAACAAATTTTTTTTTGGGATGGGGAATATTATAAATATTTAATTTTTAAGAATGGTCTTTGTACAATTAATGAACTGAGACATAAGATTGAAAGTATTATAAATATTACAAATATAAAGATACTTTAAATAACATGGAACAGGTAAGAACCTGTATCCAAGTTAGAGGAAATTATTTTGAGTGTCTATTTTGAAATTAAAGTTTTGTGTAATCTCAAATTTTTGGAATTTGGGTGTAATGGTGAAAAAAAAAAATAATAAACTGAATGTACGTTATTAGAAATGTTTGTCCTTTTTGAAATTCTCATTATAATATATTTATAGAAAATATAGAATAAATCAGTTTATCTTTTCTATCAATTTAAATAACTATTAAAGTTATTATAATCTAAGGATAAATGATAGGGTTTTTTTTTTAGGAAATCATTATTCTACTGATTTGATGTTAACCTACATTAATTTTTGTTTTTTGCTTAATTATTTTAACTTTATTATCTTTTACTTTGGCAAAGATAAGAAAGTTAGTTAAAGTAAAAGATATTTACTCAATTATCTGCTTTATATTTCCAATTTGTTTTCCTCTTCAGTTTTTACTTTCCTTGTTTTATCAAACTAACTAATCCTGGATGTCTTAATGTACATTTGGTTAACCAATCTAATTCATTATACTGGGGTAAAGGTATTCAAAAGTAATGGCCTATGTTTAGAAAACTAGTCATTGTAATCTCTAAGACGTAGGCTCAATCTACAGGAAATATCTATCTATAAGATTTGTTCTGTATACTCTCAAGGTCAACAAAATATGCATGCATAGCAAGCCAACTCACAATGTAGTAGCAGTTAGTCGAGATTTGGACCCCACAACAGAAGGTTCAGAGCATGCTTTGGTTAGTATAGTTTCAATCAGTTACATGTATTCAACGGCGGGTATGAACTGAATGGAGTATCGATTCTCCTACATCCAAGTCTATTCATCAGAGGGATATGACATTAAGAGAGACTGAAAGCTTGGTTTCACAAAATGGGAATCATCCAAAAGTTTCAGTTAGTGACAAGATCGTGGATCATGTATTGTCCGCAGTGCATTCTCTGCCAGTCCTGGAAAGTCAATCAGGCGGGCTAGTTACAAACTGCAAACTCCTTGATTTATTTACTGTTCATAAGTGGGTCTGTTTATGAGTATACAGGTTACAATTCCATCATATTAAATCGAATAATTGCCATCTACAATATCAGTTTACTGTTGACATAATACACAGTGTTGAAAACTATCCTAATTATCTTTATATGTTGTTATTTAGTAAGGAGGCAACCTTTCATACATACAGGAAAGTTAACAGACACAATTGTCAAATTTGGGGTACTGAAAACCCCCATATAGTAATCCAAAATGAAAGGGACACACTGAAAGTCATTGTCTATTTAGAAGTGCACAAAAACTGATGTTATCGGCCTGTTTTTTTTTCATGGAGCTCACTTTGACAGGACACTGGAACCTCAACTTGCTTAAGAACTTTGCTGTTCCTCATATTCCTGCAGGCTTCAGCTTCCAACTAGACGATGATCCAACATACTTTCCATGTTCTTGAACAACACTTTTCCAAGATGTTGGATCAGATAAGGAGGTCCAAATCCATGGCCACCTAGATTTCCAGATATCACTCCTTTGGACTTTTGGCTTGGGTTATTAAAAGTTATGTGTAGCAAAGAAAAGTTTAAGATTTGCATGATTTAAAATAGAGAATTGTTTAAGTTGTTGGTCTAATAATATCGCAAATGCTCAAAAACACCTGGCAAGAGTTAGATTATCATCTAGATGTCTGCTGAGCTACAAAAGTTGCAAACATTGCACTTGACTAATCTACATTAAAATCTGGTGAGTTGCTGTCTTTATTATTAAAAAAATAAATATATTAACTGGTTAATATAAGCTGTTATTTTTGGATATCTTTAGCTTGGATGCTCTGTATAATCAAATTAGAAATTTTTATGAGTAAAATTGTTCAATAAATAATCCTATTTTTTCCTTTTTTTAGATATTTGATGGTTATGATGAAACAGCTCAGTCGATTATGAAACATTGTGGGGCAGCAATTCCAAAAATTTTAAAATCATCATCGAATGTTATGTTTATAAAATTTCTGCAATACAGCAGTAGCCTGAGTGGTAGTTTGTTTTTGCTAGACTGGCTACAAAATGAACCATTATATAGCACGACTGATGTACTCAGTAGCAATGGTAATTAAATATAAGAATTTCATAAAATTGTGACAAAATGGGTCCTAGAAAAACTTACAAACTACATATATTAAATGCAATGCAGTTTTACAATACCTGGTTGTTTTAGAAAGAAGCATCCTCAAAAATAAAAGGATATGAAATAAGAATTATGTCAAATAACTTTAAACCTTGTTGATGTAGTTCATATTATACGAGGGTTGTCTGAAAAGTTTCGAGTCTAAAATAGAAATTTATAATGTACTTATATTTTTTCTGTCAAATATAGTTTTATTTTTCAACAAGTCACCTTTCAAGTTGATACACTTTTTCCTGTAATGCTCTAACCTCTTTAACCCTCTCAAGTAGTATAATTTTTACATATTTTCTACTTTTTAGTGCATTTAATATGAGTGGTTTTTAAAAAGTTTTTTTATATATTTTTTATTAAAACTATTAAGAAAGAGTTTTCTGTTGAAATTGTGTTGTTTGATAAAACTGATTTCTTACTCTTAGTATTGCAAACTTTTGTTGGAGATTATGTTGATTGTTAAAATGTAATTTAAATTTAAGACATATCTTACTTTAATTTTACCATGAAAGTACTTTCACAGAATCCTGCTTCTTCAGTCATGATTGAAAAGCAGTTTAAATATTGCAATCATGACTGAAAATGCAGGATCTCTTGAAAGCACTTTCATGTGAGGTAACATATGTATATATCTCAATATTCTGTACTAGATGGTTTATACTGATTGAATTTAAAATATAATTCAACAGTACAGAGGTATATAATATAAATCATAAAAAAATAATATGAATATTAGTGAAATTAATTTCACCAAAATATAATATACATATATACATCAAATCAATATGTAGTAGATTCATATACAGAGCCCATAACATAATTATTTTAAAGTGTAAATTATTTAACAGTCAGAATTATTAGTGTTAATGTTTTTCAGTACATATAATTAATAATCTTTATTTGAGTTTGCCTACACTATCCCTTAAAATTGCTGTGGTATATTTTTTATTTAAAAAATAGTGATAGTGTTTGTAAAAAATTGTTACAGTTAGTGGATGCGGAGGTATACATAACCTGCTATTTGGAAATAATTTAACTCAAGTGTCTACTGAGATTAACAGCCCAGGGTATCCTAGAACTTACAGCAATATGCTTGATTGTACATGGACTGTACAGACTGAACCAGGAAATCGTATTCGATTGCGTTTTAATGTATTTAATTTAGAAGAAATTTCCTGTGCCGATTCAGATTATGTTAGTGTTTTATCTGGTAAGCTATGTAAATTGTTATGTATGCATGATATATCTAGATATATACACTGATACTCACAAGCATGGTAGAAAATAGTATTCGAGAAAAGTACAAAAATTGGTGTACTTACTGGATTAAGAACAGCAGTAGGAGTATTTAACAAGTTAGTTGTGCTTTTCCCCTCTCTTGAATGAATTTATTCAAACTTTATTCTGTAACTAGATTGTAACTGTGTAAATTCATTTTGTTTTTATAAAATTATTGTTTGAAATACTCAAATATATTTTCATACGATGCTACTGGGTTTTATATAAATAAATATTAATTTCAAATAATCTCCAAACTTTTTAAATGAATTTTAAACATTTTTAAAATTCCTCTCTTTTAAATCTGTCTTTCAACTTCAAAATTTATGCCTAAAAGGATAAGTTTACAAAATTGAGTATGATTTTTTTTTTTTCTTACAGCAAGGTAACAAAATCCATAACTAATTATAAAATTTAAATAAAAGTAATTAAAAGACTGTATTAATCATTTAAAATATAAGTTTATGAAATAATATTAAATATGTTAAAATACTAATTACTTTTATTTCTATTCTGTTGTTGCACAACACCTTATGCCCCAAAGAACAGTAGGTAATATGTCATAAGTATATACAAAATTTAAATAAAGTACAAACAATAACATTAAAATAAACAAAAAATGAAAATACAAAAATATTTAAAATTATAATCACTTTACATAGATGAAAATGATGAAACACCAAGTGCCTCATCATTAGGTCACAAGATCACCAGTCGCAGCACAGAACATTAAATCCAGTACAACTTTTTACTGGTAATTCATTTACATATGAGGCTGAATCAGTAAGTACCTGTGTTTGAAGATAGGTGTTGTTTCTGAGGAAGTTGGCGTTACTACAGTTTACTACCATCTATCAAACGACACAATACAAAATTGAGATTGATTCATATATTAGTTTTTATTTGACAGCCATTTGTATTAAACATATTTGGTGTTTTTCCTTACAATGGAAAAAGAACAATATCGATCTGTAATTTACTTTTTATTTTTGGAGAGAAAAAGATGCAAAGAAATGATCGCAAAGTTGGATTCTATCTACAGGGAATGTTCACCATCTATGACAACTGTGAGATATTGGTTTAATGAGTTTAAAAGTGGCCATACATCTGTTTTTGATGAGGAGTGCCCACATCGCCCAGTAGACATGGTTACTGAGCAAAATATTGAAAAGATCCATGATGTGATTCTTGCTGATTGCTGAATGAAAGTGCGCAAATTAGCAGAGGCTTTAGGTATGTCATATGGAATGAGAATAAACATTTTACATGATAAGTTAAGAATGAGAAAGCTGTCGGCCTGATGGGTGCCGCAGTTGCTCACTTTGGACAACAAGTGGATATGGCTGTTAACTTCAAAGCAGTGTTTGGTGGACCTCTTAAGTGAAATCCACCGGAGTTTTTATGTCAAGTTGTCACTGTTGATGAAACCTGGCTGGATCCATTACTATTGATATATGCCTGAGACCAAACAACAATCAAAACAATGGGTTTTTCCAGGTGAATCTGCTCCAAAGAAGGCCAAGACTGTCCCATCTGTTGGAAAGGTCTTGGCTACAATTTTTTAGGGAATAATCCTCATAGACTTTGTGGAAAAAGGAAGCACAATCACGGGGCAGTACTACAGTGAATTATTGGACCGATTCAAGAAGAAATTGAAACTAACACGGCCGCACTGATTCATTACAACAATGCACCAGTTCACTCATCTGGAATTGCCATGGCCAAATTACAAGAATTGTGCTACAACTTGCTGCCACATCCGCTGTACTTGCCTGACCTGGCTCCCTGCGACTTCTTTCTGTTACCCAACATGAAAACATGACTCGCAGGAAAAAATTTGGAAGAAGTCATCATCGAAAGAGAAACCTACTTTGAAAAATTTGCCAAATCATATTTTTTAGAGGGTTTAAAAAATGACAGGGATGTTAGAAAAAGTGTATCCACCTAAAAGAAAGATTATGTTGAAAAATTAAAAACAAGTTTTTCTGAAAAACTTGCATTTTCATTCCTAACACAGAAACTTATTGATCCACCTCAGTAGTAAAACTTTTTATTGGTAATTTATTTAAAAAATAAAAATAAATAAATAAATATATATATATATATATATATATCCTAGGAAGTGTTGTGGGAAGAATGTTAGGTGTACTCCTGTAAATATAATTGAGAATTGAATTTTTAATCATTTTTTATTTATTGTTAAGATCAACAACCATAATTGTGTTACCAGTCAAAAATTCATTTATTGTGTCTAGCTTTTCTCCTGAAAAAAAATGAACAGTTTTTTGAAATTGTTGATGGAATCAAGTTTTCTAACACTTAGAGGATGTTTTTTGTTAGTTTATATCAGCATAATTAAGGATTTTTCACAAGCAATAGTCTATGCAGTGGAAACAAAAATTCATTTGTACAGCAGATTTTGTAATTGTAATTTTCAGATAAACATATAAATTGGACTTACAGAACATAATTATATTATATAAATAAAAGTGTGGAAATGTTAATTTGTTTAAATGTCTAAAGCTGCTGGGTTTGCATGAATGTCCATGGATGGACTCGGTTAATGATACAAACAATTTTTTTTGTATTCTAACTTTCTGACTGCCCAAGGATCCATGGTGAACTCCAAAAAATTACTCCATAAGTCAGCAATGAATATGCATAACAAATATACCATTAATAAGAAGCTAATACTTAAATAATGGGACAAACATAAAATTACAAATTAAGCCTTATTCAGTCTATTTATTAGTTGGGCTATATATTCCTTCCATGTCAGTCCTTCTTCTACAACAATACCAAGAAATGAAACCTCTGGTACCTAATTCAGATCTACTGGCAATCCTGAAAGATTCCTTTAACTATTATGATATAAATGAAAAGTTATCGATCTTGTTTAAGTTAATCACCAAACCATTGTAAATAAACAATTCCTTTGTGATCTTTAAAACTGTACTTAGATATTCAGTCAGATTTAAATGTGTTGGCTCAGTTATGTAAACTGTAGTGTCATCAGTGGAATTAATTAGCTGAGTCTTCAGAATTGAGTAAAGCAGGTCATTAATACTGAATATTTGGACATAAAATCTGAAATTCAAAATTTACAGTTAGATAATTCATATGAAATTAAAGCTTGTGAAGACTACATCTATTAAGAAATAATATTCAATAGCTTAGGAACAGATGAAAAGAAATTGATCAGAATAACAATAATGCAGACAAAATAAGTGACAGGATGTTTGAGATGGATTTTGTGGAGTAAACATAACCAGACACTAAAAATATAACATACATAATATAATAATCAAATATAGACTACTCTGTGGATCAGAGACTTAGAGAATTACCAATTAACATAAGGGAAAGTTAGAAGCTACTGAAGTGGACTTTACGAGTGGATAAAGTGAGGAATGAAAACATCAGATGGCAAATGGGACTAGAGAAAGCGTTTATGAAGGGCATTGAGAGAAACGAACTCACTTGGTATGAGCATATATTGCGTATGGCTGACTATAGATTACCTAATCAAGCAATGGACTGGATCCCACATCACAAAAAGAAAAGAGATATCAAGAAGAACCTGGAAGAGGGTATAAAGAAATCCACGAGTTTTAAGAGACTTGCAAGATAGACCGTGGGAAGACAGAAGACAGTAGTGTTTAGTTTCGGACAGTATCATTGTACATTTTGAATCGATTCTGATGATGAAATCTTTCAGAATATATCTGAAAGTTATGCTGGGGACAGAATATGATTGCTGGTAGAATTTTTGCAGATTTTTTTAATTATAAGTAAATTTATATTTTCAGTTTGTGTAGTTGAGAATCATGGTTGTGCCACATTGTGCAGGTGCCTTATATTAAAAATGTGATGTGGACACTACATGACTTCCTTGTACGCCTATTAAGTTACATTTACACTTTTTTTTTTAATTAAAAGTACATAAAATTTTATTTCACTAATAACTTCTGATAATTTTTCATATTTTTTTTTGTTGTTATTATTGAATTATTATTTATCGTAACAATTTTTTTATAATCGGTGGTTAATAATTATTAATAAATCAATATATTTAAATTAAAAAAAAAAGGAGATGAAGTTGGATTCGAACTGATGTGCCTTTCCATTTTAACATCCAAATATTTCATTAATTAAACTTTTATGTGGCTATAGCTCTGGAACAAATGGAAATAAGTTGAAAAGCTCTCAATGAGGGCTTATTACTGCAGTTAAGAAAAAGTCTAAAATCCAAATGTTTTGGGTTTTGGGCTTTTTTGGACACTTTTGGTCCAGTCAATTACAATCAAAAGGGGAGGTGCACAACTAGATGTTACAACAGTCCTAAATCTAAAATTTCAACATCCTTTGGCTAATTGTTTTTGAGTTATGCAAGATATATATGTATGTACAGACATCACGTCAAAACTAATCAAAATGGCTATTTCTGTAGAAATCTGAAAACCAAATTTCTCATGCATACTTTTTATTGTCTTTACTTCGTACAAGGAAGTAAAAAGTACGGAATATTTTCATCAACAGTTATTTTGTATTACATATGTATTCTAAGATAGTTTGTTAATTATTGGCACATGTAGTATTTTGTGTATTATGTATTGCTATAAATGTTTTTGTTATTACTTATGATTGTTACTACAGTAATTATTCAGATAAGTGTAATGAATAGTTGCATTTCAAGTACACAAGTGTTAAAAATAATAATAATAAATACAGTGTATACTACTGATTTGGATCAGTATACCTAAATTAATTTATAGAGAATAAATTTTTAAAGAAAATCGCTCATGAATATTGTTTACAAAATAGAAAAATTTTAAAACTAGTGAATTTTGATTGTTAAATAGTCAATATTTATTAAGATTGTTTATTAAAATAAAAATATTTAAAAAGTAATAATATTATTATGATCAGTAAACTAATAAACAAGACATTTGTCTTAATGGCTTTTATAAGAGCATGACTGAATTGGTTTGGAGGGATAATGAGGTGAAGATGTGGGGAGGAATGGATGCTCTAGCCGCCTTGGTATCCGTGTCTTTTTGATCAGTAGTTTCAAGGCAGAGCAAGAGGTTTTGTTGGTTATGCAACATATTATTTTGCAGTTTCTTATGAATGAGGGCATCAAACACTGAAATTTTGATTTGATTGTATGTGGAGTTAGGGTATGGCATTGCCAGGTACCTAAGTTTATGACTCGAGACAGCAGATTTGAAGAAGAATGTGAAGGTGTGGAATATAAGATTCACAAAAGGTATTCAAGGACAAGTATAATGGATGACAACCTTCAATCGAACTGTGGAGGTGAAAATGATTAACACCTTCCAGTTGATAAAATTGCTTCAGAACTGGATATCACCCATTGAAGTGCCCATTTCTGTATAATAGAGCACCTTGGGTTATACAAGTCTGAGGTAGGTGGGTGACTACTTTTGATCCAAATCAGAAACAGGCCCATTAGGAAATTTACCAGGCTCCTTCCTGAATTGATTTTGAAGAGAAAAATAATTTTTTGTGCAAAAAAAAAAAAAAAAAAAAAAAATAATAAATTAAATAATAATGTAATAATAATAAGTAATAATTAAATGTAATGAAATATGGGTCCATCACTGTTCTCCTGAGTTGAAATTGGTAAGGATGGTGGGACATAGAGATGGAAACTCTTGCTCTGTATAAGTAAAAATCATCTGCCAGTTGAATACTGCCATTCAGGACAAAGTGAAAATCACCTACAGGAAGAAAAGGCGGCATCAGCCTATCAAAGATGTGATATTCTCCTTCATGACAAAGCTAGGCCTTACACAGGTGATATTATTGAGAATAAACTAGATGAAATTTACTGGGAAACCTTAGAACATTTTCTGTGCAGTTCGGTAATGTCTTTTAGACTGGGCCATTGAAGGAGACACTGAGAGGATATTGATTCCAGAGTAACAGTGAAATGTTAAATGAAAAACAGAGTCCGTAGGCCATTGGTTTATAATAAATCTTCAATTGTTTTATTGAAAAGGAACCCACAAGCCCCCCACTTGTTCAGAAAAATGTGTTGAACTTTAGAAAGACTAAAAAAGCAGTAAATATGTTTGTTTTATTCTCTATTAATAAATGATAAAACAAATTTCCAGTTTATATTTGAATGACCCTCATATTTAATAACAATGTGTTAATCTAAAATGTAAAATTTAATTTTTTTTGCATCATCAGTCATTTGAATGGTTTGATATTATTCTTCATTCTTTCCTTTAATCTTTTACCTAACATAATTACTATATTGTACATCCTCAGATATCTATTGTAAAGATAAGAGTATTTGACTTGCTCCTCAATTTTTACTTTCTATACATTCCTCTACGACCAAATTAATTAAACCTGGATATCTTAAAATGTAATTTACTGACAGAGTTTGTCTCTACAAGACCATAAACATCTCTCCTTTCCTGTCCTTTCATTTATTTATTTTATTTTGTGTTATATCATCTAATTTTACCAGCTCCTCCTGCATCATTACATTTCAAAGTCCTCTATTTCTTTTTTCACAAATATTTTTAAGAAAACTTTCAAATTCTAAAATCTGTTTTAAATTTTAGTATAAATCTTTTCTACATAAATATTCTCCTTGCTTATGCCAGTCTTTTAATATCTTTCTTACTTTGTTCATTCTTTGTAATTTTACTTCCTAAGTTGCAAAATTCTGTAACTTCTGGTATATTGTGCTTCCTAATTCTGATATTCAATTCCTTGTTGTACTCCTTTCTGTCATGTTTCATGCATTTGTTACTTAACATTTTTTTAAAAAACATTATTCAAAATTTAAGTACTTTTAATGTATAAAAAATAATAATGAACAAATTTTCTTGGTATTTAATGTTAACTTTTCAGAGGACAGTTGCTTTTATACAGATTTGAATACTAGATCATGGATATTGGTGTTCATTGATGGGTGGCTTTCAGTTAACCACTCATCTCTAGTCAACTTGAGACTGAACAAGATTACACTGGATTTGTATTCATATATATAACCCTCATTCATCCTCTGAAGTAATACCTTACAGTGGTTCTGGAAGATAGAAAAAAAAGAAGAAACGTTATCTGCATTGCTCTTTTCTGATGAGTACCTATAAATAAGAACTCATAGATATGATTTGGGGATATAATTGGTGTTAATCTTTATTTATTTGATTATTGATATAAGTTTCTTGATATTAATAATTGTTTTACAGAGGAGTCAGTGGATACACCAGGTATTTGGAAAGAATTGCCCGAAGGATCACATCTTTGTTATAGCAATACAACTCAAATTGAATTTACTAGTATATTAAATCGAATGAGAATTGTATTCCATACAGATGATTTTGAAGGCTATACTGATTTAAAAGGATTTTCTGCTACTGCTACAGCTGGTAGGTAGAGCACTTAATTAATTTATATTATGTTTCATTTAGATAATTGTGGCTTAATAAATTGAATATTCTCATTACTAATTTATACTCTTATAAGACTTAACAGATGCTACATTACATTCATTAGTAATTCCATCTTAGTCAGAAATTACAGATTGCTCAAATTTATATTTCTTACTTTTTTCATTCTCTGTTAACAGGTTAGAATTTGCATATCTGTAACTTTGTACTTATAATGCTTCCAATTGTGTTTAAAATCAGTCATTTTTATTACAGTAAAATCTGAGTTAATAGAACCTGGATTTAACGGAATCCTGTCTACAAAAGAAAATTTCCCTGGTCTGATGTATTTTACCAATGATATGATATTAATTTTCTCTGAAATAATGGACACCTGGCTTATACAGAACAGAAAAAATCTCACGAGTTAATGGAAACATTTTTGAGAATCGTGAAGAGTACTATAATTTTTGTAAAAAAATATGTATATCCATTTAAGGCTATACATAAAGTTCAATACTAAATTTTCCCACGATATAAAATAGAATATGCATACTATACAGTAACTATACATACTGTATACAGTATAGTGTACTATGCTATGTTACAAATTAGCCTGCACAAACAAAAATAAAAATTAGTCATGTCAGAGTTGTAACTGATAAATTCACATCTAATACTTCATAAATGTTTACATTTTTAGTAACTTGTCGCCAATCATAGTAGGCAATGACAGACAGACAGACAGAGAGTGTTAAAACCTTGTACAGGTGATGGCACACAGTCATCATTGGTTTGGCTACTTACAGTAAACTAGCCTTTATGTTTGCTGCCCTGTGAATCATAACTTAATATACTCTCATCATTCCTTATCTTAAGTCACAATTTTTATTTAAATTAATTATGTAATGCCACTATATGTAACTTATCCATGTGTCGTATTTATTTGTTCATTACAACAAAGTCTTCTCAACTCTGTGTGTGTGTACGCACGCGCATGTGCGCATGCTTGTGAGCATTTTTGTTTTCCGTTCATTTGGTGAATTTGTCATTTTAATTTTAATTTTAATTTTTTATTTTTACGGATCCATATTACAGTCCAGTACCTAAAATACAGAACTGTACAGTGCGATTGTTAGTTCAGTGTTCGTCTGGATAATGAGTGTTAGTGTAACAAGTTTGACATCGAAAAAAATAATTGTGTTGGACTTAAATACAAAAATCAAAGTTATCTAACCCAGTGAAAAAGACAAAAAGTCCATTAAAAACTTAGTCGAAAAATTTGGCATAGGTAGGACTCAAATCTATGAAATTTAAAAAAATAAAAACAAGTTAAAAACTGAATGGTTAATAGGGAGGGAGTGGTTAAAAAAAAAAGACACATGCAAAAAAGTGGCAATGAAGAAAAATTAACAAAATTGTCTGGTTATGGTTTATGAGTGCGAGGGCAAGAAAGTTACTGATTTCAGGAGTAATTGTTCAGCACCAATCAAAGGAAATTGCAAAGAAATTAGGTAGCATCAATTTCAGCGCTTCAAATGGTTGGCTGGACAGTTTTAAAAAGTGGCATCAAATTGAGTTTAAAGAAGTATGTGGCGAGAGTGGAGATATGTGTGACGAGACAATAATTGACTGGAAAACAAAACTTGCTACTTTGACTGAAAATTATGAACTTAGAAATATTGCAAATGGGGACAAAACCAGACTTTTTTATCGTGCAGTACCGAGTAAGATTCTTTGCTTGGAAGGAGAACGTTGTATATGAAGGATGCAATCCAAGGAAAGGTTAACAGATTTTGTTTGCAGTTTTATGACAGGAGAACTGGAAAACCGCTCGTTATTGGAAAGGCTGATAAGCTGAGGTGTTTTAAAAACATTAATAAAGACAATCTTCCAGTAATATGGAGATCCAATAAAAAAATCATGGATGACGTGTTGTTCATGTATTATTGAGGAGTGGTTGCAAGAGTTTAACACAAGAATGAAGCAGCAAAATAGACACCTTCTCTTTTTAGATAATGCCACATGTTATCCAGATATTGCATATAGCCATGTTAAATGCTTGGTTCCCACCAAATACGACAAGCATTACCCAGCCTATGGACTAGGGTGTAATTAAATGTCTCAAATTACTCTACTGTAGATTTTTAATGAAATGTTATGTTAGCAACTAATGAAATGGCACGGTCAACTAGTTAACTGACTAAATCTACATGCTCAATACTATAATTTGGCTGTCGAAAGCATTTAAATGTGTATCGGCAGAGGCGGTTCAACACTGCTTCCAAAAAAGCAAACTTTTTAATTGTACACGGCTACAGAAATGGAACTTACGACAACATTTGATGACTTGCAGGAAGAACTGAACAGGTTTTATGAAAATATACTTGCTGAAGATTTTATTAACATGGACAACTTATTAGAGACCAAGGCTAATATAGAGAATATAGATGAATTTATTGACCACCACTGGGAGAAAAGTGACGAAGACAAAGCAATTCCAATGACAAGAACCGTAACAGTAACGCTACAACAGTAAGAAACGATACAAAAACTAGGTCGTACAGAGCAGTGTTATGCAACCTATTAGACCTTCAGGAATTTTCACTTACTGCAAATGATTCAGAGTTGTTTAACATAATTTGTAAAGCCAGAATGTTGAGAGTAGGAAAGTAAAACAACACAAAAAAATAACCAATTTTTTTCTTATAATAAAGACTAAATTACATAATGAACAGTAATAAAGTACATTTAGGTTAATTTAAATTATGTTTACTTATTAAAGTGTATTAGTTTAAGGTACTGAAATTCATTATTCGTCAAAATTATTAGTTCCTAAATTTAAGATGTACAGGAAGCTAAAGCTAACATGTACAGGAACTAAACAGCAACAGTAATAATTGAAGAACATAAGAAAGAAGCCGTAATAAGAAAGGGGTTCGACAAGGATGTTCCCAATCTCCGTTACTTTTTAATCTTTACATGGAACTAGCAGTTAATGATGTTAAAGAACAATTTAGATTCAGAGTAACAGTACAAGGTGAAAAGATAAAGATGCTACGATTTGCTGATGATATAGTAATTTTAGCCAAGAGTAAAAAGGATTTAGAAGAAACAATGAACGGCATAGATGAAGTCCTACGCAAGAACTATCGCATGAAAATAAACAAGAACAAAACAAAAGTAATGAAATGTAGTAGAAATAACAAAGATGGACCACTGAATGTGAAAATAGGAGGAGAAAAGATTATGGAGGTAGAAGAATTTTGTTATTTGGGAAGTAGAATTACTAAAGATGGACGAAGCAGGAGCGATATAAAATGCCGAATAGCACAAGCGAAACGAGCCTTCAGTAAGAAATATAATTTGTTTACATCAAAAATTAATTTAGATGTCAGGAAAAGATTTTTGAAAGTATATGTTTGGAGTGTCGCTTTATATGGAAGTGAAACTTGGACAATCGGAGTATCTGAGAAGAAAAGATTAGAAGCTTTTGAAATGTGGTGCTATAGGAGAATGTTAAAAATCAGATGGGTGGATAACGTGAAAAATGAAGAGCTATTGCAGCAAATAGATGAAGAAAGAAGCATTTGGAAAAATATAGTTAAAAGAAGAGACAGACTATAGGCCACATACTAAGGCATCCTGGAATAGTCGCTTTAATATTGGAAGGACAGGTAGAAGGAAAAAATTGTGTAGGCAGGCCACGTTTGGAATATGTAAAACAAATTGTTAGGGATGTAGGATGTAGAGGGTATACTGAAATGAAACGACTAGCACTAGATACGGAATCTTGGAGAGCTGCATCAAAACAGGCAAATAACTGAAGACAAAAAAAAAAAAATTTAAGATTTTTATATTAAAATATGAAAATTGTTCTATAATCCAGTATACTGTTCTGTACGTCCTAACATAAGATAGAAATTTTGTGCTTACAAATTCGTTAACAAACTATTTTCTGTACAATCCACTGTTGAAAATAAAATGGGGTTCTGGTAAGTACACTACCATATTTTTTCTTTTTAATTGTATAGTCCGCTATTTCATCTCTGTATTTACCGGAATCCTGTTCACAACAGAAAATATTTTCGATTCCACGAAATCCCGTTAAGATTTTACTGTATTGTTATAAATTAAAACAAGCTATTACTAAATGCATCTCAGAACTTTAAAATTTTAACTGACTGTAAATGAACATACAACAGAAAAATTTAACATTGAACTTATCCAGTTCTGCAAAATGACACATATGTATTGTCATATTTATATTATTAGATTTTGCTTCACAGTACACAATCATATCCAGATAACATGGTGTTTAGTATTAATTTGTATTAACTTGATTTATGACAAAAAAAGGTATTTAAGATGCAGTTCCAATGACAGAAAATTATATTTAAAAAAAATTCTTTAAAATTTAGAAAATCAAAAAATGGTCAAAAAAGTTTTTTTTCACATATACTTAGAGGAAAAAAACAGAAAAAAATCTATTTTTTATTCTGTTTTAAATAATTTTTTTAAACCCCATTTAAATAGAACAAAATTTTGCCACCATCTTTAAAAGGTTTTAATTTTGAATATACCCATGTAAAAAAATTGATAAATAAGGTCACTGATACTGGCACAGGACCTACAGTATTGATTTGTAGATTTGCACATCTTTTTAGCATTATTTTTCATGTTATTTTAATGACAAAAAATGTATTTATTCTTGTAATCTTTTATTAAACAATCATTTTAGTTATTCAAGAGGAAGTGTGCTGCTGTTAAGTCAATTGTTATTACATTAATTTATGGTAGAAGTATCAGTTACAGTGTTTTTATGTTTTATTATTTTGTTTTTACAGTTTGTGGTGGTGAATTGATTGGTCCAGGAGGCACTATTAATACCACAGATTATTTAACTAAATATTACTTAGTACCTGAATTTCCAAGAGGTAGTAAAACTATTGTTAGATGTGAGTGGAATATTACTGTTAAACCAGGAAGGACTATCAAAGTTAAATTCCTTTCATTTCATCTACCTGCTGAAACAAATCATGACAGTAATAAAAGATGTTCACGGAGTTACATTTTGGTAAATTATATTATTTTCTATGTCATTAATGATTATTTTCTTTGTTATTAATCCAAGAACTGGCAGTTTTAAGTTTTCTGACAAATTTGATTCTTAAACGGCATTGTTAACAAAACAGTTGTCAAGCAAAATATGTGTAATATGATGCAATTATTTATAATTAAAGAAAAAAAACCACTTACATAAAGAACTAAATCAAAAGACACCACAAAAATGAACTATATTAGTTGTAGGGTTAATTTATTAAAAAAAATAAATTTAATATTTTTTGTAACGGGACACAGAATAACATTCTGTGTCCCGATAAATATTTATTTATCTTTTACAACAAAAATTATGAGAAATGATGAAACATTTTTAAATTTTAATTTTATTTTATTTCATTTTGTATCATACAAAATATTCCAATAGACCAAGAACTTTATAAACGTAGTACTACTATTACAGTAGAATTGACTTGATATTTTTTTTAAATATCAGTGCAGCAGATGACAAAGACCACAATTCCATTTCAGGGAATATAACAAATGAAAAATTCATTTGCTTCCTATAAAAACACCAAAACATAATCATACAACTCACCAAGAAGAGTAGAGTTGCCATCCCACTAAGTCCCACTAAGAAAGCACCTTCCCCCTCTGGCTACCAGATGGTGTTAGAATTTGGTGTGGAATTGTTTTACCGGTATATGTGAAAATAGCTGTTTTCATGAGTTTTATCTCATAATTCTCTTTTTACCATAGCTTTTTTCTTATATTTGTTATGAACAAAGTAAATGAAGATTTTTCATTTAAGATGACTTATTTTCCTATAGAAATATTTATTTTTGGGTTTAACATGTTATGTTGGTGGATATTCCAAAACACCCAAATACAATGGTAATATATTAATTATACAAGTTAATGAAGTTATACAAGTTAATGTTAAAGAAGATGGTACACCAATATATAATACGAAAGGTAAAGTCGATAGATGGGTGGAATATATTGAAGAGTTATACGGAGGAAATGAATTAGAAAATGGTGTTATAGAGGAAGAAGAGGAAGTTGAAGAGGATGAAATGGGAGAAACAATACTGAGATCTGAATTTAAGAGAGCATTAAAAGATTTAAATGGCAGAAAGGCTCCTGGAATAGACGGAATACCTGTAGAATTACTGTGCAGTGCAGGTGAGGAAGCGATTGATAGATTATACAAACTGGTGTGTAATATTTATGAAAATGGGGAATTTCCATCAGACTTCAAAAAAAGTGTTATAGTTATGATACCAAAGAAAGCTGGGGCAGATAAATGTGAAGAATACAGAACAATTAGTTTTAACTAGTCATGCATCAAAAATCTTAACTAGAATTTTATACAGAAGAATTGAGAGGAGAGTGGAAGAAGTGTTAGGAGAAGACCAATTTGGTTTCAGGAAAAGTATAGGGACAAGGGAAGCAATTTTAGGCCTCAGATTAATAGTAGAAGGAAGATTAAAGAAAAACAAACCAACATACTTGGCGTTTATAGACCTAGAAAAGGCTTTTGATAACGTAGACTGGAATAAAATGTTCACCATTTTAAAAAAATTAGGGTTCAAATACAGAGATAGAAGAACAATTGCTAACATGTACAGGAACCAAACAGCAACAATAACAATTGAAGAACATAAGAAAGAAGCCCTAATAAGAAAGGGAGTCCGACAAGGATGTTCCCTATCTCCGTTACTTTTTAATCTTTACATGGTACTAGCAGTTAATGATGTTAAAGAACAATTTAGATTCAGAGTAACAGTACAAGGTGAAAAGATAAAGATGCTACGATTTGCTGATGATATAGTAATTCTAGCCGAGAGTAAAAAGGATTTAGAAGAAACAATGAACGGTATAGATGAAGTCCTACGCAAGAACTATCGCATGAAAATAAACAAGAACAAAACAAAAGTAATGAAATGTAGTAGAAATAACACAGATGGACCGCTGAATGTGAAAATAGGAGGAGAAAAGATTATGGAGGTAGAAGAATTTTGTTATTTGGGAAGTAAAATTACTAAAGATGGACGAAGCAGGAGCGATATAAAATGCCGAATAGCACAAGTTAAACGAGCCTTCAGTAAGAAATATAATTTGTTTACATCAAAAATTAATTTAGATGTCAGGAAAAGATTTTTGAAAGTGTATGTTTGGAGTGTCGCTTTATATGGAAGTGAAACTTGGACAATCGGAGTATCTGAGAAGAAAAGATTAGAAGCTTTTGAAATGTGGTGCTATAGGAGAATGTTAAAAATCAGATGGGTGGATAAAGTGACAAATGAAGAGGTATTGCGGCAAATAGATGAAGAAAGAAGCATTTGGAAAAATATAGTTAAAAGAAGAGACAGACTTATAGGCCACATACTAAGGCATCCTGGAATAGTCGCTTTAATATTGGAAGGACAGGAGAAGGGAAAAATTGTGTAGGCAGGCCACGTTTGGAGTATGTAAAACAAATTGTTGGGGATGTAGGATGTAGAGGGTATACTGAAATGAAACGACTAGCACTAGATAGGAGATAGGGAATCTTGGAGAGCTGCATCAAACCAGTCAAATGACTGAAGACGACAAAAAAAAAAAAAAAAAAAAAAAACAAGTTAATATATAAATACTGTAACTATATCTATCAAGAAGGAATATTAGTTGGGTTCTATTTATATCTTGATAAGAGATAATTTTAAAAAGTTCAATCTTCAAAGTGCAAAAAAATAAGAGTTGAAATAATTTGAGTGTTCAGTGCTATTTCTCCTTTCCTAAAAATCAGATTGAAGATGAACAGCTTGATTTCTTTCTCAAATTTTTTGATTGGCAGGGTATTTAACAATAACTCATGAAGAGTTGATAGGTGTCCAACTACTTGAAATGAAACAATGTTTTAACATTTTTCAGTTAATTGAATATGAAAACTAAGCAATAATCTTATACTGGGTAATTCCCATAGTGTTATCTTCACTTTGTGAGCTCATTCTATTAGTGAAAATAATTAAAAAAGTTCACATAAACATGGGTTCGGAAATGCTCCATAGCGAGTTATGGCTAGCGAAAGATTTCGTCCTGATTCTTGGACAAAGAGTGTACTAAACCATACTGAAATTCGAGAATCCCAAATTAAGGGTTAACTTGATGGTTTTTTATGTTTTTTGATCTGAAAGACCGATTAAAACAAGTTCCAGAATCATATATCCAGTAGTTTCTATAACATCCTACATAAAAAAGAAAAATTTGTTGTCTAAAACACTTTTTTTTTAATTTTTGTATTATAAAAATTTTGTTAAATGACTTATAAATGTGAAAAATTTATTATTTAAACTAGTAGAAAATTTAAATTGTAGAAAAAATTGATGTAAAGTAGCCCAATAAACACAAAATAAAAATTAATACTTTTTGGCCACTACAAGGTGGGTAGCTATCAAATACCAAATATCATAAAAATCAAACTCGATGAAGCACTGATCATTTGTTGAATTAAAATGGAATCACCCCATCAAGATAAATACAAGCTGTCAACAATAGAATGGTCAAAGCTGGATTAAGCAACATATATGTTAATTTAATTTAAAAAATCATATTTATATTGTAAATTTAGTTTTAAGGAAAATAATATTTTATGTTTGTAACTTTTGAGAAAAATATGTCCATTGTAACGATTTCAATACACAGGAAATAGCAATCAGGTTATATAAAGAGATACATTTAATTATCTAAAGATAAGAAGAGTCATGCATGAGCAGGGGGATCTATTACAACAAGGGTGGGGATATATTGTTATCTAGGATGGGTAGACCAGTTAATTTCTTAGTGTGCAAGAGAATTTTGTATTATTGTCACCTGAGGAAGCTTAGAGAATTCTAAGTGAAACGTAGTGTATTTTTAATTTACAAGTTTGTATAGTTGATTGATTAACCCAAGAGATTAATAAAGATAATTTAAGTAAAATATGCAAATAAACAATTTAATAAAATAATCATACTATTACATGATATATAATAATATCAGAGTATTTATTACTAATAAAACAACATAAATACAAGGGTCATTCAATAAGTAAATAAACAAATGTTTAAAGAAGTACTAATAATTATGTAAAAATTTTAATATTTATTTATCAAAAGATTATATATATTTAATTTCAATGTAACCTCCCTCTTTTTGTATGACCTTCTGTATTCCATTAACAAATTGTTAAGGTTTACCTTGGATCCATGTTTAGACAGCAGTTTTCACTTTTTTATATTATCTTCAAATTGTCATTTACATAAAGCAGAATTTAACAAACCAAAAAGATGGTAATTAATAGTACCAAATCAAGACTGAATGCTGGATGTGGTAAGACTTTCCAGTCTAATTTGGCGATCATATTTTGTATTTGTTAGGCAAGCATTGTAGAGTTAAAGAATCCATGTCGTTTCCCAACAGTACAAATTGTTTAGTGTGAACAGCTGGTTTCTAATTTTTTCAGAAATTCAAAATAACTCACATTGTTGACAGTAGACTTACCTACCAAATAATATGACCTTTCATGTCCCAAAAGATAGTAACAATCACTTTACAAGCAGAAGGCTGTTTTTTAGATTTCTTTGTTACTAGACATCTGGTGTGTTTCCACTCTTTATTCTGTTGTTTCAATTATGGTTTGTAATAGTGAATCCATGTCTCATTTTACAAGTCACTAATCGAGTAATAAATGACTCATCCCATGAAGAGTGGGCTGCTCATATTACAGATGTCGCTATATAAATTAAGGAAAATTATGCAGAATTGCAGAAAGTAATATTAGTAATCTGAAAGTTTACAGCCAAAATTTATTGAAAAAAGATTTTTGAAAATTTACTGTAAATTTTATTAACTGTAACACCATTATTTTTTTTTAACATTGTGTCAATTGTATGTTAACTTCATTTTCTGTAGTTGATAACATTTTCATAAGGTAAATGTTAGTAATATAATAAATTTTTTTGAATTTGTATTTGTTTTTATTGAGCTATTTTATACATCAATTTTCTCCAAATGAAATTCTTTACACATTTTGGTAATAAATGTTATGAAATTTAGACAAAAAATTTTTCTTTTTTATGTCAGGTATGAAAGCTACTGAAGATATGATTCTGGAACTGTTTTACTCAATTTATCAGGTCAAAAACCATAAGAAACCATTAAGTTTTTTCTTTAATTTGGGTTCCCAGAATTTCAGTTTGGATTTACTTTATTTTTTGTTCAAGAATGATTGCAAAATTTTTTTGCTAACCGTAATTCGCTAATGGAGCATTTCCAAATCAATGTTTATATAAACTTTTTTCATTATTTTCTCTTAGAAAGTGCTAACACTTCATGAATAACTCTGTATAATTACTACTTAAGGATGTTTAAAAGAACTACAAAGCCAGAACTTCTGGAAATGGCTTCAAAACATATAGAAATAGGTTTGATCACTAATATTAAAATATTAGTGTGTACATCTAATATTAAAGTATTAAATGTCATTCACTCCCATATCACAGTGTCTCATATCATTGGCCTTAATTCTATCAAGAACACTTTGAATCAGCTTTTATGCATCATCTAAGAAATTTTAATTTTTTGAATACTTAAAATAAAAAGTATTAAATTTTTATTAAAGTTCCCAAAGATCTTAAAAAATGAAAGTGATTTTCAATTTTTTGTTTGAAATGTTAAGGTAATATGTAATTAAAAACCAAAATACTTAAGGACGTAATAGAATGTAGTTTAAATTCCTACATATTGTGGCAAATATTCTACATACTATCCAAGATTCACAGAAGGTTACTTATGTCAATTTGGAGAAACATTTAAGGAAAGAAAGTAATACTTATAATTCAGAAAAGTGCTGGGTAGTTAAATTTACATCTCAAAAAGAGCATTAATAGTTCTGATTCTCACTATCAGCAGGTCACTGTATGGGTTTCTGTACACAAGCTCCATGTATTTAAAAGACATCAGCATTTCTCTTTGTTGCTGATTAAATTTAGATAAAACAGTATTTTTGTCCAATTTTAAGTTTTCATCACACTATACTGCAAATTTACAGCTAAGTTGTTTTGTTAATACACATTTTTGAAGTTATATTTTCCTCACTTTTTAATTTTCTTTCATTTATAGATTAAATATAATTAACAGATTTTACACGTAATGATGAAGGAAGTGCTGCAGAAAAGTTTAAAGTGCTAGATTTTAAGCAAAATGATATAATAACAGTGTATGAAAGTGGTCAAAATCTATTAGATGTTGTAGAGATTCTAAAAGTGGTGGGTCTAAAAAAATATACATTAGTGAAAGGTTGTGATTGAATTAATTTTAATACTGTGGTAGAAAAAGATATAGAATTATTAATTCATAATCTCAGTTTCACTGTAATATAATAAAATAGCAAATTAGTGACAAATTTGTTTTTTTTAGAATTTTTTTTAATAATATGTCATATTTATTTGTAAATTAGAGTTTAGGAGTAGGCGAATCGACTTTAGCGATTGGCACCTTAGTCATTTGTTTGGTTTTATGTACAATCTACAAAGTTTGAAGCAGTTGCTAGACAACCCTACTGTCAGAGTTCACTATTCCATTGAGCCCTGAAAAAGAAAGCAGCTGTTATGCTGAATATCCTAACATGTCACAATAGAAGGAAAACCAGGGTTTTGAATCTCTAAATTCTCATAGTACCTTTAGAACTATGGAAAAAAAGGATAAGAAATTCAAGGAACAAAGGATGAAGAATAAGAAAAAGAGGAAAGAAGGTTAAGAATTACAATCAATTCACAGAAGAGCTGCCTCCAATTTGGCTAGATTCAGACAGATAATTATTTTCCAGATCATAGCTTATATAAAATTCAGCTAACAATACATACATTGTGGATCAAAATTTTTTAAAGTTATTTTTCTGGTGTCATTCAATACTTTTTATATTAACTTATTTAAAACATTGTGATCATTTTAAACGCTGATGGAAAATCTTGATTATTTTAAATTAGATCTTTTCATAATAATATCGGTTTTTTCTTTGTCTTCAGTCATTTGACTGGTTTGATGTGGCTCTCCAAGATTCCCTATTTAGTGCTAGTCGTTTCATTTCAGTATACCCCCTATATCCTACATCCCTAACAATTTGTTTTACATATTCCAAATGTTGCCTGCCTGCACAGTTTTTTTCTTCTACCTGTTCCTCCAATATTAAAGCAACTAAAGGATGCCTTAATATGTGGCCTATAAGTCTGTCTCTTCTTTTAACTATATTTTTCCAAATGCTTCTTTCTTCATCAATTTGCCGCAACACCTCTTCATTTGTCACTTTATCCAACCATCTGAGTTTGAACATTCTCCTATAGCACCACATTTCAAAAGCTTCTAATCTTTTCTTCTCAGGTACTCTGATCATCCAAGTTTCACTTCCATATAAAGCTACACTCCAAACATGTACTTTCAAAAATCTTTTCCTGATGTTTAAATTGATGTAAAGAAATTATATTTCTGACTGAAGGCACATTTCACCTATGATATTTGGCATTTTATACCGCTCTTGCTTCATCAATCTTTAGTAATTCTAATTCCCAAATAACAAAATTCTTCTACCTCCATAATCATTTTTCTTCCTGTTTTTACATTCATTGGTCCATCTGTGTTATTTCTACTACATTTCATTAATTTTGTTTTGTTCTTGTTTATTTTCATGCGGTAGTTCTTGTGTAGGACTTCATCCATGCCTTAACTCACCATGGCTTATTTTCAGGTGATTTAATTTTGATTAGTTTGTGTTGTGTTCGTGAATTTTTCATTATTTCTTCTAAATCTTTTTTACTCTTTGCTAGAATTACTATTTCATCAGAAAATCTTAGCATCTTTATCTTTTCACCTTGTACTGTTACTCCAGAATAAATTGTTCTTTAACATCATTAACTGCTAGTTTTATGTAAAGATTAAAAAGTAACAGAGATAGGGAACATCCTTGTTGAACTCCCTTTTTTATTACAGCTTTTTTCTTATGTTCTTTAATTATTACAGTTACTGTTTGGTTCCTGTAAATGTTAGCAATTGTTCTTCTATCTTTGTACTTGAACCCTAATTTTTGTACAATCCACCAGTTTGTACAATCTATCAATCTTTTCGTCACCTGCACTGCATAGTAATTCTGCAGGTAGGCTGTCGATTCTAGGAGCCTGTCTGCCATTCAGATCTTTTAATGCTCTCTTAAATTCAGATCTCAGTATTGTTTCTTCCCTTTCATCCTCTTTGACCTCCTCTTCTTCTTTTATGACACCATTTTCTAATTCATTTCTTCTGTATAACTCTTCAATATATATTCCACCCACCTATCGACTTTTCTTTTCGTACTCTAAATCGGTGTACCATCTTTGTTTAACACATTATTAGATTTTAATTTATGTACCCCAAAATTTTCTTTAACTTTCCTGTATGCTCCGTTTATTTTACCGATGTTCATTTCTCCTTCCACTTCTGAACACTTTTCTTTAATCCACTCTTCTTTTACTAGTGTGCACTTCCTGTTTATAGTATTTCTTAATTGTCGATAATTCCTTCTACTTTCCTTATCGGTAGCATTCTTATATTTTCTACGTTAGCTGCAATATATCTTTAAAATCCAAGGCTTTCTACCAGTTCTCTTTCTTCTGTCTAAGTTCGTATCTGCTGATTTAAGAATTTCCTTTTTAACATTCTCCCATTCTTCTTCTACATTTTCTACCTTATCTTTTTGAAATACTCTACTCTCTTCCCCATCTTCTTGTTCATTACAAAACCTATTCCTGCCTGCCTATTATATGAAGCTGAGTTAATTATTCTAAAATCAGCTGACCAAAAGTTGTTTTCCCCTTCTCAACGAAACCTCGCTAATTTCTACTATATCTACATTTATACTATCCATTTCCCTCTTTAAATTTTCTAACCTACCAACCTTTTTTAGACTTCTAACATTCCACACTCCGACTTGTAGAATGTTATTTTTTAATTTTCTGGTGACCTCTTTTTAGTAGTCCCCACCAAGAGATCCGAACAGGGGACTAGTTTCCTTCGGAATATTTTACCAAGGAAGGTGCCTCCTTCAATCTGCAAAAATGCAGAGCTACATTTTCTTGGAGAAAAGCAGCTGTAGTTTTCTATTGCTTTTAGCTGCGCAGTACTCAGAAGATTGAGTGATGTTCATATGGCCATTTAAGTCATCCTGACCTAAGCCCTTAACAACTACTGAAAGAGCTGCTGCCCTCTTTCAGGAATAATTCCTTAGTCTGGCTCTCCGATATGTTTGCTCCTTTGATTCAGCTACTCTGTATCACTGAGCACTCAAGCCCCCTCACCATCAGTAAGGTCTCATGATTCATAGAGGGAGTAATATTGGTTAGTAAAATATTTTAATAGGATAACTTTGTTCGTTACTTATATGTTTTTACTTTTCGATTTTGGCCACTTTAGAACCAAGTTTCAACCTCTATCACTTCTTTCTTCTTTGGTAATTTCTCTCTTCCCAGTACTTCTTCATTTTCTTTGCATGTTCTTCTTTGTGTTCTGACCATTTCATCTTCAGTTTTTTCCTGATGTTTTGTCCTTTGAAAATGTTATTTTGGTTTTTTAAGGGTTACTCTTTAATTTTAATATCATTTTTGATATATTTTTAAATTTTAAGACTTCTCTCATAATCCCATTTATTTATGATTTCCTATTATAGAAGAAATCAAAAGATTTGCTTATTTAGACTATTTTTACTCATTTTGATAAGGTGACCAAAACATATCAGTCATTGTTTTTTCGTTGTGTCCATTACAGTTTTCTACATTTTGAGATATTTAATTGTTACTTCTAAGTTTAAATGTGTTTTTATGTATTATGGGATGTAACATTTCTTAAATTATTTTTCTTTCTGTCTTTTCTATATTTTCCGTATCTGTGTTCATGTTTAAGCACTTGCACACATATAACTCTGGTTTTATTACTCTGTTATAATGTCTGATTTTCAAGTTTTTTAAAAAGCATCTTTTCTTGTGTGTACTTTTGATTGTTTTGAAGTTTTTTCTATTTTTAAAACTCTACCTTGTATTGTTGATTTTTCTCTAATACATTTTTCTGTCAAAGTTCACCTAGACCTCTGATTTACTGATTCTATATCTTGCTAATCCAAAATTTGTCAATTCTAGATTATGAGAGTACTGGAAGGTCATCTATGAAAGCTAAACAATTGGTTCTAATTCCAGTTTTCTTACCTAAGATTATTGGTCTGATATTCTGATTTTCTACTTCTATGTTCCATAGTCTTAGTTTTTCCAAGATACAGTTAAATACATACATTGACTTATTGTATTTCCATTTTTAATTTTTCTTTTGAAAAAACAGTGACATGATAATATAATAATAATAATATAATTTCACATAATAATATAATTTCATAAAATAAAGATTTGTAATGTCACATATTAAGAAAATACATTTTTATCATGTCCACTACAGGTTGTAATCATTGTGGGATCTGGTTCACAAGAATCTAATCTCAATTTTATTTTAATACACTCAGTATTCTTTTTTGATTGATACTTATAATTTTATAACAGATTAAAATTAATGCTATTTTCCGATTTAGAATTATATATTTACACATGATAATTAATTATACTGGCAAGAATTATTTTTAAATACTTACCAGTAAATGTTATCTAAAGGTAAACTATTGTTATTAATTATAATTTTTTTATAGCTTTATTTTTATTTTTTACAGATGTTTGTGTCATTTAAAAATATATTTTTTGTTAAATTTTATATTGTTTTATAAAATAATTTGTAAAAAAATTGTTTTTTGATGTTATTGGATTAGTTGAGGAACGGTCGGGGTGAACATTCACCGTACTTGGGAAATGGAAAATATTGTGGTCTAGATAAACCTGAAGAACTGGAGACAATCAGTAATCATTTACACATAACTTATGTTGCTTATGAAAATGCAAAGGTATGTTATAAAAATTACATCTGAACATTTTTATTTACTTTTCATGATTAGATATGCACAATCACTTTTTAATTAAGCCTATTCTATTTGGATTTTAGTTCTTCTATATTCTTAAAATTCACTTTAATCATATGAAGTTTGGCATATATAATTTTGTAATCATTATGAGTGCATAGAGTTAAAATAGAATTGCCTTTGAAAATTAAACATGATAAAAATAATTCTTTTAATTTTGACTTTCTGAAGCCATAATAAATTAGGAATAATTGGTATTTCTTTTTGTTTTTTGCTTTGACCACTTCCAAAAAGTAAAAAAAAAAATAGCAAAAAAATTTAAATAAAGTTACCAATAAGATTATTGCCAATAACACACAGATCTGAAAAAAGTTCAGGAACGATCTTCTTTATTATGAAATCAAATTATATATTTAATCAGTGTTATATCTATTTATTTAGTATGCTGCTGTTTTTATCAAATTTTGTGTGTGTTGACAAAATCAACTAATTAAATGAACAAACACAATGCAGGTTGATATGAAATGATTCGATTATATATTTCAAAATTTCCTAACCTTTACAAGATATGGAGGTGTATAACATGTGCCTTCGAGAGTGCATCATTTCTGAGAAATGGGAGTGCCAGCGATTGATACTTGTGCCAAAAAGGGACCTGGCACTCCCTTCTTCTTATTGGCTGTTGGCTATGATAGATAGAATGGCCAAGGTGCTGGAGCGCAGCATAGAATAC
This sequence comes from Lycorma delicatula, assembly GCF_047948215.1. Taxonomy (NCBI): domain Eukaryota; kingdom Metazoa; phylum Arthropoda; class Insecta; order Hemiptera; family Fulgoridae; genus Lycorma; species Lycorma delicatula. The sequence goes on from NC_134463.1 coordinate 71,727,734, forward strand.
CCACGGCAGTTGTGGAGCAGGGGGGTTGCCTCTCTGCGACCCAGTACGGCTTTTGCAGCCCTCAACGCCATGGCCGCTTGAGGTTACCGGGAGAATCTTGAGAGGCAGTTGGTGGAGTATTTGCACACTCGTTACTCTAGACATGAGAAATGCATTTGACTGTATTTCTTACGTCACCACAATGCAGGCACTGCATTACAATGCAGGCACAATGCAGGTACCCATGTACTTATGGTGCATCATCCGATCTTACCTTGCAGCACAGGATCAAGTACAGTGTGCAGGATGCAGGGGGTATTGGTTGAATGGAGCCTGCGCAGGGGTGTGCCTCAGGGATCAGTCCTTGGGCTGACCCTTTGGAAACTGACATATGATGGGGTATTCTGGGTCCCTCTTACGCAGGGAATGACCATAATAGGATATCCAGATGACCACGCCCTGGTGGTAGAGGCTACACTTGGCAAGATGCCTCTAAAAATAAATGAATCATATGTTGTGATAAATACACAGATGATGGGGGCGGGGTTGTCAATCGCTCCAGACAAGACTGAGGTGGTTGCAGTCTTAAGAGCAAGGAGGAGACTGAAACTGAAACTAACACTGGAGAGAAAAAGGATTGATTCAAGGCCAGCAATAAAACATTTAGGATATGGATTGATTCCAGAATGAAATTCGGCATTCATGCCATAGAAACCACCAACAAATCAGAGAGGATGATGAGATTAATTGCTGCCCTCTATCAAATGCTGGAGGACCGACTCAGTATCGCAGGAGGTTACTGGTTGGAGTCACATATTCCAGCATGCTTTATAGGGCCGAGCTATGGGCTGATGTGACAAAATACACAAAATGACAAGGGAAGCTTGAGGTGGTACATAGAAAATGCTGCTTGAGAATCACTGTAGTGTACCAGACCATAACAAAGGAGGCAGCCAAGGTCCTGGTGGGGATCATGCCAATAGATTTAGTCACACAGCGAAGGAGGAGGAGGATCTGGGAACAACGACCTTTGCCGCATGGGCACAGAAAACACCTGTCATCGCAGATTGAAAAAGAACTACTTGTGGTCAGGCAGTTGCGCTGGGACTAGGGGACAAAGGGCTGCTGGACCTTCACAGATTTGGCTTAGATTATATGGATCTATGCCCTGATTGTGATGAGGAGGAGTCTCCATATCATGTCCATTTTTGCTGCCCATGGTTTGGTGGTGAGCATAAGGAGATACTGGATGCTTTGGGCCTGGAAGACATGTTCTGCCCCAGTGCATCTTGTATGCAGGGCATCATGTTAGAGGTAGCCAGTGAATGGAGGGCAGTAGAAAACATCGTCAAGAAGGTATTAGACAAAGTTACACATCTGTAAACAGTCCCATCAGGAAATAAGATGCTGGAGGATGCTGGGCCAGATAGGTCTGTGACTGAGCACCTAGAGGGCCCCCCCGAGCATGTGGGGCTCATCCTTGCGCAATGAGGTCGCAGGCACTTTGCATACTGGCACCTGACGGTGTTACTTTCCCCTTTCCGAAGCAATGCACTGTAGAGCAGTACCAGGATGGTGGGAGGGAAAAATCCTTTTCAAGATATGAGCTATTAAAGAAGCAGTACTGAAGTTCTACCAAAGAAGATGCTCCTAAGGCGTTCTAAATGGTCCTACATAAGAAAAAGTTTCAGTATTGTAAAGGAAGTCATTTAATATTAAATAATTCTTAAGCGTTTCAGGTGTTTTGATGTTATTTTATATTAATAACAAAATTGAGGTCCATTATTAGAATAATCTTAGCAATATATTTTTTCTTTGTTATATTTTATCTTATTTGTTAATAGTTGTTTTCTAAAATTAAATAGTTTTGTAAAATTTTTCAGGGTGTTGTGTTGACATATAATGATGTTTCTCTAAGTTGTGGTGGTGAAATTCACTTATCACCCATGAATAAAGTTGTGAATATAAGTAGTCCAAATCATCCTAATTTTCCACCACCTCATATTGAATGTATTTGGATAGTAACTGGACCAGCTGGTGAATCTGTCCATATTGATTTTCCTTTCCAGTTTGTGTTTAGGTAAGATACGAGTGATTTATTTTGTGCATGTGAAATGCTTATAGTATTGTAGTTTTCCTTGTTTCTAGTATTGTTTTAAAATGGATTACTTTTAGTTTTCCTTATCATAAAATTTGAAGATCTGTGTAGTTTAAAAAAGTTTTAATACCACAAAACCAAGTTTCTTTATTATACTCAAATTTCTTGGAATATTTTGGAGTAGATTTAATTTTATGGGAATAAATTCAGATATGAAGATAAGTTTAGAAATATAAAAATATATTGACAAAATAAAAAGAAATTATATAAATACTTTTTCGGGTTGTGTTGGGTACTGAATAATTTGAAAAAGAAAAGTACTGGAAACCAAAAAGAAAGATAAAATGTAGATATTTTGAATACTGATATTCAGAGGAATGTTGATGATTAATTTGATTTCTAATACTCAAATAGAGGAGATTCTATGATGAAGTGAAGAAAAAAGGTTTCTTACTAGAAAAACTAAAAGAGAGGTGTCCCTTAAGGCATTAAGGTTAGGTATTTTTATATTAAAAGGTAGAGTAGAGGTCGTAGAATATGATGGAAAAAAAAAGTAGAATCCATAAGCAGTTAATTAGGTAAGCGGGGCAAATTTGTTAAAACTGAAAGTTAATGTAGTAAAACAGAACAGAATAAAGAAATATATTAAATCAGTTGTATAACTGATTGAAAAATAAATATATGAAATTAAGAAATATTGTTTGAATTAAATTTTAAAGATTTTGAATTTTTATTGAATGAGGTATCAAATTGTGACCAGATGCTGAATATGTGTGTCTTAATTGTGATGAGATTCTGAACGTCTGTGCTATATAACAAATACTGGATGTATCACAATTTATTTATTCTTTTGGTAGATATGCTAACACAGTTATTAGCTGCAGTACGGTGGTTTTGAACCATGCAGCACATGATATCCACAAATATTCAAAACTTATCCAATATGTCGAGTGCATATCCAAAGATGTGGAGAACATCCATATCTTGGGCTAATGGGCTATCATAAGGATAATTTGAATATACTGAAATGTATGGGGTGTTGATTGGGTTTCCTGTACTTTCCTGGGATTATTGGGATATCTGTCAACATCCTATAAATCCTAGAGAAAATAGAAAGTTTTTCTTTATTCTTTTATATAAAATAACTACCAGAATAAGATGAAAGTTTAATAACTTCCTCAAGATTTAAAATCTGCAGATTTGCATCATTTTAATTGCATTTTAATAATACAAACTGTACAAAATCCTAGGTTCCTAAGATTTTTTCTAATGTTTAGTTTCTGTCATTGTTATAGTAAATTTATGCTTTATGAGTTAACTGAAAAAATCGGTTTTTTCAGTTTTGGTTCATCTGCAACATTGGTTCTACTAAATTTCTACTACACTGCCAGATTTTTTATATATCCAGCCAAATATGACAGTTGCAGATTATTGTATTAAGTTCTCTTACCCAGATTTTTGTATAAGATTATCTTTGAATGTTGTTCTGGATGGGTTGATCAACTATACAAATGTGCTTGTATATTATTATAAGTTTATTAAAAATAGTATATAAATTATTGCAACACACTAATCAGAGATTTTATGTTAAAAGTTATGTGTAGTTCACATGATATATCTATCTAATTCACATAAATATGAGGGTTGTTTTTTCCAACCTCCTATGGGCTATAAAAAAAAGACACATTGATGTTATTACTAAATTGATTTTATTATTAAAAGTTGAGTATATTTAACTTATTTTTCTACATAATCGCCAAAATGATTGAGACATATGTTGTATCATGACACCAGCTTTCCAATGCCCTCTTCAAAGAAGTTTGCCGCCAGTGAGGTAAGGTACTTCTTGACAGCCTCCTGTTTGTTGGTGGCTAAGTGTTGTCTGTCCAACCATGCCTTCAACTCTCAAAAGAGATGAAAATTGCTAGATGCTAGGTCTGAACTATATGGTGGATGGTTGAAAACTTCCCACTTGAATTGTTTTGATCCACAATCGCACTGATATAGTGCGATTGTGGATCAAAACTATGCCAGACGAGGGCATGTCTCTTTGTTTGTTCTTGATCGCTCTGCAGAGGTGATGTAAAGATTCACAATAAACTTCCTTTGTTATTGTTGTCCTCTGCTCCATAAAGTCCACCAACAAGACACCTCATGGTTCCAAAAAGCTGTGGCCATTGTTTTCCTGTTGCTCAGTGTCTGTTTGAACTTTTTTGGCTTGTTTGGAAAAGAAGTGTGCAACTATTGCTTAGACTGTTCTTTGATTTCTGGATTGTCATACTGGATCCAAGTCTCATGGCTAGTAATGGTAAACTTTAAAATTCTCTTTCCCTCATTATCATAATGTGTGAGAAACATTAAGGCTGACGCCATTCGCTGTGTTTTGTGATAGTCACTTAACATTTTTGGGACCCAACCTGCACATGGTTTCTGGTATCCTAGGTCTCTAGTCACAATAGTGTACAGAGAAGACCTTGAAATTTCTGGGAGAAATTCTTTCTGCAGAAAGTTCACTTATTGTAAATAAGTTTTCACTTACAAAAGTTACAAAATAAAAGTTTTGTAATGGACAAAACTAAAATCATCAACACACTCAACCAGGCATACAGTAGTGACAGACTAGAGTCCTTATCCACCTTTGTCATAGACATCTGTCGCCTTTCTTTAAATTTCCTACACTGCTCCCATATATTACCATTATTCATAAAGTTTTCACCATTCTGCGGTGGATTTCAGCAGTGCTACATCCTTCTGCTTGGAGAAAACGTATCACATTTTGCAACTCACACTTGGTGGGAGCATCAATCATAGCAGCCATGTTCAATTGTTCATAGCTCAGCTCAGACTAATGCAATGGAATTGGCAAGGCAGAGGTTGTGTTGGTGGGTGGGGGGTGCGTGCAATTGCACGATGTGCAGACCTAATTAATTTTTTATTAACCTCAGGGACCACCAATTGGTATTGCTTCAGAGAATGAGATGAATGGCAAGTAGCATGTGAAAATGCCATGCCTGACTGGGATTTGAACCCAGGACTGACCTCCAGATGAAAGGTCAAGACAATATCACTCACGCCACAGAGGCCAGCACGATGTGCAGACCTGGCTCTCACCTATCTCTTGTTTACTTAGATGCACGATCAGAGGTTGAAAAAAAATAGCCCTCATACTTACAAATTTACAGGCCTGCTCATTTCTGAAATATTTTTATTTTGTCGAATTTGTATTTATCGGAATAAAATAGTTATTAATTAATTATATATTTAAGAGCGTCTATGAGCTATATCCACACAATATAACAGATGTAACATAACCTATATTTATATTTCGTAGTAGTGTTCATTTGATGTGATATAGATCTTCATAGCCTGAAGATGTTCTAGGGATTCCTGATGATCTTAGATGATGTCTTTAGGATATCCTAGGGACTATAAATATTAGATCCCAAGAATCCCCCCTCTGGTGAGTCCTTTATCAATATATATATATATATATATATATATATCTTGTCAGTATAGCTCTTGAGATATCTAGGACAAGCCATTTTTATGTCCTATCCAAGATTATATCTCCTAAGATGCTCTTAGGATGCTCTATCATGATATACTTATCAGGGATCATCCTAAGATATGCATACTGCATGTTCTTCTAGGACATTCATTGGCTATCCTGACAATACTTTTGTTTTGTGTGGAGCATTGCAATTTTACTTTTAATCCTCTGTGTTTATTTCAGATCAGTGGTGTAATAAAGCTATGAATCACTACTCAACATCTACCATGGTTGTACTTTAAATCTGTAAAAAGCACTACTATTTATTTCATTGCACTTTTATTTTATTATTTTATTTAATGAATGAATGATGTAAATTAATTATCAGCTGATCATTAGACTATAATAACACTATTGTAAAGGTTAATTAATCTTCAGTTAGTGAGGTGACGTTTCACAGACGCATACAGTGAGGTGACATCATTTGACACCCCTTAGTTTTTTATTACTTTTTGTCATTTTAAAATAAATTTCTAATTTTAGTTATTGTTAAGTGAATAAAGGTTTTTAAAACACCTTTAATACTTTAAAACCCTTTTTAATGCAGTAAAACACTTTAAAATAGGAAAACAGATTATTCCATATTTCAATTTCACTTTCATTTTGAATATTACGCCTGTTACCAATTTGTAATATATTATGTGTCGCAACTCGGACATTTCTTTTCAGTTCTACCTTAGACCATCTAAAGTTGGTTTTACTCAATAAATGTTTTCATCTATTTCCTCATGTTTATCAATCCCTACATTATTACCACCTCCTGAAACTTCGATCTCAGAATCTGTGTCATGCTCGCTGACAATATAGTCATTCTGATCAACAGCCTGTTCCTCATTTCCCACAACAACCACCTCTTGAATTCCATCTCTAGCTCATTTTTGGTTACCATTTGCACCTTGTTCCCTATTTTTACTTGTAATTGGTTCATCAATATCCGAATCCTTGCTTTCATGTCCATCCAGTTCACAAAGGATTGCTTTTTTGAAATTCTGATCATTCACGTTCATTTTTGCACTGGAAAAAATTAATACGATTTGCTAATAAAATTGAAACAACTAGATGCAAAGAAATTAATATTTAAGCAAAAATCCGCATTATTTGATCATTTTACAAAAGGAGATTGTACTTACATAAATGGTGAGTACATTTCACTTTGACGTCGAACACTCGATTGAGAAAAATCAGACACTGTAAAAATTTACAGTGCGTAGCAGTCTAACTAAAAATAAAAATAACCAGTTATTGCAAAGCATGTTTCATTATATGATCAAAGGTGGGGGTAATCCTGTAATGACTAGACGTGCACCATCATTTTGATGTCACCTCACCAGTTGAAGGTTAAAACAGATGATTTCATTTAAGAGAAATACACATAGGAAACATAAAAGATATGAGAAAGAAATACCCATAAGAAAGAAACAGGAAACCAATAAATCAACAACCCAAAAATGTAAAAATACATCTCTGAGGAAGTTAAAAAAGATGACTAAATGTATTATTAATATATATATGTATATATATATGGTGAAATATATGATATATTTTTAATGATATTTGGCTATTTATAAAGTCAATCCAGATATCTAGAATGGGGTGATTTCTAGATTTCCGATTTATTAGATTTTCAAATTTCTAGTTTGAATAAGAGCTCTGAATAAATGGGTAAAATAATATCGCAAAATTAAACCAAAATTCATATTTTAATTTTTGATAGCTAAAATAATTTTATTGTGTATTAATATTTTTTCCTTTCCTTTAATATTAATATCTTATGTTTAGTGACTGTCAGAAAGAGTATATTGAGCTACGTGATGGTGCTACTGAAATTTCTCCTTTAATTGATAACATATGTAAAACTCCATTAATGTATGAAATGACTGCAGGAAATAATTTGCGGGTAAAATATGTAGTTGATACTTCACTGCCATCAGATAGCTTCTTATTGACTGTTTCACTAAGTATGATCATTTATTATTATTTATTTAATTATTCTTTAAAGTTGTTTGTATAGTTATTATATGAATAATAATTTTTATTCTAATCAAATTTGGTATGAAAGCAGACATTCATTAAATAATTTGTTTAATTACAAGAGTGTTTAATTATATGATATAAGAAACTAAGCATATTATATTTTTAATTGCTTTCAACCTATATATCACAATAAAGTTAAAGATGTTTCGCCTTGAGCATTGATACAGGCATCAATTTGTTTCTTTATGTCCAGTGCAATTTTCCATAGATTTGCTGTGCTGATGTTAATGATGCTGTCTTTGATATCTTCTTTCATTTCATCTAAAGTGTGTGGATATTCTTGAAAACACAGTACCTTTCAGATGACCCCATAAATAAAAATTTAGTGGTGAGAAATCTGGGGACCATGGAGACCACTGTCTACAGGAAATTATAGTCATTGAAAAATTCACGTTACAACTTCATAGTTGAACTGCCATTGTATGTAGCATCATTTTGCTGTACTCTTTGGTTTCAAGCAACGATTTGTAAAAAATTCTGAATATCAATCTGCAGTTAAATTTTCTATAAAAAAAGTGGATCCACACTCTTGATCTTGAAACACCAACTCCAACTTTTGAGAATGCAATGCCTTTTGTGATAAATGTAAGGATTCTCATAGCTCCAAGTTGTATTGTTTTGGTTATTAATGCAAAAAAAAATTAAACTGTGCTTCGTTTAAAAGAAATTAATAACAATAAAAATTTTCCAAAACATACATATCATCTGTTTGAAGATTACTGAAGTCATCTGTTAAAGTCAGTCTCCCAATATTTCTATACTACTTTATTTGATATGGGCATTACTGAAGTTTTTTTGTAGCCTTGTGAACAACTTTGACTGAAAATTCAACTTAATTGAAAAACTTTCCCATAGAGTTTTAAAGCAATTGATGAATTGTCATGCAAACTGTCATCATGTAACACTGATGTAACACTGACAACTTGTATGTTTGTGATCAGCCAAATTTTTTGTTTCACAAATCTAGACACTACATGAAATATAGCTAATTTATTTATTATTGCACTATTGGGAAAATTAACCATAAAAAATGGTGAAATTCAGAAAAAGGCTGAACAATTAAATAATGTTCCAAATATACTTGATTGGGTTTGTGAAATTGTTGTATTTGTTGTATTACTGTGAAACTATTGAAAGATGGAAGGAAACAATCTATGTCTTTGGATCTAGCACAGACTCAGCAATATATTTGCTGTTAGGAACCCTTCAACAACAGTCTTGCAAATGTAGGATTGCAACCGTTTTGGGTTATGTGACTTTATGGCCTGTTTAATATATATATAAATTTAAAGAGCAGTGATAATTGTGTTAAAAGAAAATAACAGATAAAACCTGTTTTAGAAAATAACACCAATGATATTGCAAAAATATATCTACAGAATATCTTGAGTAAATCTTACTTAGTATTAATACTTTTAATTTGGTTTTGGATTTAGAGTTAATATTGTAAACTATTATTATTACTATCATCGAGTGTCAATTGTAGTTATTAATGATCAGATATGCCTGTTCTTGGCTAACAGAAAGTGGTTGAGTCTCTTTTGAAAACCTGGGATTGAATTGCGAAGTAAACTAAAGCTCAGAAAGTTTAAAGTTCTGAATTAAATTAATTGATAATAAAAAGATCAGATGTGCTATTTAACCTCACCCTAAACATGTTTTGTAATCACTTTTTAACAAAACAAGCATCATTAACAACAGCACACCTTAGGTAGAAACTATATCATAGTTCAGAAAAAAACATTGGATTTGCATTTGCTAATATTTAAAGATTTAAATGCCAATTTTATCTTATTTATTTTTTAATCATATATAAAAGTTTAAAGCACATTTTGTCTTGCTGATTTATAACAAGTCTTTTACCTTTCTATTTCATTTACAGTTGAATAGAGTTTGTTTCACGATTTGTAATTTAAATGTAATGATAAATCATTTGTGGATTAACTTATTTATTATTCTTTTTGAAAGTAATTGTGTGATTCTTTTATTTTGGTTGCCATTTTTTTCTTTAACTTCAACTACATGTATGTTGTACTGATATGATCTAAAATATTTATTTATTAAATTGTACATGTAATAACTTGTGTGAGCTACAGCCACTCAACAGATTACTATTAATTGTAATAAATCATGTCATGATCATGTAATGATAGCCCTTAATTATGCAAGTGAATTTTTGTAATTTTATTTGAAATTGTTATACATAAAATGTAAATATATATGACATAAATGTGTAAAAAATTATTTATAAAACATAATTTCAAATAAAATTACAAAAAATTAAAAGGTAATATATAAAATTTAATTTCAACTGAAGATGTGGAATACGATAAAAACTAGTTATTAGAAATTAATATAGTAAGTTTAACTTATTTAATTACTGTGTTTTGGTGGTTTATATGTCAATATGTTGATAAATTATTTGAATATTGACAAAATTTTATATATGAAGTTACGAATATTATAATTAAAATGGACATGCATTATTATAAGGGTGGCTAAAATATCATGCACAGTCACTCATAACTTGCAGATAAAAAGAGATAGTCAAATGAAACAATGATATAAAATTGCATTTTATTTGCAAGAAAAATTCATATTTATTTTTCAATGTAATCATCATTTACATTTCTCCCAACAGTAAACCAGTTTTCTCATTCTGTTTATGAAGAATTCTGGCAGTCTTTCCTTGATCCATGACCTTATTGCATCCTACAGTTTATCAACGATCGTTAAATATATACTATTAACCCTCTTTATTTGTTGAAAGAAGTGAAAATCACAGTACACCAAAGCTAGTGATTGTGGGGGTTGTGAAATAGGTTCAAATTTCAGCTTCACAAGAGTCGTAGTGAAGTGCAATGTGTGCGGGTGGACATTATAATGTTGGAGAATTATTGATCATAACACACATGTAGATTGTCAAACATGACAGATGTATCACCTAAGGTATTTCAACTTCTTTATGTATTGCACAAAATTTACAGCTGCATCTCATATTTAACAATTACATTTTAAAAGATATTTCATTATAAAGTACAATGGAATATTTAATTTTTGTTTGTGCATTTTTTATATATGTTAAAATAAAGAAATTTTTCAGTCTACTTAATGACCCAATTGATCTCTTTCACACATTTCTCACTCTCTTTCTCTTGTAATTTGTCTCTTTTTAATATCCTCTTCCCAACCCTTTCTTTCTTTTTTTTTGCAGTTTATGTTAGTTATGAAATGTAGAATTCTTGTTAAAATTTCACTTATTATTATTATTCTAATTTTACTAGTTTTACATATTTCTTCAAATAACATATGAGCTCCTAGTAAATGATAAATTAAAACTTTTATTTATGTTTATCTTATAGATAAGTGTGGTGGAACATACTACCATCAAAATACTGGTGAGATAGTGTCACCAAATTTTCCTGAATCTTATCCATCAGACACTATTTGTAATTGGCATTTAGTAGCTCCTGACGGTTATGTTTTCAATATGAGTTTTACACATTTTGATCTTGGTAAATCTTCATTAAATAATTGTTCAGACAATAGAGATAAGTTAACCATTGGTTGGGATATACCTGGTGTGAGTGTAAATAGTAAGTATAATTTATACATTATAGCTTTTTGTACACATTTATTTAACTTGTGCATTCTTATTATTCAAATTAAAACTATTCTACAAAAAGACTGTATAGTATAATAAAAAAAATATGTTTTTTATTTACTCTCTTACAGTAAAGCAGAGTTAGGGAATTTAGAAAAAAGGCTGTGCGGAGAATTATCATTATAAGACAGCTAATGGATCATTTTATTTCCATATTAATGTGAGTTTTAACCATATTGTTCACTGTAAACAGCATAAATAAACACTGGTTTTTCCTGTGAAAAATCCACAATCACTATAACTATAAATAGCAAGGGGAGTATAACTATTTTGTAAAGAATAAATAGATATATATATATAAAGTCAATTTCCAGTAATTTATTTGTGGATAATTTAATTTTGGAAATTCACTTTACAGATAATTCACAACATTTTTAAAAGATGTAGATTTATGTATTTTAAAATAAATTAAAACAAAATATTTACAGTATTATTAATTATATGCACTGTACTTTAAATGGAATATTTAACGTGAGGAAAATTTTACATTCTCAAAATAGGAGAAAATCAAGCAACAGAGGATAAAAAGCAGTCTATTGGTTGCCGTTTTGTAGTTGAGAAGAAGCAGCATTATTCTGTATTAAAGTTTTAAAAGTCTATGTAGAATTTTAGTGGCTTAAGATTTAAGTTCTATTAAAATTATTATTTATCAAGATTTTATTTTATTAATGTTGTGTATTATATAATTTTACGTGAACAATTAAAAGATTGGATCAATTTAGATGCGAGAAATTTGTGAAAGTACTATTGTGTATTTATGATGATATAAGATAAGAGTCATCCTACCTGATTTAATTTTATTTTGTTCTTGGTGGATCTAGTTATTTATTTATATTTGTATAATAGTACAGAGGAATGAGTTATAAAAATAACTTGGAATTGACTTTAAAAATATATACAAAAGTAAAATACATTCCTCATCATTTTCCAGATACTCAAACAAGGATAATAAATGTAAAATGTATTAGATCTTATGGAAATTACCTTTAATTGTGCTGTGTTTCTAATATGCTACTGGAATATATTTGGAAATAGTGTGCATTATTACTGTAATTTTTATATTAGTTTTGTTGTTGTGTTATTTTATGTATATACTGTGACTATGTCTGTCACAGATTTATTATTTCTATGCGAGTGGTGTTATGCAATTATAATGTAAAATAAAATAAATTAATAAAATATGTACTAGGGCTTGCTTCAGTCACCCTTGCCGTCTAGCCAGAAAACTGCAGGAGAGATGCAATTATCCAAATTCATCTAAATTTATTAAACTACCTTTGATAACATTCCATATATAGAAAGACATATTACATTACAGAAGTCACTGTTTAATTCAACACAATTCTGACAAATAACAATTGAAACATGAAAACTCTTTTCTCTAATGTTTCCCACATTGTTGACCTAGAAGCTCCTGCTGTAGATGAACATATCCTTATTGGTTCCCCTTTCATTACTCTAGAATACCTTATATCTTGGGAAAAGGTCAAGGTAGAGAGCTAGAAATCAGATTTGTTATAAAACATGCAGTCTGTTATTTTTACATCAAAAAACAAAATCAAAAACAGTAGTAGGTCATTGTCTAAGAGGAAAAATTCACAGCTTCATCCTCAAGAGGATTAGGATCTATGGGTTAAAATCAAGGTTTGATCTATGGCTTTAAAACCTTCCTTGGGATAACACGAATATATCCTGAAAATTTGACAGCAATTGGTCGGTTGATTCTCATATGATGCTATTACAAACAGGCAGTCTGGCTAGCCAGGAAGGGCAAGCAAACCAAACCCTGAATGGCTAGTTTATATGTGTATATATATATATAAGGAAAGAATTGTGTGCGCACGTGCATGTGTTAGCATGACTTATCATGATTTTACCCACACTATTTGGTTACTTGTGTTTTCTGTCACGGTCAATTTTATATTTTTTTTAGTCAAGCAATCGGATACAGTTGCAGTCAATCACATTGCACATATAGTAACAGTGGCAGTGAATGTGTTGGTTCATCTGACATGCCACACACCATTGCAACCCTTAAAAATTCAAAATTCAAAAAACATAAAAACATTTCAAACTGTTTTTCACTTTTTTTTTATTATTTATCATAAAAAAATGGTTTTTAGTTATTTATCTGAAGAGTATTTGCAAATCTAAATTTATTGACTATCTTGTTTAGTATAGTCAGAAATTGGGAAAATTTGCCAGTATTGTTCAAAATCTTTTTACCTTCCTTCACCCCTTTCAAGATCAGATTTCAAAAAATCTAAAAATTCATTTTCATATATTTACATGAAAATTAACACACCAGAAACAAGTTAAAATCCTCATCTGTTATCAAGAAATTAAAAAAATAGTCAGGTTTTAAAAAGAAATTAAAAAATCCAATTTTTTTTTCATTTCAAAAACCATTTCTGAATTTAAATTTTTTAACACACAATTGTAAAAATTGAGAGACGGTTTTAGACATTCACACCAAAAATCAAATGATGTCTTTATTCATTACTGAGAAATTAAAAAAAAAAAAAATACTAAATTTCACTGATACTTCATTTTAACCCTTTAAACTTAGAATTTCATAAAATCCTTTCTTAGTATGCACTTACACCATAAGAAGAATGTGTATACAAATTTTCATCAATTTATTTTAAGTAGTTTTTGCTGGGCATTGATTATGAATCACTCATGACATAATGTATTATATATATAGAATACATAAAAGTATTAGTAATTAATCTGGTACATTTTTACCATTACCTATTGTTTTCTGGTGATTTCTGATTAAATTTTGATTCATTTTTCTTTACCTTGAATGAGTTGTTATAAAGATTTGTAGTATTCTGTGTAAAATAATTTCAATTTTCTAGGATCTACTAGATTATTTTTTCCAAATCTTTTGCGGCTATTTACTCAAGGTCCTTCAGTTCCTTTTTTCACATCAGGAAGTAGTGTAAGGGGCATGAGATTCTCTAATCTGTATCAAATGTACAGACGCATTAGGGGTGAGTGTTATTTAAATATTCAGTCGTATTTAATCTTTATTCTGTTATTGTAAGGTGTCAAAGAAAATAAACATAATTTTATGATATTTATGAAGTAGACAAATGGGTTACAACAATAAATAAATAATTTTTGCTTTTATTTTGCTGCTGATTTCAGCCAAAACAAAAGCATAAGAAATTATTTGCTGAATTGTGTCTCTGAAGTTCTAACCAGGATATAATTTAACTTAAAATTGTGCAATTTGGAATAATTACAGTAGCGTGCAAATTAATCTGAACATGGATTTTTTTGTTTATTTCTATATTGTGGCTACACTGCTTGACCACATCTATTCTTTAAATTGCTGTATAATGTGACGTTATTGATCTTTAGTTGTTTAGCAATTTTCATGTTATAAATGGTGTTTTGTAACAGTTTATTTCATTTTTTATTACAAAATCATGTTCTTGTATTTTTTTGTTCCGTATGTCTTGAATATACAGAGTGATTACAAATGAATAGCTTATCACTTTCAATAGCTAATTAAAAATTTATATTTTTAATAAGTTCTTTATTTTAAGAGTTGATTACTTCATGATTATATAGAAGAATTCTTTAAGTTTTTATTTATAAATGTTCTATGCGTGCACAGTTTGTAACATGACAGATATCAATACAGTAATGGAGTTCGTCCCAAACACATGCAAGCATATGCTGGTCAATGGTAGCAACAGCATTTGTGATACGTTGCTTAAAATTGTCAATATCAACAGGAAGAGACGGTACAAGAAATTTGTCTTTTACATGACCCCATAAAAGTAGTCCCAATGTGTTAAGTCTGGAGTACGTGGTAGTCAATGCTTAAATACCATGTTTTATCACTTGTACGGCCAATTCATCATCTGGGAAGGCATTCATCCAGATAATTTCTAACCTGTAAGTGCCAGTGAAGCGAAGCTCCATCTCATACAAAAACGAAGTTATCACTATCTTCCTCACGTTGAGGCTTAAGCCATTTACTTAATATGTCCAGATAAATTACTCTAGTTACTGTCACTTTGTGAAAAAAGTACACCCTTTCATGAAAATACAGCACATAACATGTTCACTTTAGAGGAATTGCATACAAGTTGTAAACTTTCTCTTGGGTTTTCTGTACCCCATATTCATACATTATGTCTATTAAGTTTTTCACTTATGTGAAGCATACATTCATCACTGAAAATTAGGCAATGAAAAAAGCCATCGTCATTTTCAACACATTCCTGCAACAACTCCACACAAAAATGTTTAAGCAAGATTTTATTGTCAACATTTAAACTTTGTACTAATTATAATTTATAAGGTGTAATTTTCAAACATTTCTGTAGAATTTTCCATACAGTTGGTTGAGGAATTTGCAATTCCAAACTTGCTGATGTTGCCGATTTGCCTGAGCTGCGTTGATATCATCACGAACCCGACCAATTTGTTCTTCTGAAACAGAAGGTCTTCCAGCACTTTTCTTTTTACACAGGTACTCTGTGTTTTGAAACTTTATTCCAGTCATAGACTGATTATGTTCTGAAACGTTGGTGCACAACAGTAATTGAGTTTGTTTTGGCTAATTTGAGCACACAAAAAGCTTTCTCTACTGCAGTAGTGGCCATCTTGTCAGACTGTCAAGATGGACATGACACATCAATCAGTGACATTAGCAGCAGAGCAGATTGCCAACATAAACTTTAAAAAATTCCATATCATTCATTGAATTCACATACACCAGTTTAATTTTTTATAAGCTATCGAAAGTGTATATTTCATTTGTAATTACTCTGTGTAATAGTGGGCGTAACTCCAAGAAAGTGTTAAAAAAATGTTTCTCTTTCTCACTATGGTTTTATGACATAACAGCAAATAGCTTCTGAGTGTGGTGTTGCACTAGGTACAGTGAATGCTATTTAAAAAAAATTAAAGAAACTAACTAGTTCCTTTTCACCTCAAAGGAAAGGGAAATTTTGATCGTAAAAGAAACACTACTATAAACCAGGATCAGTTATTAGTGAGAAAAAGTAAACATGATCCAAAATTATCTGCTGTGGGCCTAAATTGAAAATTAGTATCCAGTGGAACAGATTACTTTTGGTAACTGCTAGATGTTGACTTCTTTTTCGCTGAATGGAAAGCGCATTGGCCAGCTAAAAAGCACATTTAACAACAACAATGTGCAAAAAATGTTTTGAGCAATAGTCAAAAAAAAACTCAAAAATGAATTATAACAAAAAATTGTCCTCATAAAGAAATAATATTGGTATGGTTTCATGATGGATTCAAAAAATGTGTAGTATACTTGTTGAATCGATGCCAAATTGTCTGTGTAAAATTATTAAGAATAAAGAGGACATATTAATTATTAGGTTTTTACAAATTGTACAGGTATGAATTTTTTTTTCTAAATAAAGTTGCATTTTATTAAATAACATTTGTGTTTGAATTAATTTGTACGCTACCATACTTTAAATCTGGGAATTATTTATTTATTTTAAATTTAAAGATTGTTCTTCTTATTAATTAATATTTATTTTGTATTGAGATGGGATTCCTTACACTTCTACTTAGATCACTTTGTATTTATTTACAGAATTTAATATTATTTATTTCAAAATGTATTTTTTATTATTATGAGTTGAGAAATACTACATGCTAATTTTCTTGATGAAGATGAGGTGGATGAAATGATAGGAGAAAAATAATGCCAGACTCTTCTTTGGAGTTGAATCCAAGACCAGCTAATCTAGAATTATTAGTTTGAGTAGTATGGAATTGAATCCAAGACCAGCTAATCTAGAATTTGAGTAGTTTGAGTAGTATGAAATTAAAACTTAATTTCCTGTACAGAAGAGATAGAACAAGGCCAACCTGGACCGGTTATATTTAAATCTAAAGGCTCTCTTCAATACCGACTTCTTGGCTACCTTTCTGTAATTATAATTATTTTCTAGCCCTGCAATCCAGAGATATAACAAGCTACCAGTAGGCCCATTGCAAACAATGAATGTAGCCATCTGCTGGCTCCAGCAAAGCTAACAAAATATCAAATAATTATTAATTCTGTTATTTGTTACTTTATTACAATTGTTTTTGTGGGATTCATTTACATCTTATTTTGTTACATTGATTTCTTTCAAGCTATTATGCAAAATGCTTTGTATTGCTGGTGTATGGCTTTTTTTAAAGTAAAATTATAATAGACTAGCATCATACAGGTGTGGCCATGTACTACTATCATCATGCATAGAATTTTATTTTTATCAATCAAACTGAAATTATAGATAAAAGATTAAGTGATAAAAAATTAAAGTTTTTTAACTGTAATTATGAACAGGAGTGATCATTTGAACATTTTTTGATGTGGAATACTCTCTTATAAATGTTTCGTGTTGAACATTAGAACATGTTTCAGTCAAGCTTTATTATAATAAGCTTTGAATTAACTTCCCAAGCAAATATTATTAAAACTGGTATTGCTGTTATGTAATAAAAAAAAATAATAATGATAAAAGTAGTAGAAAGCGGGTTTCTAGTGGTTTATTTGCATTATGGCTCTCTTTTTAAATAATAAGACCATGTTGATGTGAATACATATACAAAAGTTTTATTTTAACTACAGTTTTATATCTTCTCAAATATTAATTTTTTCACTTATTGTAAAGTGCATTAGATTTTCATGTTTGAAAGGTATAAGAGAAGCCAAGGGAATCCAAACATGATTGAGTGTTGGGAAAAAGAGAGTAAGGATAAAAAGTAATATGTGAACAGATAAACCATTACAGATATTTAGCAAATACATTAACTGAAGTGAAGTGTAAATAAAAACTAGAATAGTAATGACTAAAGAAGAACTTAAGAGAAAGAATTTATTATGTCCAAAAGATTAAACTTGAAAAGCATCTTATGTTGTTTTGTTTTTGAAGTAAACTTCTACACAGATGTGACTTATATAATGAAAGAGACGAAGAAAGACTGGAGAGATTTGAAATGTGGACATGGAGGAGATTGGAAATCTAAATAAACAATAGAAGAATGATTTCATTCTTTTCATTTCAAAATAAATTGATATTTCATATTTTGATAACTATCAACTTTTTAAGTGACACACTAAATTAAATTTATAAAATACAGAGTTTTTAGAACTCGAATCATAATATTTTCAGCCGTTCTTGCAGTCATCTTCAGTTGCTGATGTTGTTCTTGCCCTGACGTCAGCTGGGTTATAGCTGTAGTTTTTTTACATAGGTAATGAAAATTTTGTTGAAAAGTATGCTGAATGATTATAAATAATCATACTTCAAAGTATACTAGGTTGTATCTCGAAGTTCTCTTTGGACTTTTTCATACACTATTCTACTCATGAAAATAATAATAAAAGTTCATATAAGCATACGTCCTAAAATGGTTCATTTGTGAGTTAGGCTAGTGAAATATTTCGCTTGGATTTCACCTACCTTGGTGAAATGAGGTCATACTGAAATTATTAGGACATCAATTGAGGGGAAAAATTAGTGCTTTGTTATGGCTTTTGAACTGAGAATCGAATGGGTCCCAGTACTGTATCTGGAGTAGTTTTTGGGAAATCTCGGGTGAACAATAAATTGGGTTTTCAATACCTGTTTTTTAAGTTTGAAGTGCAGTAACTTTGTTAAATGGGTAATAAACACATAAAACATTAAACAGAACTTGTAGAGAATTTTATTCTGAACAAAATGATGTAAGAAAAGTTGAATAAAACAAAGAAAAGTTAGAAAAATTTAAATTTTATTAAGAACAGTAGACAAGACCAGTGTATTGTATGTACCACTTTATAATAAATGTCCAAAAATGACCCTGTCATTTTCAATATATTTCTTGGCACGCTTTCGCTGCTCTTTTTACGAGGGTTATTTTTTTTCAAGGTTCGATCGGTTGCGAAATAAAAACCCGCGCAAAAATCGGATGAACCTTTGTACATATGTGTTGTGTAGCGTCTCTAGTATGGCCTTCAATCACGCCACGTCACTTTGTTTAGTTCTGAACACGCAGCTAGCATGTAAACATGTCTACAACAATAGCATCTCCTGCCAAGTGTGAAGTGTGTGCGGTAATTCGATTTCTTCAGGCTGAGGGGTGTAATGCAGCTGAATTTCATAGACGAATAAGTAATGTGTATGGTGAAACTTCAATGAGTGACGTTAAAGTGCGACAATGGTGCAGGAACTTTAAAGCAGAGGATGTACAGATGTTCATGATGCAGACGGTCAGGGAAGGAAGCGAGTGTCAACCGATGATCTCGTTGAGCAAGTGGATGAGGCAATTCGAGAAAATCTTCAGTTTTACAATTTCTGTATTGAGTGATTCATTTCCTGAAATTTCAAGGTCAGCTCTCTACACCATTGTGAGTGAGAGACTTCAGTACCGCAAACTGTGTGCGTAGAAACATGGCTGAAAACACAGGCGGCTCCGTTCTATGACGAGGGTATTGGAAAGTTGGTACCACGCTACGACAAATGTTTAAATCGGAGTGGCAACTATGTAGAGAAATAGCGTAACTATGTAAGTACTTGTTACAAATTAAAAGTTTTTTATTTTCACTGTGGTTTTAATTTTGTGACCGATCGGACCTTGGAAAAAAATAACCGTCGTAGTTCTTCAGGGGATCCTTCAACTGCTCAGTTGCATCCATAATGCAATTAATTCTCTCCAGAATGTATTTTTGTTTTATATACAATATTTTTCACCCATCCTTGAAGCAAAAAACTAAAAGTGTTAGATCAGGCGAACTTGGTGTCCAGGAATGTGGACCTCCACAACCGATCCATTTCTCAGGGAATTAGTGATAAATGAGTAAAAACTGCACACGAAAAGTGGGGAGGCATGCCATTATGCTGGAAGTATACTTTGAATCTCAGTGCTAGAGGAACAGCTTCAAGCAGCTGCAGCAATTCTTCTTGAAGAAAGTCCAAGTAGACCTCAGCATTTAAGTGGCCAGGTAATATGAACGGTCCAAACGGCTGATTGTGAAGAAGGCTGCACCATACACTGATGCTAAATGGGTGTTGAAAATTGCCTTCCACCATTTCATGAGGATTTATTTCTACCCATGTATGCTCATTCTATAAGTTTTTGACGCAATCTCGAGTGAAATTCGCCTCATTGGTAAACAAAATATACTTTTAGAGTTATTGATTTGTATTCCACCAGCTACAGAACTCCAAACAAAATGATCTGTCTCCTGGGTGTAGATGTTGAACTGACTGTTTATGATAGTAATAAAATGTTTTTGTTTAAGTGTTCTTCAAACCATCAAATGTGAAACTCTGATAAGCTTAGAAAGATGTTGTGTACTGGTGCCTGGACTACGCTGAACTGCATTGATAATTTTATTGATAACAACATTGTGTTGGATAGATCATTCTTAGCTGGTATGAATTTTAGGTAGTGAACCTATTTCCCCAAAGATTGCATAAAGTTGTGCAAATTGTTTTGGGATCTGCAATCCTGGGGCTCTGAAAATGTATTTCATATTCTACGGCATCAGGTGTAGCGTTACCATTACTTACTCCTGAAGTAAATACCATATAAATGTACTCTGTTATAAATAAGTATGGCATTACTTCAATGGCAAACTGATCATGTTCAAACTAATTCACAGAAAGATTTTGCCAAAGACAACACAGTTAACAGTACCCAATTTATGTAATGTACTTTGGAGAATGATTTAAACACTAATACAGTATCGCCCATTGTTAACCAGCTGCTGTTATTTTATGGCCAACTTTGAAATAATAATTTTTAAAATAATTTATTGTTTCTGTTATTAATAAGAAATTATTATCTACATAATTTTTATTTTACAATTGTTGTGTAATTTCCAAGATTTTAAAATTATTTAACTGTAAATTTTGTTTTCACAAATTTTTCACATCACCAAAAAAGAATTTGTTTTTTGCTTATGTTAAAAAGTACTTTTCTGACAAATGTATAGTAGTTTACTTTTTCTAAATAAAATTCAAATTTTTCTTTGTTTTATTCAACTTATGTTACACCATTTTATTCAGAATTAAGTTCTCTACAAATTTTGTTTTTATTACCCATTTAACAAGGTATGTCAAACATAAAAACCAGCATTTTTTACCCCAATTTATTGATTTTCACCCCAGCTTTCTCAAAAACTATGCAGATACAATTCTGTGATCCAATTTATTTGATTTTTTACGTCAAAAACCATAAGAAATCACTAATCCTGTACCTTAATTAACGCCCTAAAAATGTCAGTATGACCTGATTTCACCAGGTTAGCTGAAATCTAAGCAAGTTCTTTGACTAGCTGTAACTCACAAACAATGCATTTTAGGACATATGTATGAACTTTATCCATTATTTTCATGAGTAGAACAGCTTTTGAATGTCCCAGGAGAAGTTTGTTTTTTCCTGGATGTACAATGAAATGTTTTTCCTGGACATGATATTTATTTAGTGTGTAAATAAATATTAAAAATTAACAATTAAGAATTAAATTAAAAACTAAAAACCCAGTCATTGAAATAAAACCATAATGAAATATTACATCAGTAATTTAAATTAAAACAATAAAATTTCCATGTGCTATACACAAAATTGTATAATTAGCTGACAGCTACAAATGAATGCTCAAATATTTGAATATAAACGGATGGACCTGAGAAATCATAAAAGATTAGATGACATTTTTTTCATTTTTCCCAAAGTACTTTGAATATCAGCTCCTAGTTTAAACATGTGATGCAATGCTGCATAATAGATATGATCCACTAGGATGTGGTGAACAATTGGCAGTTGCAGCAAGCACAAACGAGTGCATCTGTTTGTGTCATCAGATATCCATGAGTGAGCCTAGTGTGCCCTGTTCACAGACGGCAAATATGGATAAAGTTTATTATTAATGGTTGCATTCCTATTCACTTTGCTACTCATCATGAACCACCCTCTTCAGGAAACAGATAAGATTGTTCGAAACAATGCGATTGGTGAAAGGAGGCTGGAATCAAGCCTCTTTTCCCTCACTATCAGCAGCCTCATTGCCTGAAATTCCAATATGGCTGAGGATCTAGCAGAAGCTCACAATTGTATTATGTTGAGTCATTTGACAACTAACTCACTGAATCTCACATACAATAGGGTGTCTGGAGTACATGTCACAATCACATGTAAGGCACTCATGGAATCTGATCAGATAAGTACATGTCAAAATGTTGGACTAATTATATTTAAAGCCTTATTAATATCATGGAATCTCAGCCTAATACTAGTCAGTGGAGGATGATACCTGTGCTGAGGAGCAGGAGCAGTGAATTGTAGTTCTAGCAATGGCAACTTACCACTATTGAATAGGTTTAGTGGCCTTCCACTAGAGAATATGGAAGTTGTGAACCAACTTGAGCCAATCAAGCCTCCTCCGGTTGTGCTTTACAGAATAAATGACGTGCTGAAGCTGTATGAGCTGCTGAGAGTAGCTGTGTGCAAGAGTGATTACAGAATTTGACTGGTTGGAGGTAAGGAGCTGAGAATAATTTCTAGGGACATCAAGGCGTACAAGAAGATTATACATGTTGTTCGGGAGCACGGTCTGATAGGTCATACTTCCACAAGGAAGGATCAACGAGCCTCTCATGTTGTAATCAGAAACCTGACTGTATCACTTATGGATATATCACTGAAAAGTTCTCAATGAGGGCTTCGTACTGCAGTTAAGAAAGTCCAAAATTCAAATTTTTATGGATTTTGGGATTTTTTGGTTCAGTCGATTGCAATCAAAAGGGGAGGAGCACAACTAGATGTTACAAAAGTCCTAAATCCAAAATTTCAACATCCTACGGCAAATCGTTTTTGAGTTATACGAGATACATACGTGTGTAAAGACTTCACGTCGATACTAATCAAAATGGATAATATTTTTTGTTGAAATCTGAAAACCGAAATTTTTCGCAATCACAATACTTCCTCTACTTCGTATAAGGAAGTAAAATAATTTACAAAAGATTTTTTTTTTTTTTTACTTAATATATGGAGCTATTAAGAAATGTCTTTTTTTAGACCTTGGACCTAAAATCAGAAAAAACGTTTTTGACAATTTTATTTTTTTTGGTTTTAACTTTAATGAAGGGAGGATAGAGAAATTTTTACTTAAGCAAATTTATTAAGCTTAACCTACCTATTTATGAATATTTTTAGAAAATGTTTTGTTAAAATTTATTCCCTATCTCAAAAAAATATATATTCTGTTTTTCTATTTTTTGACTAATTCTTAATTTTTATTATTAAAAAATTTTTTTTTTGCATTTGTCTTCATTACTTAGAGTACTATCAAAATGAACGTAGCTTTAGCACCTATGTTATATTCTGGACCCAAAATGAGTAGCAATTTTTTTTTTATTACTTTCATATAAGTTACATATTTGAGTTTTTCAATATTTTCCCTTTAAATCAAGCTTTTTTATTTATTAAGTAAAATGACATTAGATCCTTAATGCTTGAATTTGCAAAAACACTCTGGCAAAGTTGGAAAGATTTTGCGATGATAAAGCTTTGCAGTGTATTGTTTGACTGGAACGGAGTAGCTGGGAAAGTTATGCTAGTTATTTTATATATATATATATATATATTGCAAATCTTTCCCACTATATATATAGTGAAATATCTCACGGCGACCACCTCCGAAAAGATCAGTATTTCTCAGAACATAAATAAATTGCAGTACTAAAAATATTATTGTTCTCTAAAATGACCACTTCCTAATCCTAATCCCACTAAAACCATCAAATATTCATTAAAGGCGACCACTAATTTGTTGTCTCTTTTGGTATAAAACTAAACATTGGCCCAAATTTAATATCAGATTAGGAGAGAATTTTAATTCTAGAGCAAAAGGTTTTTAATCATTTACAAAAATAAAATTTAATTAAAAAAATAAGACAAGAAAATATAGATTTAAATCATGTACAAAAATACAATACTTATTCTTTAATTTTTATAGTCATGTATGCCCAAGATTATCATAGCCTTCTTTTTCCAACCAAGTCTCACTGGCAGTGACAGAGGCACACTGACAGTCATGTTCTCTAAGGTGACCACCTCTACAGAACACCAAAATCGTCTGGAACCGGGATTGGTCATTTTAGGGATATTTCACAATGTATATAAATCACTTCATGACAGCTGAAGAACTATTAGTGTTAGAAAGTATTGTTCATTGGCCAACATTTTTTTAAGCGCTTCGTTGTGAACAAAATTAAATTTTGTTTTTTCAGATCCAGACCAAACTGTCAAGTTATAATGAAAAACATTATTGAGTTACTAGTTCTACATAACGTTTTTGAGTACAATACGTATACTCAAAAGTAGAGTGAAATAAAAAATTAAGTGGTCGCTATTTTTAGTAATATAAAATTTATTTATTTTTTTAAAGATATTAGTTTAAAAAGAATACTGAAGTTTATTAAAATATGTTTATTTTTTCTAGATTTATAAATTTCTGTTTAAAAATATATATTGTAGGACAAACAGAGAGAAAGGTTTTTCCAGATCTTGTAACTCCAGGAACTTTTAATTATTTCAACTTATTTATTTTATAGTTATATTATAATCATACGAGGCATATTCATGAAGTAAGGGCCGTTTGGTCATTCAAAAGAATTAACTCGTGAGAAAAAATTTTTACTTTTAGTTCTAGTTTACTTATCTACTTCACTTTTCCAAATAATCGCCATTCAGTTCTAAGCTCTTTTCGTAACGTTGCACTAGTTTCTTTAACCCCTCTGCATGGAAGTTCGCCGCTTGGGATTGAACCACTTGACAACAGCAGTCTTGAGTACCTCTATTTTTCAAACGGTTGTCCACCAAGCCACTTTTTCAAATGCAAGAAGAGGAAGTAGTCGCTAGGTGCAAGATCGGGACTATATGGAGGTGGTCTAAAGTTCCCAACGAAAATCTTGAATCTTCTTCTTGTTTAAGGCAGCGGTTTGAGGACATGCGTTGCGTGAAGGAGGATTACGCTGGCCGACATTTTCCGCCATCGTCGATTTTGGATCGCACGTCTCATTTTGGTAAGCGCTTCACAGTATACGTCAGCTGTAATTGTTGATCCATGTTCCATGAAATCAACCAAAATTTCGCCCTTTTCGTCCCAAAAAACGGTAGCCAACATTTTTTGACTAGAGTACGGAGATTGCCAAACTTTTTAGGTTCTGGAGAACTTGAAAGGCGCCACTGTATTGACTGTTGTTTCGATTGTGCATTGGTGTAGGCTATCCACGTCCCGTCGCCAGTAACAATGTAGGAAAACAAATCATCATGTCGATGGCGATTCAAAAACGCTCCTCCACTACGCATTCTTTACTCTTCGTGTTGATCGGTGAGCATTTTCGGTACTCACCTTGCACACAATTTGTGATATGCGCTTTTCTGTGACAATCGTGTACGAGTAGATACGTCCAACATGCGGAAATTCATCAGCCAGAACAGTAATCGTAAATCGTCGATCACATACCAGCATTCGGTTCACTTGTTCAATGATTTCGTCGGTCTAAATATTGGGCCTGCCATTCCGCTCTTCGTCATGCACATTTGTGCGGCCATTTTTAAAGTCTCGACACCATTGTCTAACGTTTTCTTCATTAATTACTGTAGGTCCATACACTAGGCACAACTCCCGATGAATTTCAGTAGCTGAAGATCCTTTTGCACACAAAAATCGAATCGCAGCGCGCACTTCACAACCGGCGGGAGAAACGATTGTCGCGGACATTGCGATCTGCATTCACCGGCAGCCAAACGAATACTTAATCAAAACAACAACTTCAGTGGCTTCGTAAATAGCCGATAGATGGTCCTGTATGCGTGAAATTGTGTTCAGACTCGCGAATATTTAAAAATAAGTCGCCGGCCCTATATATATATATATATATATATATATATATATTCAAAAAACAATAACCAACTTAACCATCAAACATAGTAATAAAAAAAACTAATACCAATAGTTGACCTTTGTGAGATCCCGCATCATCAGTCTGTGTACAGTATGTGGATGAATTATTTTAATTTTCAAAAAGTTAGTTGTATATATATATATTTTAATTTTTTTAAACATGTTATCCTGTGTGTTAGATTGAAGGTAAGATCAGTCTTGCTTTATATGAGTGTATCTGGTTGTTAAAAAATACTAAATATATATACTTATACATATATTAGACCAAGGCCCAGGTCAATCTAGGTGAACCCTGGAGCTGATCTAGGGGCTCCCTGGGGTCACGGGCCTATCCTAGGGTCACAGAGATTGCTTTGCTCACATTATTATTTGTCTGCCCCCTGGCTCCCGGCAGAGCTAACTACGCTTGCTATTTCCATCTGGCCAGACGGTTCCACCCCCTGGATCCCCGCAGTAATTGTTACCCTCATGGTTGTGAGAATAATACTAATAAATAAAAATTAAAGTATTCAGGGTTTATAGAAACCTGAAAAAAACACTAAATTACAAAAGACACAATAGTAGTAACTGGGGTAATTAAATTCGTAACTTATTTCTTTGGCATGATTGAAATATAATAATGAAGTAAAAGGTTAATGTTTTTTTTTTCTTTAATTAATATCTTTAATTTACAACTTCACCTGCAAGGGGGCTAAGGCCTCAGTCTACAACTTAAAACCTTCCCTGGGATAACATGAATGTATCCTGCAAATTTGAAAGCAATTTGTTGGTTCTCATGTGATGTAATTACAGATAAACTATCGGCTTTATATATAAGATATCTTTTTTTTTACAAAAAAGTATTTTTTTTTATGTGCCGTACATTTTTTTAAATTCAGTTTCCAGTTTGAGTTCTAAGTTAATCTTTTAAATTTTAATGAAATTTATGGAAAACAGATAAAAAAAAATCCAGTTACAAATTATTTATTACAATGGGGACAAGTGATATATACTACTTACACACAAATATAATAACTGTTTGTTATGCAGACTATAATTAATATTTAAGATTTAGGAAAAAAATCATTATCTAATGTATTTCAGTTACTGTCTTATCTTTCTTTCAGATAATAACAAGTGTTGAAGTTTTTTATGCTCCACATGCTGGTGTATTTTGATCTAAAAATTCTTGTGCCACTTCTTGTTTATCAGATATAATTTTTTCTTCAATTACTTGTGTATTTTTTTCTAATTTATATTTTTCACAAATCTCTGTCTTATTACGTTCTACACTATCTGTTTTTTTATTACACTGATACAATTTTTCATCATTTACTTTATTACATTTTTCAGAATTTTGTTTCTCATCGAGTATACTTTTTTCTTCTTCATTATTTTTAGTTATTTCTATTACTTTTGATTCTTTATTTGCTAATTTTTTTTCTGTTAATTTTTCATTTTGTTCATTTTTTTCAAGATTTTCATTTATTTCTGGTATGTTGAACTCTTTTTGATTACTTTCATTTTCTTTAAAACTTTCACCATTTATTGGTTCCTTTTCATCTAGCTTAATATCACTTTTTATCTTTTTTGAATATTTCTCAGTTTTTTTATCAGTATATTCTTTTACAATTTCTTCTTTAAATTGCCCTTTGTTTTTATCATTTTTTATATATTTCTTTTCAGAATGTTCTTTCTTCGTATTAATTTTATTATTTTTGGCATCATTCTTTTTATTATATTCAATATTTTCTTTTTTAAAGTCTTGATTTTTATATTTGTTTTTATTTTCTTGTTTGTTATATTTTTCTTCTTTTACATATTTTTCTTCTTTTCCAGTATCTCTTGTTTTTCTAGTAAAAGAAGTAAAAAAAATAAATTAAAAAAAATTCGAGTAAATTAAAGTAAATTAGTAAAATTTTCGAGTAAATTTTATATAATTATGTTTTTAGTACAAGATAAATAATGCAGTATGAATTATTATAATCATAATTACTATTTTATTTTACGTTATTGTCATTATTTTTTAAATTTAACATGTAGGATCAGTATGGTGAAATATGATTTAAACTTTATAAAGATAAATTACAAATTATTCACTTTTTATTTATATGGAAATGTGTTTGCAGAACTTTTAAATTATGGTGAGTTCCTTTCTCAGTGATGTTGAAGATGCTGATTTTAATGTGGGCTTGTCTTAAGTGACCAGAAAAACTATTTCTTATAAGGTCAAAAAGAAATTCAGCTTTTATACTTGAAAGAAATATATTTACTTGTATACCAGAAAGGAATTTGGCAACATTATATCCCCATCCCTGTATACAATGCATCCGATACCTCTAGAAGCTGAAAAGTAGAAACTACATAAAAATAAAGTGTATAGATTATAATTTGTGTTTTAACAGATCTATTTAAAATACTATAACAAGCAATGCTTCAAAATGTGAAAAAAATCAGATTGAATTTCATCATTCAAAGTAAGGCCTTTGGAATCAAGATTCTTAACTAGTAATTTTTTTTAATTTACCCAAAATACACAAATATGGAGGTATTTATGTGTATGAGATAAGTCTAAAGCGAATCAGTGAGTGTAAAACTGAACAGGCTAAATTTTTTCTACGTATACTCTGAAAGTGTAATGGTCCACTTACAAAGCAAATTTATCTTGACATGTATATTTTTACGAATAGAAACATTTTATAAAACTGAAAGATAAAAAGATGCAGTTTTAAAAAATGTGTCAATTGTATGAATTTATGAAAGCTCCAAATTTGATAAAAACAGATTTTATTGCCTCTTTAAGGTAAGCATAATTAATAATAACATTGTGATTTACAGCAGAAAGAAACTCTATCATAGTTATGAACAAATTTTCTGGAGTTATATTTCTGTACATTCAGAAATAGTGCTTTTTTAAATTTATAAAAATCTTCATTCATTTTTTTTCATCTATAGGGAAGAATTTATAAACTAATCACGTGTTAATATTTTTATTCATATTACTCAGTTATATTTGCATAGATTATTATATAAAAATTTCAATAATCAGGTAACCTACATCTCATTATCACTATTTTTATAATCATCTCTTAAAATAGATTAGTCTAGTCAGTTTCCTTAAAAATGTTATTTTTAAATTATTTTTCTTTTATGGTACAGTCAGTGTCACAATCAAAAGGATAGTACATGACCTGACTTATAATAGTCACTCCCAAAATTGTCATTCTCAAGTAAATAAACAATCGATTTTTATTATGGAAAAGAAGGAGTGAAGTGTTTGATGTTGATTTATTCCTGTTATATAACTAAAATGCAGGAAATGTTCATCTAATAAAACTCATTATTTACAAAACATACTAAAGCTCTGACAAAATAACATGACTCTAATGACATTTTGATATTATATTCAGTTTTTTAAAATTAAAAATCAGTAGTAATGTTTGAAAATTGTTTCTTAATTAAACAAAACTTTCTGAAAAAATTATTGTTAATCTATTAATTTATTTAATAGATAATCTGCTTTATTTGAATGTAACCCATCGACTAACTGATAAATTTGCCAATTTTTTTTTAATGGTTATGGTGTATAATCCCTTTCTCATTATAGTACCAAATAAGTTTGCATTCAAAAATTACACATTCAGAACAACAAATTCATCAAAATTAATTTGTATTTTCCTAGCTGTTGTAGAATATAACGATGGAAAAATATTGTTGCTATAATGAAAAAGTGACAGTCTAGATTTTTTTAAAATTTATTAACATTTGAGATTCCCGAGTTCAAAAATACAATTTTTGTTGTCTTTTAAGACCTGTTTTTTCTATGGGTTTTTTATGGGGTAAGCTGGTTAGATTTTCAGGATTTTTACATGACCATCCTGATGCCAAATTATTAGAAAGAAGAGTTAGGAAAATATGTAGCTAGCAAGTGCAAAGTACAGTGCTTGACTAGGATTTACGCAGAATCTCTGGCTTGAAAGACAGTGGTAGTATGAAAATATTTTTTAAAGATTTTGCATGTTTAAGTAGATGTGTGTTGATATCTGTTTTACTTTATATCTCAAAAAAGGTTTAACCATTTGTTTAATAAAAGAAATTTATTATATGTTGGTGAATTCAGGATGATTTATAAAACATACAGAATACTAATGGGTATAAAAAAGGTGTAAAGTTATAAAAACTTTATTTAGATGTTTTATATACTTTTAAAAATGTAATAACATAGAAATAAAAGTGAGATTATATCTTTGAAATTTAACAACATAAAATAAAGGAAGCTTCCTTATCTTCCATAATCTAAATTTTGATGATTAATTCAACTTTTCAGTAAGAAATATTGTAGTAATTTTTTTCTCTAAATGAGAATATTTTTCTTTCACAGCAGTTCTGGTATTAGTATCCTAGTTAGAAAAGAAAAAAAAAATTTACTTATATTTTCCTAACTTATTAGCTTGTTAACAAACCTGTTAGCTTATTAACTCAGACTCCTTGGCGTGAGTGGTAGTATCTCTGCCTTTCACCCGGAGGTTCTGGGTTCGAATTCCAGTCAGGCATGACATTTTTCATATCCTACAAATTTCCATTTGGGCTAAATGATCATAGCAGTTGATGCCCGCACATCTCATTAAAAAAAAACCTGAAATACCTTCTGCTTCCTTAATTTTAACTATATTTAAAGCTCAGAAAACAGTATAAATGATCGTGATGTCAAGCATAAAAAATTTAGGAGACTTGACATTGTAATTATCAGAAAAGGGTGTAGTCGACAACATAATTTGTAACCTTCTAATGGCAGTTACAATAAATTTCCATACCTGTTTGAAATGAGGTATGTGACATTGAACCTAAGATTAATTTTTCTTTTGTATATACTACACTCGTAATTAAATGTTCAGTATATGTAATGTTTTATGGCTCTAAGGAGATAATAAAAAGTAAAAATAATGTATTTCTTATACTTATAAGATGGATCTTTTTAATAGTAAATTTATTTTTAAGAGAATGTTGGCTATAACTGAATAGGAGTTTTGAAAGAAAATGATAAAGATATGTTTACCTTCTGTTGTGTTCTTTGCCATCTTTATAATTTGTGTTTTGTATATTTGATTTTTCTTTGCCTTTATTATGTTTCTGTTTTTTAGCAAGCACACCACTTTGTTCACATATTAATAATATTGTCAGGAACAATATTAATAAACATGAAATTTTCCTTGAAAAAGAAAATTAAAACAAATTTTAATTTCTAAACTATTATAATTAAAACACAAATTAAATTGATTTCGTATAAATTTTATAATAAAAAACAACACATTTTATTCTTTGCTCTTTCTTGGGCAAGGTATTGAATCAAGAATCTATACAATGTGATTGTACTACTAAACTTACAACCACGGAATGTAGGGAATTGCTTTATGTAAAAAAAGACAGTGATGTGAGTATAAATGCCCATAGTTTTTAAATGCTTTTTTTTTTAAATGTCCATGTCCATGTTTTTAAACAAACATCATTTGGATGTTAATTGCATACTAAAAAATTTAATTGTGTCTAATTATCTTAGCTATTGATACCACTTGAAATTAAAATTACCTAAAAACATAAGTAGTGAAAAATTCTATGTTGTAAAAATTCAGACATCAAATCACAATTGTGGTTATTACCTTCACAATTTTTAGTTTTTACCACAGAATAATGTTAAAATAAAAAAGTAAATATTAAAATTTATATTTTTATTAATAAAAGCTGATGATTACAGAAAATTTTGCCAGTGATAACAGAATAAAAGTTAGAATAGCTATGACTTAGGAAGCATCTAATAAAAACAGTTATTATACAGTAAGATGGACTTAACTTAAAGAAACATCTTGTGATGTGTTATGTTCAGAATGTACTTCTTTATATGTGTAGAACACAAACACTAAGAATAAAGGGGGTAAAGGAAGGTTGGAAGCACTTGAAATGTGGAGATGGAGGAGATTAGAGAAGGTTGGGACATACAAAGTGAAAAATGTTTAATGAGAAGAGTGAATCAGATTAGAAACTTAAACAGAACGATTTAGAATAGGAAGGAAATGTTAAATGAAAGGAGAAGAATTGATTAAAACTGTGTTAAGGATTAGTAGAAGAAGATGGAAAGAAGAAAAGCTGGAGAAAATTAAAAATTATAG
The DNA here is from genome assembly GCF_047948215.1 of Lycorma delicatula. Lineage (NCBI taxonomy): Eukaryota > Metazoa > Arthropoda > Insecta > Hemiptera > Fulgoridae > Lycorma > Lycorma delicatula. The sequence continues at coordinate 71,760,161 of NC_134463.1, forward strand.
ATGATCTATAAAGAAATGGGTGCTCTTCTATTTCCAGCTGCTTTTTAGCAGCTGGAAATAGAAGAGAATGGAGGCAAAACTGGTCTCCAAGCGATTTGACTCAGGGCAGATAGCTATTTGATTGGAGATTACTATTTTTATAAAGATTTAAATTGTTAATTTAAAGAATAACAATATTTTAGTTATACAAGATTATAGTTTTTGTATAATATTTTTCTCCCATAAATAACAAATTCAGTGATACACTGTTACAATAACTTAGCATATTATACTTGTATTTGTCTTATAATTATTATTAAATAACTAAACAAATTTTAATAAAATTTAAGATTATCTCATAAACTTTAAAAGTTAAATGTGATAAAAGATTTTTTACCAGTTTATGGGAAAATTATTTTCATAAAAATAAGCTATAATTTAATTTTTCATAAAAAATTATTTTGAAGCAATATTTTGTATTAAAAATGCTATTGAAATAGTTTTAGTTTTTACAAAGTAGGAGCATATTATACAACAAAAAGACTTTGTTGTAGGAGTATGGTATTACAAAAATTTCAGTTCGCTAAAAGAATCTGAATCTAAAATTAAATAAATAAATATATATTTAATAATATATTTATTTTTTTTAAATCAATTCTTTTAAGATTTATACTTCTCTGTACGATATACAAATATATTTATTTTATTAGATCAACCAAAGTACAGAATAAATAAAGTAGGATCCCTTACCTTATTCCACTATATATGCAGAGCGCTTTCGCGATTTACTCGCACCATCAGCTGCATTACATGCATAATTGCTTTACTTAAAATAAATTTTATTTGATTTAAATTTGAATTTTTAATTTTAATTTGATTTTGTGCTTTGATATCGCATTTTTACAAATGTAAAATTTTTTACAATTTAATTTTAATTTAAATTTTAAGTTTAATTTTAATTAATTTTTCATATTTGTAAATTTTGTTTTAACTTTTAATTTAACTGAATAAAATTTTAAATAAAAAAATAAAAAAAAGGTTTGAAATTTTAAATAAAATTAATAAATGCATGATATATTATTATATTTTACAAAGTTTGTAACGCAATTTGAGATGAATATATGAATAAATAATGCAGTTGATGATGCGAGTAAATCGCGAAAGTGCTCTGCATATATAGTGGAATAAAGTAATTCATCTTACTTTATTTGATCTAATAAAATGAATATATTAATATATATATATATATATATATAATATATTTGAATATATATTCATTGTTGCCTTCTCTTTGTCACATTAAGGTGTAATTCATAAAACAAATATAAAAATAACTCTATTAAAAAAAATATATAATAATTATGTACTACAATGATAATGATAACTTCTATTTTGTAATATTATTCAATTTATTAAAACAATATCCTAAAAATGACATATTATTTGTTTTTGTAAAAAATTTAACATAAATTTGTAAAAATTAAAATTAAATGTTTCAACTTACAACTTCATACTGAAATTTTTGTTTGAAATATTGTTTGTAAAAATTTGAATGCTTCTTACTCTGTATTGCTCTTTAATAATGTTTATAACGTACTAATACTAATAACTTTTTGATATTTGGTAATGTTTTTATGATAGTACTTTATTTTTGATATGAATTAATTCTTTTCTTTGTTTAATAATTTATTATATTGATAAAATGTCTCATAAATGTTATTATTTATACTTTTTATCTTTTGTAGCAGTTACTTTATCTCGATGTTGCATTGAAGTACGTGTACATTTTCGATTTGTACTCTTTTGTTGTTTTACATCATATCTTTTTTTTTTCATTAAATGTCAAGTACTGCTGTTAAAATTCTTATACTTGGTATACACATACTTATCAACACTTACAACAAATGTGTGTGCATGCATGCATGTATGTGTGCGTGTGTGTACGTGTATATTGACACACATGTATGAATGTTAAAAAATATGTAATTTTTCTTCAATTTAATTCTCCTTGGGTTCATGGCATAAAAAAACCTTGCTCATCCATCCTTTTGTAATTCTTGAAAAAAAAAAATGTTTATCAATTATCAAAAATTCAATTTTTTTTATATAACTTCTATAAGTGATGAAATTATTCGTGTTCAATTATAAAAAAAAATAATGAAAATTGCTGTAAAAGTTGCCAATCTAGGAGACATTTTAAAATTTTGTTTAATCTAGCAATAGCAACCAAAAAAAATTAATAAATTAAATTAATATCAAAATAGAAGATTATTCATGTAAAAAAATATAGTTAATAGAAAAGATACTAAAATTATCAAAAGAATGTAAATTTTAAAAACTAATACAAATATCAAAAACCATTATGAATCTTTGTGAAAGAAGTATACAGATTCTTGTAAAAATATGAAAAAGGAAATTAGCTGTATCGAGAGTTCTGAGGTTCAAATCCTAGTAAAGGCAGTTAATTTTGTACAAATTTGAATACTAGATCATAGATACTGGTGTTCTTTGCTGGTTGGATTGCAATTAATCACATATTTCAGGAATGGTTGACCTGAGGCTGTACAAAAGTACACTTCATTTACATTCATACACATCATTCCCATTCATCCTCTGAAGTAATACATTACATTGGTTCTGGAGGCTAAACAGTAAAAGAAAAGTAGCTGTTTCTTAAGGGCTTAATTTAATTTTAAATATCATTTATTTATTCTTACAGTCATAACATATTACAGTTACTTAATGTTATAGCTGTTTAATTTTTTTTTAACATGATGTTTGTTGAATTATGAAGTATGCGAATAATTACATGCCTCGTTAGGATTTGAACCTGAGACCTTCCATATGAAAAACCATAAATGCTACCACTCTGCTATAGAAGTCAGCGTAGTAGAAGCAAACTATTGTTTAATAATAATAAATTATTATTAGTCAGATTTGCATCAAAGATTAATAGAAAAAATAATTTATCTTAAGAAAATTTTTTTTAAAAATCTAATTGCAAAGAACTAGAAAGAAATGTTCATAGTGGAATTAAAAATGTTACATTCAACTTGCTCTTATCTAAGGTAGTAAATATGTTTAACTAAACATGCCTTAGTTAAACATATTTACTTAGTTGCATCCATCCATATAAATAAAAAGGAAAGAAGTTTGAGGAACAAAGGAATATTCTATTATTCTTTAAATGATAAGCAACCATGCATGGTAGTATATTTTGCTTTCACCAGTTGTGGGAGTACGCATTCATATAAAAATAAAATTATTGTTATTGTTATAAATATAATCATCATTGGTTTTATTAATTAATATGGTACTGGCAACATACAGAAAAAAATTACTTGTTTGTTTGAAATTACATCATATAAAAAAATATCGATTGATAATAAATTAAATAAAATAAAGTTAAAGAGATTATAAAAACAATTAACACCAATTTAAGAAAGATGATATATATAGAAGAATTGAAAAAAGTGTAATCTTTTTCTTTTAGTGCAATACTTAAAATATTTTTAATGCTTAATTTTATTAATCCGTAAAAAATGAGTAGACCTTAAAAAAAATCACTTGATATGAAAAAGTCATTATTGCTAGAAATATAAATGTAGAGAAATCTTTGGCATGATAAAGTTAAAAAAAAGATAAAAATACCATCAGGAATGGAATACAACAAAAAGAGTCTATTACTAATGAGCTTACATTCTTTGAAATGTAACCATTTGTATTATCTTTTTACATTAACATATTAGCTAATGTTTATAAACATACATACACGTTCATAAAAAATATAAAATAAAGTAACTTAGTTTTATAAAATTGGTTTTTATATCTACTGTTTTAAAGTTACAGCATGTCAGCATTTACTTTCCAACTGATTTTCTTGAAATTTCAAGTGAAAATAATTGGAATTATTGTTATGCTGTATTTTTTTATTTTAAGAAAAATGTTTAATTTTGATGAAATTTAATCCAGGCTACCCGAGAAACTTTCTCTAAAAAAATTCATATTTGGTTGTTAAAATTCATTAGGCTAAGAGTTAGCCTTGAATACACATAAAAAAAGCTGACAATACAGTTGTAGGACTTATCCGTCAGATGGCTTTTTTTTGATGCACGGCTTACACACACAATTTAAAATATTTATCATTTTATTTCAATATAATATTTTTTGTTTATTTAATGTAATGATTCTAACTAAAATGCGGGCTCATACTGTATTTCATTTGCATGGGTGTGGCAGTACTAGTGGCCTCTAAATATTTTTTTGCACTTTAAGTATTATTTATTTTATTAATTCTACCACTCATATGTGACGTCATAACAGCAGACAACTACAACAGCTGTACATCAATGCTACACGAGCACTGTTTGTGGTGAGAGGAGGCTCTATTGATGCAGTATACCCACTTATCTGGTAGATTAGTTGGATAATTTTTTGGGGTGGGGTGCAATTTTGAAAAAAAAAATTTTCTGCAGATATTATTTTTTAATTGTTAACAAATGTGCCTAAGAAAATTATGACCTTAGGAGAAATATCGAGATTCTGAGGTGATCTTGCTGTACAGCTTCACCTTTTGAGTTGACCTTTGAGATGACCTTTTAAGTTGAAAATTTAATGACATCAATGCCCCATATATAGCAGTAATCTGATTAAGTTTGGTCGAAATCGGTCCACTAGTTCTAGACATATAAGGAGTGCAAGACAGAGCACACACATGTACATACGAACATCTGAAAAATTTCCATCTGGTTTTTTAGGTTCCTTAGGTGTCAAAACGTCAAGATCCGGGAAAACTTCATATGCCCAAAGACCCAATTACAATACTTTCCATTCTAAAACTATAGTTGTGCTATAGCGCTGGACAGGAAAGTAAAAAAAAAAAATGTATATATATATATATGTTTGTGTGTGTGTGTGTGTGTGTGTGTGTGTGTGTGTTAATAACTAAAAATAATATTATATTTGCCTTTTAAATCATTAAAAATATTTAATTTTTATGATCAGTAGCTTAAACAAGCAGCATTTTTTGAAGTATTTGCACTGCTACTTTATGAAGTTAATCAGAGTTTTGATAATTTTTACAAAAGTTCTTAATTTTAAATCTGTCTTCTTTTTAAATTGTGTTTTTATGTCTTTTGATGTCCAAACATCAGGAACAATTTACCAATCATCAGATATTATCCTTTATATACAAACGTACCATTAAAAATTAAAACTATTAGTAAAAGTAATACATATTTAAAAATTAGTAAAAGATCTGTATCTAATGTTGGGAAGTTGTTCTCAAAACATATTATAAGATATACAAATTAAGTTGCTAGAGGGCTTTTTTTTAAATAATGTATTTATTTTCCAGAAACAATAAAAATGAAGTTTATTGTTTTGAATATTTTTGTATTATCACTCATAAAAAGTTGTAGTATGCACTTTTTTTTTAAATGTAAAATTGCATTATTTATAAAATTTCAAAATTCCTAGTTTTTACGGTTAGTAATTTTAATTAAAAAAAAAAAAAATAAAAAAAAAATAAAAAAATCATCAGTAAATTTTGATTAAGTGGATTTTTAAATGTTCTGATGTAGTTAATTACAGAGTGTGCTTGAAAAGTAATCTTTAAGTAAAACTTCTTAAAAGTTTTCATAAATAAATAAGTAATAATGAACAAAATGAGAAAGAAATAGAAGTAATAAATTGCTACAAATACACATATTATTTACTGAGATTTTTCCAATAATGATATAACTTGATATTTTTCAGAGATACATTTTCATGGGTTATCACATTGGTTTACATCTATTATTTCAGATGAGTTTGTAATCTGTGACTATTACGTATTATGTCTTTAGGTATAATAAACTACATTTATTTATTTTTCTAATATACAGAATGTTGAGTAGGTCGGCAACAATTATTAAAAAACATAAATCTCTATTGCCACTAACACTTCTACTTTATGATAACAAACTTAAACATAATAAATTTATCTTTGGATAATTTATAATATACCTTATAAATATGTGCAAAACATCTCTGATCAAATTTTTATAAAGATACTGGTCTACAAGAGTTTCTTAACATCTATAATTTTGGCAAATTCTTATATATATTTTTTGACATTGAATCCAAAAGGGCTTTTATTTTGTAAAGAAATGAAACTGTTAAAACAATTTATTTTCTCTATTAAGAGTAAATACTTGTGAAGAGTTATGAGTCAATGTTAATATTAATAATGAAGAAATGTGAATGTTTGAAGGTATTTACAAATGACCCGTGTTTATAAACAATTTTAGAGTGGAATAATTTGGAAAAGGACAGTCTCCTCACTACAACTCATTCCTTCTAGAAAAAATAAATTTATTACAGTAATATGATTTAATTAGTAGCTTTTACTAATGACATCATAATTAGTTTAGTTATTTAAATCATTAATATTAATGTGGAATAATCAGACAAGAGATTCATTTTTTTTTTGGCTTATGTGCAAACACCATTGTAAGTTTGGTCTTTGATTTTATTCTTACTCTTTCTGATACAGATGTGTGTATTATTCTAATACAGTTTTGCTTCATATATATTATTTTTTAACATAGTTTAGAAATTTATATAAAAATGTCTCATAATTTTATAAATCAGAGTAACAGTTTTTGGGATGTGTGTATGGTAAATTAACTTTTAAATCTCAATGAAATATTACTCCTTCAGTTACAAAGTCATATGAACTCTTATTTTGGTTATAAAAATCAGGAAAGTCTTGGGTTCTTCTTATCTTCTGTAATTCTTGCATAGCTTTATTAAGCTGGCTAAGTGGAAGCCATAACATGCTTTTTATTTATGGAAACACGATACCAGGGAAAATGGTGCCTGGATATTCTTGCCAATTATTGCTGGAGACTTAAAAGAGACATTCCAGAGGCTGAACATAGGTGAAAACTAAAGTAAACCAAATATTACATAATATCATACTATGTATAATATAATCCCTTAAAATATCTGGTTTTTCAAATCTATATTACTAAAAAAATTTCTTCCATTCAATTTTGGTTTGCAGATTTTAAATCAGCATAAAAAATTCTTTAATCTATACTATAATATGTGTACTTTAAATGTAATAGAAAAAACATTTTTCTTTTATAGGCCGTTGAAATCAGAATAAAACTTCAAACTCATCAAGACTTTTTTATTTTATTTATTACATGTCTAAAAAAGAAATTGTTTTGCAGTTTAAAAAATGATGATGTTACAAATTTAAAAGTGGTAAATGTTTTTCAGGTTGTTGGGATGTTTCATGATGTCTTGTGTTACTGAATAATGTTAACTTATATAATTTAATTATTTATTGATGTTTTGATCTTCTACTAAATAATGTATTTTTTTTTTACTTAGTTTCGTATTTGTGTATTATTATCCTATCGGATATCTTTGTGTGTGTGTATGTGTGTGTGTGTGTGTGTGTGTGTGTGTGTGTGTGTTTGTGTGTTTGCGCCTGTGCTATTATTATTGTTATAATTTCCATTTAATTTTTTTGTCATTTCTGTTTATAACTTTCTAGATAAAAATAACAGTGATGTAGAAACTATTTCACGAAGTACCAGAGAATTTTGTGGTGACCGTCTTATTTCTGAGAAAATGCAGTCAGTTGATAATGAAGTATGGGTGCATTTTGAATCGAAAGATGTTTCACCGACATTTCGTAATAGAAAACGAAGATTCCGTATGGTATTTAATCACAAGAGAACTGGTACGTTTGTTATTTATAAACTTAGCTGAGGGATTAAACTGTAAATTTGTGAACATAAACTTTTTCATTAAATTTGGATTCTTACCATATTATTTTTAAACATTAATGAATCTGTTATTGACAGTAAATAAAATTAAATATGCTAGTCTAAGAGAAAAATTATCACTGTTACAGTTAACAATATTAGATCACTTATCTGTATGTAGAACAGTTTACATTTTTATTTTAATTTGAAATAAAATGGATGAATTAAGTTAGTAAATTTATTATTCAAAATCTGGATAAATAAGATTATTATAAATTTTGAAATTTATGTTACATAAGTCTGATGAGCAAATTGTAATTACTTGTTTCTGCAAAGCAGAAGAACTTTGTTTTGAACAAAAATTGTTGAAAGAGCAAACAAGGTTTATTTTTAAACATCATCCCAACTATTGATCTGGCATTTCATACTTATATCTTATTCTGCTACTATTCTGCTTTCCCCTTCCACCATCAGTAAAAACCATTTTTTTGTCCTTCTCCCTCATTTTAATTCACTTGCCTACTCATTTTAAATATACAACATTGAACGGTATTAGAAGTACAATTTGTCTTTGCTACTTTGGTCCATGTACTTTACTATGAGGCTCGACTGATAAATTTGCACACTAGCGTGCTACACAGAGAAAAAAGATACTATCGAGTTGGGCATGGCAGCAAATGATAGCTAAAATCTCCCTCTACAAACTTGCGATAATGCATTGAATTTCGTTTACTGGTTTGTTTTCAGTAGCAGTTAAAATTGAGTCGAGTATGGCCAGTATCTCAACATTGTTAAAACAGCACACAGTGATCGATTTTTTATCAGCAAAAAATGTGAATCCTACAAATATTTTTCATTGTTTAAAAGCAGTTTATGGAAGTGAAACTGTTGACAGGAGTACTGCGAATAGATGGGCGTTGGAATTTTACGAATGTGAAGCTGGTAAAGTGACAATTGAGGATGCACCTCACAGCAGATGACCAGTTTCTGTGACTGATAAGAAACATTGAAAGGAGGTGGACAATTTGCTTCAAAGTGACCGGTGAATCACCCAGCAACGTATTGCTATTCAGTTAGGCATATCTAAAGAATGAGTAGGCCATATTATTGAGCAATTGGGTTGCTGTAAAATCTGTGGACGATGGGTACTGTGCAAAGTCTCTGATGGCTCTCCGCAAGCTGAAGTTTGAGCCTATTCCGCATCCGCTATACTCACCAGATTTGGCTTCGTGCGATTTCCACTTCTTCCCTCATCTCAAGATGGATCTCAAAGGTAATCATTACACCACCAATGATGAGGTGAAGGAAGCTGTGACCACTTGGATCCAAGAAAGACTGCTAGAAGTTTTCAGTGACTGAATGCAAAAACTTGTCACATGTTGGGAAAAATGTATCAGTGGAAACAGGGATTACATTGAAAAATAAATACTGAATTTTTTAGCTATGGTATTGTACTTTTATTCATTTTTTTTCATTCCATTATCTCTTTTCATTTCCATAATTTACATATATATGTGCAAAATTTATCGACAGAGCCTCATAGAACCGTTAGTATTGCTGAATGGAATTCTAGTTCCTCTATCTAAAAAATGTACATTTCATAATTTGTATTTATATATTCTCTTTAATATACATTTTCACACAGCGTCTTCTTCCTAACTAAACAATCATATACATTCCCATTATCTATGAATAACATTCCTGACAGTTAGGAAATTCTGGTCCTTCATATTTATACCTGTCTTAAATTGTACAATTCCTCACTCTGGCGCCTCACTATCTTCAAATGATAGTTAAAAATCAGCCCTCTTGAAAATCATTCCTATATGATCTATGAAAATTATACCCTTATAATTAATGTCACTTCTTTTCCAGTTATCAGGGATGGTTTTTCCTTTTAGCATACTAAACTCATATAACACTTTCTACAACTGATACATTCAAAGTGGGCTTGTTGCTTTAATTACCTCACATCCACAGAAATGTTTCTGTTCTGGTATTTTTTCATTGTTCATTCTCTTCTCAGTTATCTCTCTTTTCCCACTTGATTCTTTGAATTAATTATAATTTTAATTTCATTAAATAATTTTCTTAGTTTTTAATCAGTAATTTTATCACATTTAGATAATGGTGTAACCATCAACAACAGTCAATCTAAAATATCTAGAATGACTAGATTATTGTAAATGATAAAATTTGATTATTGTAGAATACTTAGTGAAAAATATTCAAAATATTTTTAACTAAGTAGATAGTAATGAGGTAGTGGTATTGTATAACAAAAAAGTGGGCCTTTTCAAATTTAATATTTGAATATGGCCTTTGGATTCTTTCAAAATATTTAAAATTACAAACTTTTTAAAACCAGACATAATAAAACAACCTGCTTTTTTATTATTTTTTAAAAACTTTCTTCCCAATATTTTTAGTTACCTTTGCAACCATCTTCAGTGATTAGTCCTGTTGTTTTTCACTCCTTCAGGTGATGTAATAGCTGGAGATTTTTTTATCATCAGAATATTTGTTGGATTGAATTGTGTTTGTTCAGTCAGTGTAACATTTTGTGTGTTGGTACATTTCATAATGTTCAAGTACGTTAATATATGATAATTTTTGTGTATAGAATATAGAATAGCAAATTGTCAGTGTTGTTGGTTTTGTGTTTATGAGATGGTTAGCAGATGTTGACTTTATATTTGTTGTGGAGGACTTTCGAGGTCTATTGTGTCAACAAAATAGACCTACATTCTGTGAACGAAATAGAACACTGTACAGGCTGGAACAGTTCAGTTTATGAAATTTAATTCAGTTTGTCTTAAGTTTAGTTTTAAATAATTTTCATTGCCAACAGTCATATCAAAAGCATCATCTTTCAAATACACTCTTGGAACACATATAACATGAAATGATTTTTGTTGTTATATTGTATTTCTTAGTATTTTTTTAAGAAAAATAAATATTTCCTTTTTGAGAAAAATAAGGATTCAATTTAGTTAATAAAAATAAATGTATGTTTAAATAAACTGATGTGAAGAAAATCCCTTTTTTATTATTATTTTTAATTGTTAGTAACTCATTTGTGGTTATTAAATTTTAAAACTGGTATATTAGGATCAGAAAAAAAAATTATTTTAATGAGGTGTTTTAATATCAAATTTATGGTTCTGAAGAATTAGATATAGTAAAAAAAAAAGAAGAAAGTATTTCTAAATCTTTTATCAGTTTTTATACCATCAGACAATGAAAGGTCGAAGGTGTCTTTTAATACTAAACAGTGATTATTATAAACATTTATTATATTTTTTATATCAATCAATTATCTAACACAAATACTTCCATTCAAGATTAATAGGGCTTGCATACCAGTAAGTTCTTAGAAATGTTAATCTTATTTAGTAAATTATTACAAAAAAAAATTTTATATATTTTTTAATGGAAAGTGCTTAATAATGGTAAAAACAAGGAATAAAAAAACTAAAACAATCTCCTGTGCAAACAACTGATTGTAGCAGGATTGTCATAGACTTATTCTTCTATTTAATCTAAAACTTTCAAAGAACATTCAAAGGTAACCTAATGGAAGCAGAATTACTTACAAGGATGTTATAGTTAAGTAGTATAACTTCAAGAAGAGTAAAATGAATTGTTAGGAGTGTGATATGGTGCAACGCATTATGCTTAGATACCAGTCAACACACTACAAAATGTTTTGAAGTGTTTTTGGAGATGTATCTGCTTAAAACCTGTTGTGTATTTTATCTATTATTTTTTTTAAACATTACAAACTCAGACATACTAAACTCATTTTAATGAGAAGGATGTGATGGATGAAATGATAGTTGAAAAAGTTTCAGAATTTGAACCCAAGATCAGCTGATAAATATCATGTTGACTTGATATTTTTTATTGATATTTGTTGTTTATTGACACAAAATTGAGGTCTATTGTGTCAATTTGAGCTACATTCAGTGGTAAGCATGATTTCCATCATGCTAGTCACAGTACTAACTGGTCAGCCACTTATATTCTACACTCTATGAATAAATTATGTAAAACTTTCAATCCCAAGAATATTGTTGTAAATTATAATTAAGGGTATGTTAAAACGTACCCTTAATTAAAACCCTACCCTCGCTTGAGAAGAAATTAGTTAATTTTTTATTTTGCAAGGGTTGTATAATTAAATAACAGATGTTGAAAATTAAATGTGAATTTATGATTAAAATGATATTCTATCTTATAAATGAATTTCAACAATTTGTAGGTGTGGTAGTATTTGTTTAATTTATGAAATGTAATAGGGATTTTATGGGAATTATATAGGGATTTATGATGTGTAATAGCATTTGATTAAACTGTTTCATTATTTATGTGATGATTTCAGAATGTGGTGGTACATTAATACAATCAGAAGGTACCATTATGAGCCCGGGATATCCTAATAAAAGATACCGACCTAATGATAAAACTTTTTATTATTGTTCTTGGAAAATTACTGTACCTTCTGATCGAAGAGTTACTCTAAAAGTAATTGATTTTGATCTGACACTCTTAGGTGGTTCAGATGCTGTAGGTAGTAATAATGAACAACGTGTCAATGTAAGTAAATAAGTCACTTAATTTTCTTCTGTTTTATTTTTGTTTTAGTAAATATTAGACATTATTAGTATAAAATACAATAATTTTTTTATTAAAAAATGTATTTAATTATAATGAGAAGTTTATTTTGTAGATTACATATTTGTTTTAATGATAAAGATTTTTACACGTTTACTCTAAGTTCTAACATAAATCAGTGCAGATATACTAGGGTTATTCAGAAAGTTCTCGAAGAGATGGCACAGGTATGACCAAATAATTGTGATATTTATAAAGCGTTATCCTTTAGATGGCAGCTGCAAAGTTTCAGATGGACATGTTCAGTAGCTTTTTTATGGCAGTCGAGTAAAACAAATAAGTTTTGACATTCTGAAGAATAGATCAAATTGAAATTTGAGCGTTTGTAAATGTATTTTGTTGTAAAAGGTTTAACCCCCAATGGGCGTACAAAAAGAGTTAGGTTCCACTTTAAAGTATTATTTCTCTTCATTTTCGATATTAAAAAAAGTGAGCTGTTGAATTTAAACGTGTTTAAACATCCATTCAAGGTAACATTTGGGATGCCCAAAATCCATATGGAATTGTCACAAAAGGTTTCTCCTTGATGGGTCCACATTTGTTAACATTCGATCAAAAACACATTTGACTGGATTTATATCAAGGGTGTTTAAACTTATTTTAACTTGATTCCACTTAGTTTCTTTCAAGTTTTTATAACAACAGATGAAACATTATGCACCAGAGACCAAACAGTGGGTGAGAGCAGGTGAAAGTGTGCTAAAGAAAGTTAAAATGGTTCCATCTGCAGAAAAAGTCATGACTGTGGTTTATTGTGATTCTCGCGGTGTTCATAGATTTCCTGGAAAAAGGCAGGAGCATCATTGTGAAGTATTATACTTCACTGCTGAACTGATTGAAGATGCTATACAAGCTAAACATCCACCTCTGACTAAAACAAAAGCTATCTTTTACCATAATAATGTGCCTCTACACATGTTGTTGGTTGTTGCTGCAAAACTCCATGACTTATGCTTTGAAGTGCTTCCACATTCATTGTATTTATTAGATTTGGCTCTCAGCAATTACTTTCTCTTCCCAGACCTGAAAAAATGACTTGCTGGACAAAGATTCACTTCAAATGATTAGGTAAAACTGATTTTGCAGAGCTGGACAAATTACAGTACATTGAGGGTGCTAAAAAGGTGAAAAGTCATTGGTCTAATGTATTGAATTGCTAGGTGACGGTGCTGAAAAATAAAAAAAAATTCTGTTAAATCTTTTGTTTGCTTGGTCAGGCCAAGAACTTCGTGTGTTAAACCTTTATTTACCTTGAATTACATGTTTAAGGTAGTAAATGAATACTTCTTTTTCATTTTATAAAGTATTAATCACATGTATGAGCACTGAATAACTTGTATCAAGCAAAAAATTGTAGTTATTCTAAATGTAGAATACCTACACACTTATATTTTATACATGGAATATTTTAGTCCTGCATATTACCAGTATGGAAAACTTTAATAAAAAAAAATCGCCATCAGCCTTGTTCTCTTAAATGTGTTAACAGTCATTCAGAATTTAAGGTAATTACATAAATTATGTTAAAATAATATTTACCATTTAAGCATATCAAATATTTAAATGATGAAGCAGATCAAAGCATATCAAATATTTAAATGATGAAGCAGATCAAAGCATATCAAATATTTAAATGATGAAGCAGATCAAAGATAATAACTAAAATTTTTTAACTTTTGAAACTCACATCACAATGTTTTCAATCACTCTTAACATCAGCGTCAGTGTGACTGATGCTGATGTTCTTATCCTCCTTTTTAGACAGAAATGCACTTAGAATTGAATTGGATTTTTCAATATTCTGTTCATTTATTTATTAATAATTGTTAATTTGAAAACCATAAAACCACAAATTAAAAAATCAAACTATTTTTTGTGATTTATAAATCATAAACCATTAATATTAAAACAGTAATATTCTACATGAAGATAAAATGATCACATCTTTACACATATACACATATATATTGTGAAATGTATAAACAGAAAAAAAGCACACAACAGTATACAAGTGCGTACAATGAAAATAAAAGCTTGTATTGGAGAAGGTTGAGATTGCATTACCACCGAACCTGAAAACATTTACTCCCATCTAATAGGACAACAATAATAATGGTTGTATTTTTTTATTTATACAGTGTAATTTATTATTGCCTTCATGTTTTTTTAGTTTTAATTCATGTAATTAGTATTAATAGTTCAATAAATAAAGATTCCAAAAACAAGAATTTTAATTTAGGTGTATTTTTAAACAAAAAAATCTTAACTAGTGCTTGGATGTATATTGTAACCATAATTAAACTAAATTAGATGTACAATTATTACTGTGAAATATTTTTTTGTACTATATTCAGAATTTTCAATTTTTTTTTTATATGATTGTTTTCATTGATTGAATAATATTATTATTTTTATTATTATTATTATTATTAACACTTAACTGAAATTTTCATTACATGTCCGGTCCCTACACAAGTTTACACCATCTTCTCTGTCTTCAGAACAGTCACTTTCACTACCACTCTCTAGATGTATGATAAATTTATTTGTCAATTAACAGTTCAATCTTTTTATACACAGTTACAGCTTTTTTTTTTACGTATTCACAATATGATTTCCAATTCTTATTCATTTTTTCCTTAGCTAATTTTTAATACCTGAGCTTAAAAATGTTGTGTTATACTACCACTATATCTTTTCAGAGCTGGCTCTACTATATCGATCAGATTTAAATTGAGATTGTAAGGTAGAAGTCACAGAACTTGATGCCCATGTTTTTTTTTAATAGTTCATCAAAATGGTACTTTATTTTTGAATTTCTGTGAGATTTAATTACATCATACAATTGTGGTTTTAACATTGCTTTATTTAACAAAATACTGTTCATTTCTAGCCAGTTAATCATGCCACTATTCCTGAATTCAAATGAATTCTCTGAAGCCTCTGAATTCAGAGGCTTCTCTAGCAGTGAATTGTTGTATGGCACATTATCGATAACAACCACTGGCTGGGGGAGGAAGACCAGGAATTAATTTTTCAGATGCCCACTTCATGAAGTTGTTGTTGTTGATGCTGTCATGATGGTCACTGATTTTTTAACTCCTTTCCCAAGTTAACATTGCATTTAGAATGAACTCCATTTCTCCTCCAATGTGGCTTTTGATTAACTGATCACCTTCATTAATCAGCACGTTTATTCCAGCACCATTATCATCCGACCATGATTTTGTTGTCAAATGGGACCTTGAAATATATAAATCGTCCAAGTCATTTTTCTTAAGTATTCTATCCTCTTCCACCTGACATCTTCTTTCTCAATCAAAATTTTCCAATTATTATCAGTTTTACACCACTTAAACCCTAACTTTTTCAGGATTGCTGCTAGCGTAGTTTTGCAACCTTTAAATTGAATACTATTATGAAGTTCTTCACCTAATATATTTAATGTAGGCAGTTCGTTATGTTTTGCATGAAAGAATTAACTATTCTTCTTACAACGCCTTGATCAAAACTGTATAATCCACTAACTAATTTTGAACATTGTTTATACTTTTTTGGTGTGCTGAATGAGCATGACTCCAATTTAGTTTTAAGAAGATCCTGCTTTTCTTTTCAGAGTTTTTGAACTTGTGGTCTTGAAATCCCACAAGCTGCAGCGGTTCTTTCTTCACTTTTTTGAATGCGTATTAAATGTTTGTTATTCTGATTTTCCTAACTTTATATCTTCTTTCTTCATAAAATCATATACATTATTAACTAACTACTTTACAAGCTTGACTATGGAGCTTTTTGTTCTTAATTATGGATATAAATTTTCTTTGCAAAAAAAATTCACTAACAAATGCACAAAAAATATACAAATTCATTAACATGCAAAACATTAACTAACACACCACACATTAAAGAAACTAGTATATCATTTATATTGGAATACAGTAAGAATTGAATTAAATCTGTTTATTGAAAATGAAAAGTAAATATTAATATTAAATATTAGTCAAAAATGTAAAAAAAAGATTACTTAGCTGTTCTATAAATACAAATAACATTTTATTTTAGGTATAAATTTTTTAAGCTATAAATAAATTATTATAATTTTTAGGGTATAGGCCTATTATTTAATGATGGTGTATATTGCTATAAACGTCATCAATAATTAAATACTCTAACACCCATTATAACAAGTGCATATAAATACAGAGTTGTCCAAAAGTCGCAGTACAACCTATTATTTCAGAAGTTGTAAAGAATATGAAACATTTCGATAACCAACGTAAATTAGGTACGAGGGCCCATCTTTGGGGAATAACACAACAATGGCCGCCGTTTTTAATCACTCTCCATTTATTTAAATGGAAAGGGGTTATGTGACGTATCAAAACAGATTGAAATTTTACCTGAAATTCATTTCTGCAATCAGATTTCACATAACTGTAATGGTGTAGGAGTTATTGGCTTCCAAAAGTTTGAAAATCGTATTTTGCAGGTGACAGATGATGGCTTTGACAAAGGAAGAGCGAATTGAGGTGATCCTGATGCCTGGTGAATGAAGCAGTTGAGTCGTTGCAGCAGATTTCAACAGGCACCACCCAGAGAGACCACTCTGGTGTTATTTTGCATAACACTGTTGCATGTCTCATATCCAAATTCAAGGAAACTGGAAATGTGTTCAACAGGCGACATAGTGGTCGTTCCAGATTTTCCTCTGATGAGACAACTCATCATCAATGATGGTCTTTGATGATCAATGATGGTCTTGGCTGCCTTTGCGAGGAACCCACAATGCAGCAATTGACATCTTGCAGGTGAAATTGATGTTAATCATTCCTCCATTCTGCGTATTCTTCATAGCAACAAATGGCACCCATTTAAGATGCACATGCTGCAAAAACCTTCTGAGGATGACCCAGACAGATGTTTCGAGTTCTGTACATGGACATTACAACCCTGCAGAATATCAGAACAACCCTACATTTCCACAGAGTGTCTATTCAGTGACAAGGCAATGTTTTATGTCAGTGGCAAGATGAACTGGCAGAATCACCAATATTTGTGTGATGAAAATCTCACTGGATTGACCCTTCCAATGTTGATGGTGATATTAAAATTATGTTGTGGTGTGGGATATGGGGTACCGGTATGGTTGGAGCAACCTTCATTGATGTAACCCTGAATTCTGAGCAGTACTTGGATATGCTGACAGACACTGTCTTTCCTTCCCTTTTAAATGAAGTTGGAACATTCCCTTCATTTTTTCAACAAGATGGTGTTCCGCCACACTTTGGGCTAAATGATCATCAGTGGCTCGATGTCTAGTTGCCTGAGCAATGGATTGGTTGACGTGATCCAGTGGAATGGCCACTAAGATCACCCGACCTCACACCTATGGACTTTTTTTTGTGGGGGCATTTGAAACAACTTGTTTACGCAGAGAAGATTCATGATGTTCACCATCTGCAACAAAGAATTACACTGTGCTGCACGGTAATGGATTAAGTGACTGGAATTACATATTCAACAAAACGGTTACATATTGAACACATCATGTAGCCCTCCAGTGTCAATTTTGGATGCCAATAACTCCTACACCGTAACAATTATGTGAAATCTGATTTCAAAAATGAATTCCTGGTAAAATTTCAACCTGTCTTTTGATATGTCACATGACCCCCTTCCCATTTAAATAAATGGACAGTGATTAAACTGGTGGATTTCACAATAGCAGCCATTGCTATGTTATGCCCCAAAGGTGGACCCTCATACCTAATTTACGTTGGTGTATTGAGATATTTCATTTTCTTTACAACTTCTGAAATAATAGGCTGTAGTGTGACTTTTGGACCAGCTGTATAACTCAAATTAAATATTTTGATAACCTTTATTCGTATAAAATGGTAATTTATTTTATGACTTGATGGATGGAGTGTAATAATAAAATATTAATACAAGTATGAACTATTTGTTTTTATACTGTATACAGTAAGAAATATTTATAAGTACGCTAAATGTTTTTAATGAAATTATCTTAAATTAAATAAATGATAGTAAATTTTAGTTGTGGAAAGAATTTTGCTGTTTATGAAAATATTTAAACACATTGTATTGCAGAACACTTGATTTCTGAATGAGCCTAATGTTAAAAATGAGAAAAGAGTAATATAATGCCCTACACAGCAATTGTCTATCTCATGCAAGCAAGGTTTTATTTTCATTGTATGCACTATACTAAATTTACAAATACAATTCATATCCAACATGTTAACACTGCATTCTAAATATGCATCTGCCTAATAGAAAAAAAAACCCATCAAGAACATTACCAGTGGACCAATGTGAGAAAAGTTGCATCATTCATTGAAATTTGCTAAAAAAAATATTATTAATAATAATATTTTTCGTATGAATGTACTGCATTTAACTAATTTTTGTTGTTTTAGATCTATAACAACCATGACTTTTTATCGAACATCATAACATTACGAGGTCATGTCGAAAGCGGTAAAATAATAGAATCAACCAGTCATAAAATGATGATTAATTATGGTGCAATGCATGGCAGAAGTTTAAAAGGTTTTAAACTTAGTTTTTCATCTATTAATCCTATTGGTAAGTATTCATATTGATTCTTATACTAGTTTTTAAGATTTTTCCGAAATTAAATTTAAAAAATCCATGTTTTATTTAAAGATTTCATTTCAGATTTTTTTTTTTTGGTTAGATTTTTAAAGGTGATTATGAGAAGGAAGATATGACTGAAGAAGTTTAAGATAATTATGGATTTATTGAACTAGGTTAAAAACTATAGCAGTTTTAAATGACAAGTGAATTTAAATCAGCTAGGGGCAAGAACCAGTGGTAATGTTTTACCTGTTCCTCTTGTCATTTAGTGACCTAGTGAATGAAATACAAGAGAGATGAAGACCATTATATAAAACAATGCTCATTTATTTTTAAGTTAATTAGTGAAGATAGTAAATAAGAAAGGAAGTTAAAAACAGCCTTCTTACAGCCTGATGATTCTGTAACACCTGAAATATCTTGGAATGTCCTGAGAATATCATCTTGGAAATTGAAGGTGGGAAATAACAGTAAACTACAAACATTTGCCTTAAACTAGTACTCATCTATCAGTAAGATTAAAAAATTCTGGATGCAGTTTTGATGCACGTCGATGGAATTTTAAATGGCTAATTGTCAGAGGAATAGATAGCACTTAAAATATAAAAGAAAATTGAGGACCAGAGGTACCTGCATATTTTACAGAATAAAAGGGATAATTTGTAATTATATATATATATATATATATATATATATATAGAGAGAGAGAGTGAGAGAGAGAGTTGAAAATGGAAATGGAAAATGTCTAATGTTATAAAACATTATAACATTAGAGTTAATTTATTACTGAATTTGACAAAAATCAATTTTTGTTTTGTCAGAATTAAAACAAATATTTGGTGGTGTGTATACTTGAACAAAATTAAACTTTATATATTATGTTTCGGAGAATCTAAATCTCTAACTTCTGTGTAAATATTTTTTTGATAATGAATGTTTTTATTTATTTTACTAGTTGTGGTATATCGCCACTGTTATATACCTTATTTTGTACAGTATCATTAAATGAAATGTGTATAATCTGGTAGTGCTGTTTATCTATACTCTCTGATATCAGTCAAAAATAGCTTTTGTCTGTTTGCAAAAACAGTTTTATATAATGATAAAATAATACTATATAAGAAAGAATGAACATGTGTAATAATTAAAAAACAAATTATCATGACAAAAATAAAAAAAAAGCCTAAATAAAAAATTTGTTTAAAAATAAAATAATAAGGGGGTAAAAATCTTATAGAATTATATTTATTCCTTAAAATTAAAACCATAGTATGTTTTTATTGTGAATAACTGTTGTTATTACTATTCTGCATTTTTGCTGTTGATATAAATATTAAAATAACTATGTGTAAAAGAAATCATAAAAAAAGTTTTAATTATAAAAATAGATTATCTGTAATGGAAGTAATTGGTTATCAGAGATAATAATCTGGAAAAAAATTTCCTGAAATTAGCTCTCAGGAGAATTTAATGTGTAAATCAACAATATTTAAATTTTAAACAACGTGTAAATCAAGATTGTTTACTTGAAGTTGAAACAATTTTTTGAATAAAAAGGCACAATTAGGCCCTTAAAACTACAAATTTTATTTTATTCTACCTTATGTAAGGGGTTTTCATTTCTTTCTTTTTTTTGTAGATATTGATTATTGCAAATTACCATTAATTCTGATTATTAGAATAAGATTAAAGTTGGAGATACTTATGTATGTACAATTCATCAACTGCTTAGTAAAAAAGATTACAATAATTTACAACTTTTTATTTTTCAGTTTGCGGTGGTTCACTTGATGATGATGAAGGTGTATTTTTATCTCCAGTCTTTAATGATAAAAATCTTACATCATTCTCTTGCGAATGGGTAAAAAAATTTAATTCTAGTAGTGAACATACTGTTGCCTTTAAAGTAACTGGCAATACTGGGGAAAAGTTGTCTGATAGAGCAACTTGTAGTTTTGTCAATTCTGGATTAACTTTTAGCACTGGTAATTATTTTAATTATGTTTTTTACTTCTATTAGACTAATATTTGTTTTAGAAGAGTTAGCTTAAAGATTATTTCATATCATAAATGAAAATAAAGTGAATTTTATTGAACATGAGAACAAGTAAATAAATTATAAGAGACTTTGTTATTCAATAAAATGTCAGGTCCAGTCAGTGGTTTTGGTTTTCAGCTTAATTCTTAGTTTAAATGAAATTGCACCAAAGGTATGTTTGTGTATGTTTTGTAATGTTTTAATCCATCAATATATTGAAATTTTTATATAGTGTAGTGAGTTAACTTAAATAATTTTAAGTTTTACATTTGTAAATATCCTAAGACTTTTATTCAATTAGCTGATTTTTTTCCTGAATTTTTTAGTTTGTTTAATGTGTGTATGATTGTGTGTTTTTATATATGTGTGTGTGTTTGCATACGCATGCATTTATTTGTTCCCGCACGTGTGTGTGATATATGATTGCTCTGCAATTTTCTGATTTACACAGATTGTTAAAAAATTGCCTTCAGAAAACGGATTGAACTTATATTGATTGAAAACGGATTGAAAGATATATCATGGACTTAAACATTAGTTATAAAAAATTAGAGAAAATTGTTGAAAATACAGAAAAAGACAAATTAGAACTCTATCTCTACTATTTCACTTTAATTCAATTTGAACAAGTACCATGTTGTTCTTTTGAAGTTAATATCAACTTATATGATGTAATTGCATTGCTTCATGAGATCTTTCTATGCTTACACCTTATAATCAAACAGTTTTATTACGTGGATTGATGCTGAACTTAGAATCTTTGTTTTCCACACATGTTTCACTCCAGCTATCACCAAATCTGGAAACACATTTGAGCCTTTTCATCTTCTACTTTCTCTTTATACTTTTCTTAACTCTCTTTTCCTGTGGATATCTTCTGAATCTTCTTCAGCACATTTCTATTTTTTCCACTTTTCATGGTAACATGATATGGGTTTCAACACACCCATATCATCATCCCCTCCCTCTCTCTCGCTCTCTATCTATGTATGTATCACTTTCTTTGCTCTCAAATCTATAATTCTTAACCAGTCCCTTCTATTCTCCCTTTTTTAGCTTTCAGAAATTTCATATCTCTGACTCAAAACCTATTTCAATCCCTTAACGTTTTCATTCTGTCTCTGTTCCATTTGTTATTATGTATTTTTGTAGTTTTTTGGATACTTTTTCTGTTATAATCTTTCATTAATTTAATCTTTTAACATAACTATCTTTTTTATGAATTTGAACAGAAATTAGTTATAACAAACAAGTAAATCTTCAAAAAAAGTGTTGCTTTAAAGAACCCCAAAAAAGGGTTATATGGATTGGTTTAATTCATTCCTTATAAGAACCCCAGTAGTTGATGCTACCCTATGGGCCTAAATGATGCCAGATTTGTTTGGTCACTGAATTTAATATGCTTTTAGTCATGCATTTTATTTGGCTGTTTTTTTTTTTTTAATGATAACCAATTTTTTAAATAATCAAATCTTCTAATGCTTGTTCAAATGAATGAAAAATCAAACAGCATTAATAAAATAATTCTTTATTTAAGAAAACATTCTTATAGAAAGAATTCATAAAGCTAATATGAGTTTTTTCCTTCCATAGAAGGAAGCCAGACAACAAAAATGGAAATGTTATAAAAGGAAGCAGTTTAAAAAGAATTGTAAAACTATTAAAAATGGAAAACTTATGCAATTTCTGATGTTAGGAAATAAATCACTAAAACTGTTGACAAAAGATCAGCAGTTATCATGATTCTAAAGTATTAAATAGTGTATTAAATAAATGAATCCAGAATTATGGAGATTGACAGTAAAAAATCTGAAGACATGAAGAAGGGCGGTAAAGAAAAACGAATCTCTCCCAGATATAAAGATATATTTATTTTTTAAATAATATTAACACATTCGAATGAAATTAGTGCAGAAAATTTGAAAAAGTAAAAAATGTTTTATTTGTACAAATGTTAATTTTAAAATAAAGTGTGCAGTAAAATATTAATTTCAATTCTAAATATATATATATATATTTATATATTGTTGTTATTATTACGTATCTGAGACCTGCTAGAACTTCATGTGGCAATTTCACTTAATGTGAGTTTGTTTTTCTTTCGTTTTATTCTTTCTTCTTGGTTGCCTAGTGGAGTTTCATTTTTTGATTATGCTACTGCTTTCTTTCTTATATCCACTTTGTACCAGTCCTCATTTTCTCTTCATCCAGTTTCACTTCCCATTTATATTTTTATGTTTGTAGATGTTTCTGTTATTTATATCATTTGGTGTGATTCCAGCTTTCTGTAGGTCTTTTTGGACTTCTGTGTGCCACAGGATGTTCTTGATTGTTTCTTTGTATTCTAGGATTCTTCTGGTCAGGCGTGTTAGTGGCATTCTGTTTGTGTTTGTAAAATTTCTTCCTCATGTCCTTCCTATGTTAGAAAGTTCTCTAATTTCTTTTCTTGATCTTAGTCTGAAACCTTCGTCTGTCTTTTTCGAACCAAGAATTTTCCTTATTATTTTCTGTCTTGTTTTTGGAGGTTTTCTAATTCCCCTTTCCTGTTCATTACCAGTGTTTCACAAGCATATAAGACTTTGGGTTTAATCACCATATTATAGTGTCTGATCTTTGAATGTTTGAACATGGATTTTTTGTTATAAATGTTTTCAGTTATCCAGAATGCTCTCTTTAGTTTCTATAGTTTGTACTCCTGAGCTTCTTTCTCTGTCCTGTGGTCTGCATGATTTTTTATGCAAGTATTTAACTTGTGCACTCTTACTTATTTGTCCACATTTTGTGATCATTTTTGATAGGGTTTGTTTTCTGTTTGATATAAATTCTGTTTTCTCAAAGGAAATTTGGAGCCCTACTTTTTCTGCGATTTCTTTCAGTTTTTCAATCTATCTTGCGGGTGTTACAAAGTTATTTGTAATTATTGCAAGATCATCTGCAAATGCTAAGCAGGCAATGTTTAATTGTCATCGTGCATGCCCCATTTTCAGTGGTCTTCGCAAGTTTTGTTTTATTAGTTCTTTTTCCCATTCTTGTATAACTTTATCCAGGGTTATGTTTAACAGTAATGAGGATAGTCTGTTATTATATATATTATTTTACGGGAATTAATCTTTTTAGGATTCAAATTATTCCTCTGTACTGTTAAATTATATTTAAATTCTATTAAATAAACTACCTAGTACAGAAAATTGAGATAAGACATAACTTACATTAATTTTTCATGAAAGTACTTTCATGGGATCCCGCATCCTCAGTCATGATTGAAATAATAACATTATTACATAATAAAAATTTAAAAATAAAAATTCTAAATTATTGAAAATTGTGTATTAATTTACACACAAGTGCTAATTTATCCACGTTTTATATGACCGTCTCCTTCAAACTGATGGTTTATCAATTTGAAATTTTTTTTGTATTTGTATATGAAATATTTTGTGATATGATATTTGTAATATTTATTTTAATATGATATTACTTTAATAAATATATTTATACAAAAAAAAAACTATCAAAACACAATAACAAATTAGCTACCTTACAACCAATAAGTAATAAAACACAAAATAGTGCAAAAAATATAAATAAAATATTTATACACTAATAATATCATTGAAAACATTACCAAAACTTACAATAAATAAAAATTTAAAGCAGCATATAAACCTAATAATGACATAATAAAATATCAAAAAAACAAAAGGGATAATAATAAATTAAAACATCTGTGTAGAATTTATAAAATTAAATGTAATGATTGTGATTGCATTTATTTAGGAAAAACAAATAGATCCTTTATAACTAGATTTTTTGAACATTATAGAAGTTACAAAAATAGTAAATTAGGTTTTTCTAATATGGGAGACCATTTAATAAACAATAAATATTCTACTTCTGATATTAACACAAATTTGTAAATATTAGAAAATAATAAAGATGTCATAATATTAAATGTATTAAAAAATATTACAAATATAAATACAAACAAAATTTCAGTTGGGTATACCATCAGACAATGTTTGAAGGAGACAATGTCTGTTACAAAAACTGCAACAGATAGCAGACCTCATTTAAATTAATACACAGTTTTCATTACTTCAGTATTTTTATTTTTAGATTTTTATTATGCAATAACAGAATTATTTCAATTATGACTGAACATGTGATTCCATCATTTGGACCAAAACAATACTGGCTTTAATGCATGTGATTTAGCATGAATGAGTTAGTGGCTTGTCAGATATTACCTTTTTAGCAGTTAGTTATTTTAAAATTTAATCTGCCATTTTTTGATTTTTACAAATCTTACTTCCTAATTTAAAAAATTCAAAAGATTAGTTTAAGGGCTTGTTTGTTTTATCCAGTTTTCATTTTTATCACCTAAAACTCTCACGAGTATGTTACTCTGCCTGATCAAAAGTACAGTTGATTGTCTGATTTTATTTAATATTTATAAGTTTAATGTTACTCATATATCAATAACATTATTAATGAAGGATTGATTTTTAAAATGTAATGTTTGAAGATGCATTTCAAATTTATTTGATTAAATTTTACCATACAATTTTTGTTTCAAAATTTGAAATAAATAATTGCCTTACTATAATTTTTTCAGATGATAGTTTACTAAATCGTCTTTGTTTGACATATTCTCCTTCAGAACCAGCTGTTGTGTTGAGCCCGTTTAATAGTGTAAAAGTTAAGGTGAGTGAAACGATTTGATTATTGCAAATGATACGTAACTAGTGATAGATCCAAACAGTATTTTATCACATTGGAGGCTGTTATAAGAGAAAACAATTTATTTCTTATGGACATATAAATTTACTTCATTTCTACATCAAAAATCTTTTTTCATTAATGACTGTATAAAATGTCCACCATTCTATACACAGTTTCTACTTAAAATTTGTATAAAATGGAAAATAACAATTATAATGCTCACATGCATTTTGAATTTAATTAAGTTATAATATCTAATCTTGGTAAAAAAAAATTCTTAAATCCTTTGATCTTACTAAAGTTAATTTCTCTGTTTGTGAGTCAAGTTTGAACAGATAACCAAAAAGACAAATTAAACTTTATGAAATTGTTAAAGATATATTTATATAAGAATTAATAACATGGAACAGAAATGAATTTTTTTAAGTACAAATGGCACGTGTTTGAGTTTTTGTCTCTAAGATTAATGATTTTTATTATATTATCAACCTTTTGAGCAGAGTAAAGTTGTCACTTGTACAGATGGATGTTTTTTGCCTTTTAAAGGGCTTGGCATGCTTGTACACAATAGTAGATTTAGATATATGAAATAATTTCAATCTTTACTTTTTTTTTGCTGGAATGTTTTTTACACTTATGCCAGTTTTGGAGAGTGACTAATATTTCATGTCTGGTTGCGTATATTCTATTTGGTAATGGTACTTAACATCCATACAGAAAAACGTTATCATTGTGATCTTACATTTTTATTACATTTAGACTGTGTGATAGTAACAATAAATAGTAAGCTTAACCATCTTCATTTTCCTTAACACTCTTCTATAAATTTACGTGTTTTATCTAACAGATCTCTTTTTAGGAACTTATCTCAAAACTATAATTTTATTATTATTTGTTTTGAAGTAATTTAAAATAATTTTTTAACTAATAATTAAAAATGCTAAATTTTGTGTTTTTTTAATATATACTTCCAGGGAAGAAATGTCTACATTAGACACCAACCTGTAATAGCAACATATGATTTCAATGTCACATATAAAACATATCCATGTGGAGGATTAGTGATTACTGATGGTTTTGATGATTATAATTTGGGTTACATCAGACCAGATTTCATTGTGGGTGAAATGTATTGTGCCTGGATGGTTCATTTTAAATCACAAGATGCTATACGGGTATGTTGTGTTATTACTATTAATTATGTTAAGCAATGTGTAATTTTTTGTTTTATTGTTATTATGACCGAAGATATTGTTATTCTTATTTTTATGTGCATATGAGAATTATTACTATCTACTAAGTAGACCAATTAATAGAATGCATTGTTTCTTTACTTGAAAGACGTTGCTTTCCACTATTTGTTCCAGTTTTTCTAATAGCTGTTATGCATACAAAACATGTGAGGTACAAGATAAATTATTGGATTGCTTCAATGACAGTAATAATTTTAACTCTATAACTAATCCTTGTGACAAAGATAATGAAAGCATCACATGTAGGGCTGAAAGTTGCTTGTATTTGGCAAACTTTTTTTGCTTATATTTGACAGATGTGCAATTGTACATCTGCTTGTAAGAAAGTACAAGAAACCACTTCATCTTCACTTCCCTTAGTTAGCTTAGCAGAGGATGTTTAATATTCTTGTGGGAACTCAGCATGAATTGTTTGCTATTTTTTAGAACAACTGTGCTGATTCAAAAGTTACTTGTTATTCATTTCTGCTTACCTACAACTGCTAAATTATTGCACTTAACATATATACAAGATATGAATATAATAAGTAATAAAACAAACATTATTGTCAATAAATAACTTATAATTTGAGGATTTATATGGTGCTTTAAGATTCAGGTTTTAGCCAGTTAAAGTAACTACTTTTAATTGGATTTTAATATCCATGTTACTATTAGTTCAGTATGTATTATAGAAATTTAGTTAACAATGTGATCTCACACTGTCAGTCTAAGACTGGCAAAATCTATTGGCATATCGTTACACAAAATTAAAGGTAATGGTGAGAAGTCTTTGGTTAGAAAATACAATAGATTTTTGAGTTACTATTGCATGCTATAACAACTAACATTTAATAGGTTTTAAATTTACAAGAAGTAAGTGATCGACAAATCACACAAGATAAGAAATATTGATTCCTATGTAGTTGCGTGTTTTGGCAATATTACTACATCACATTGAGTTTATTACCTCCTAAACTTCTTCCTTTTTTTACTCCATTCTTCCTCTACAACTCAGTATGGAGGATGTCAGAGACATTCATCTTGTTCCACCTCTTAGTACAATTTTTATTTGTCAATAGTTTAAACATTGAGCAGCAAAAATCTAACGAATATTCCAAGTTCCAACTCTCATAATTTGTTCTCATCTCTACTTATTAAGCTGTAAATCCTGTCCTTTTTATTTTTTCTCTGATTTCCTTTGACTGGTTGAAACTTCAGGCACGTGGATTATAAACTCCCAGTACCCTGTCCTAGTTTGGGGATGCTACATAAGTGCCTAGGCACGCATTTGTGAGTTTCTTCAGCACAGTTTGGATGGTAAACTCATCACTTACACCATGAGACAGTGTGAAATTAACACCTGTTCAGGTTGAAGCTTCCTAAACTTAGATAAAATCTCCAGCTCCAATACATATCTGTTTGCCAACCCAGTCTCCTACAGGGGTGGGTATCCGACCTTCTACTGGGTTGTTTGACTTGACAGAAACACCTCATGCTGTTTAAATGTTGGTTTGGATATGAATGGCTAAGAAAATTCTCTTACATGAATATATATATTATGTGGTATAAATGGTAGTCAACATTACATGTCATCACTCCCATTAAACAGAGCCAAAGCTTCTTTTTTCCTAGGACCTTATCCAAAAGTTCATTTTGATTGAGTGCACATGAATTCTAATAGTGCATGTGAAATATTTAAAGTGAAATTTTTAATTCACTTTATATTTTATACTCAAATTCTGAATTTCCTACACAAAAGTGTTTTACAGCAGAAATTAACTTTTTTTTCAATATAGGGTTTTTTATATGTTGCTTTATCTTAATAAAATATTTTTTACATTTTAGTTAAAAATTTGTTTCTTTGCTTATGTGTTGTATATTATGCAGCTACTGTTACATTTTTATATAAACATGTATATAATTATTATATATAAACTTATTCAGCCACTCCACAAGTACAGAAATAAAGAATATTCTTACCTTAGTTTTTTCTTTCCATCAAAGTGCTTTCAGGCCTAAGCCCATCTTCAGTAATGTTTTTTTTTTAAATTATTATTTTTTCTCTTTTCACATTTACATTTTTGTTAAGGTAAAATTTTTAGAATAAATATTTGTTCAGTCAATAAATTTTTTTTTTATAAATTTTAAAACATTAATACTTAAAATTTCCTTAACATTTTATCTAATGTTAATACAGTACTGTACTGATTATTTGATTTATTTATTTAAAATATCTAAAAATCAGTTATTATTTGATTATTTTCATTTATTTTAATATTTACATCTTAAATGAAAATAATCAAATAATAACTGGAGTGTATGGAGTCAAATAAAATTATTATAAATAAAAATTCCAACCATCCTTGGTCTCAAAAAATTAATATTTTTAAAAACATGATAAATAGAGCAATAAAATACAGCAATAAACAGGAATTGTACAATGAAATAAAGAATATAGCTATAAAAAAAATGGATGTGGTACCTCGTTGATTGATAATATACATAAAAAATATAATTCCAATTACTTCAATAAAATAAACATCATTACATTAAAACCCATAAATGAAAATGTAAACAACGAAAATATTTACTTAAAACAAACCAAAAAAAATATTTACTTCTACAAAGAGAATGCAGACAAATTGTTGGTAAGGTTGAATTTTATTTATTTATATATAAATTATATTATATACTAACTGTGCCATGCTTAAAAAACATAAAAAGTGTTGTTATAAGCCAGGAAAAATGTTTGAAAGAAACAAGAAGTGCGTCACCAATACTTGAGCTTCCTATTAAGACTTTACAACTCCCAGTAAGAAGTGTACCAATTTTTATGTGTAACTTGACAATAAAACACCAGATTATACTTTCTCTCAATTTCAGAATTTCTGGTAAAGAAAAACACATTCTTCTTTAAGTGTGGTGTAACTACATACACTTTCTATCTTTTCCATAAGTTGAAATTAAAATTGAAGGGTTATCATTTTAGGACTGTAAAACCGTAAAAAAATTGCAACTGATAAATGATGAATTTTAAGAATGTTTATGGCAAATGACTTATGGTACTTTTATAATCCTTGGGAAAAAGTATTTCCAAGGGTTGTTCTTTGAAGGAAAAAGATTGTGAATCCAATATAATATGTTAATAAAAAACTGTACCTATATTTGAGATAAACATTGCAGTTTATTATTATAAACTTTATGCATTTTTTATTACTATTATATATTATTAGTCTAAAATTCTAAAAATTAAAAACATGTAACCATCATCCTGAGTGTTTAAGAAGTAAGCTTAATAATTTCTTATCAGCAACAAAAATTGTTTGTATAATTTGTGTTTTATACAAGACTTCTTTGTAAAAGGTATGATTATTAACTGTTTACCCTGGGTTACAAATTCTTAGGGCCCACTCTTTTTTTTCTTTTTAGCCTGTGGAACCACCGTAAGGTATTACTTCAGAGAATATGTATGAATGTAAATGAAGTGTAGTCTTGTACCCTGCCACGGCTGTAAAAAAAATAAAAACAATAATTTTCATTCTGAATCTGTTCGTATGTTTTCTTCAGATTAGAAGAATTTTTTTGTGCGCGACTCCCCATTTTACCAGTTTGTCTTGGGATTTTACTCATGATTTATTTCACATGTTTTATGGTATTTTACTCGTTCATTTATTTCTTGCTACTATTATATTCAATAAATTTGTCTTGATTTTAAGTCTTGAAGTAGATTTACTTATCTATTTTTCTTTAATAATAAGCTTTAAGCCAGAAAAAATTAGGTAATTATAATGTTATAGTTACTGATTCTGATTAGATCTGCATTTCATTGAATAAAATAAGTGATATAAGTCAGAATTATCTTATCATTAGCTCCTCAGTCCATCATTTTTTGTAACTTACAAATAATAATGGACTACTGGTTTTGTAAGTTGTTATTTTGTGGTTTTTTTTCTTGTTAAAGGTCGTTTTTCAAAATATGGATTTAGATCCGTCACCTTGTGATAATGGGTACATACAATTTCACAATGGAGGATCAGTTAAATCACCAATTATTGGTAGATTTTGTAGCAATAATTTACCAAAAGATCTTTTGACAGAAACAAATAAATTGTGGATTACTTTTTATTCTGCTGGTAGAGGTGTAAGAAAAACAATGTTTAATATTACATTGCTCTCTGCAAATAAAGGTAATTCTTGATATAACTGTGTGTGTGTGTTTGTATATATATATATATATATATATGTGTGTGTGTGTGTGTGTGTGTGTGTGTGTGTGTGTGTGTGTGTGTGTGTGTGTGTGTGTGTGTGTGTGTGTGTGTGCATGTGTGTGTGCGCATGTGCGCACGCTCGAGCATTCAATGAAATTCGCTAATTCTTTCAAAACATAAACAAAATATATATGATCACACACACTCTTGATTAATACCACCCAAGCTATACAAATTAAATTATAAGTTCTTGTGTTAAGCAGACAAGACACACATTCACATATAAAAGAGTCATGATTTCCACTACTATCATATGAAATTTAACTCTAAAATTGATATCAGAATTTATTAAACAAAAAAGCACAACATTTGCTTTATAATCATATACAAAATAACCTTTCTAATCCTTAAAAACTGCACCATTAAAATGTTGCTGTTAAAAGGTTAACATCGTCATTGAAAAATAATTGAACAAAAGCCTGACAAGATCTTATTTTTTTTGTCTTCAGTCATTCGACTGGTTTGATGCAGCCCTTTCAGTATACTCCTTACATCCTACAATTTGTTTTACATATTTGAAACATTGCCTGCCTGCACAATTTTCCCCATCTACCTGTCCCTCCAATATTAAAGTAACTATTCCAGGATGCCTTAATATGTGGCCTATAAGTCTGTCTCTTCTTTTAGCTATATTTTTCCAAATGCTTCTCTCTTCATCAATTTGCTGCAACACCTCTTCATTTGTCACTTTATCTACCCACCTGATTTTTAAAATTTTCTTATAACATCACATTTCAAAACAAAAGCTTCTAATCTTTTCTTCTCAAGTACTCTGATTGTCCAAGTTTAACTTCCATATAAAGCTATGTTCTAAACATATACTTTCAAAAATGCTTTCCTGATGTTTAAATTAATTTTTGATGTAAGCAAATTATATTTCTGACTGAAAGCTCGTTTCGTCTGTGCTATTCAGCATTTTATATGCTCCTGCTTCGCCCAACTTTATTAATTCTACTTCTCAAATAATAAAATTTCTCTATTGCATAGTCTTTTCTCATCCTATTTTTATATTCAGTGGTTCATCTACTTTATTTCTACTACATTTCATTACTTTCATTTTGTTCTTCTGTATTTTCATGTAGCAGTTCTTGCAAAGGACTTTATCCATGCCATTCATTGTTTCTTCTAAATCTTTTTTACTCTCGGCTGGAATTACTATATCACCAGCAAATCATAGTATCCTTATCTTTTCACCTTACACTGTTAAATCCGGATCAAAATTGTTCTTTAACATCATTAACTGCTAGTTGTATGTAAAGATTAAAAAGTAATGGGGTAGGGAACATCCTTGTCAGACTCTCTTTTTTATCACCGTTTCTTTCTTGCTCTTCAGTTATTACTGTTGCAGTTTGGTTCCTGTAAGTGTTCGCAATTGTTCTTCTATCTCTACACTTGAACCCTAAATTTTTTTAAATGCTGAACATTTTATTCCACTCTACATTATCAAATGCCTTTTCTAAGTCTATAAATCAGTCAGTCAGTCCATTTGTTTTTCTTTAATCTTCCTTCTACTATTAATCTGAGTGCTAAAATTGCTTCTTTTGTCCCTATACTTTTCCTAAAACCAAATTGGTCTTCTCCTAACACTTCTTTCACTCTCCTCTGAATTATTTTGCACAGAATTCTAGTTAAGATTTTTTATGCATGAGTAGTTAAGCTAATTGGTCTGCATTTTTCACATTTTTCTACTCCTGCTTTCTTTAATATCATAAAAATAACACTCTTTTTGAAGTCTGACAGAACTTCCCCTATTTTTTAAATATTACTCTCCAATTTGTATAATCTATCTATCTTTTCCATATTGGACTGCGTAGTAATTCTGCAGGTATCCCGTCTATCCCAGCAGCCTTTCTGCCATTCAAATCATTTAATGCTCTATTAAATTCAGATCTTAGTTTTGTATCTCCCTTTTTATCCTCTTCAACCTCCTCTTCTTCCTCTGATATCCAAGGTTTTCTACCAGTTCTTTTTGTTGTGGCTAAGTTCATTTCTGCTGATTTAAGAATTTCCTTTTTAATATTCTCCCATTCTTCTTCTACATTTTCTCTCTTATGTTTTTTACCCAAACCTCTTGTATTGTCCTCAAAAATTTTCTTTACCTCCTCTTCCTTAAGCTTCTCTAAATTCCACTGATTCATCTGACACCTTTTCTTTAGGTTTAAACCCTAATCTACATTTCATTATCATTAAATTACGGTTGCTAGCAATTTCTGCTGCTGGATATGCTTTGCAGTCAACGAGTTGATTTCTAAATCTTTGCTTAGCCATGATATAATCTGTCTGATATCTTGCAGTATTGCCTGGCTTTTTCCATGTATATATTCTTCTATTATGATTTTTAAACTGGGTATTGTCAATTGTTAAATTATACTTCGTGCAAAACTCAAGTCGATCCTCTCTTTCATTCCTTTTTCCCACCCTGTATTCATCCACAATATTTCCTTCCTTGCCTTTTCTAATGCTTGCATTCCAATCTCCAACTATTATTAAATTTTCATCCCCTATTATGTGTTTAATTTTTTCGTCAATTTCTTTGTATGCACACTCTACCTCATCATCATTGTGGGCATTTGTAGATACCTATAAATAGATGTTAACAATTGTTGTCTGCTTAGGTTTTGGTTTTACCTTCTTGTTCATTACTTGATCTTGATGTTCTTGTTAATTATGGAACCTACTCCTGACTGCCCTTTATTTGACGCCGAGTCTAAAATCACCTGACCAAAAGTTGTTTCCTCTTCCCACCAAATTTCCCTAATTCCTACATTTAACCTCTCCATTTCCCTCTAAATTTTCTAACCTAACAACCTTTTTTAGACTTCAAACATTCCACAATCCAACTCTTAGAATTTTATTTTTTAATTTTCTAGTGACCCCTTCTTTAGTAGTCCCCACCCTGAAATCCAAACGGGGGACTAGTTTACCTCTGGAATATTTTACCATGGAAGGCGCCTCCATCTTTATTACATAAAAATACAGAGAGCTACATTTTTTCTTAAAAAAATAAATAAACAGCTGTAGTTTTCAATGCTTTCAGCTGTGCAGTAGTCAGAAGATTGAGTGATATTGATATGGCCATCTAAGTCCTCCTGACCTATGTACACCCTTAACAACTACTGAAAGAGCTGCTGCCCTCTTTCAAGAATCATTCCTTAGTCTGGCTCTCAACAGATACCTCTCCGATATGGTTGTACCTTCAATCCAGCTGCTCTGTATCACTGAGCACTCAAGCTTCCTTACCATTTGCGTCTCATGATTCATAAAGGGAGAAGATCTTATAGAAACTAGGTAATTATGTTAGGATTTATTTTTCAAAAAGCATTAACTTTTTCACCAGTTGATTGGTATCATCGAATGTAATTAAAAAAAAAAAATTTCTGATTTTTTAATGGCTGGGCACATCTGTTTATTGGTTTAACAGGTTCGCTGCGGTACAGCACATGATATGTGCCATAATAGGGAGTTACTCTCTGTTTGTCGTTGTTTGCGTAATTCTAGTACAGTGTTGAACAGTAAGTTTTTAAATTAACTGTTGTGTCATACGGGCCTCATTGTTGCCATATTGTACTAGTGCCTTATTTATTTAACAACTAGTGATAAAAATATATGAAAAGGAAATAAAATCGTTAGAAAAAGATTGAAGAACAATGTGATATGTGGTATGGCACAAATGTAAACGAACAAAAAAACAATATCAAACAGTTCAGCATATAAATGCGTATAAAAACTACACGCACAGTACATAACCTCAGGACAGGCCAATATGCTCCGTAACGCATAGTAGGTAATTACTGTACAGAATTATAGTTGCCCATACAGCAAGATGGTTAAGTTCACTAATATATCTGGCCCAGTGAAGGTATTAACATAAGAAATTTCTTTAAAAAATGTAAATACAGTGCGTTCAGAAAGTTTCTGTGCACTTGAATTATGGAAGTGTAATGAATAAACTTTCTTAAGTATTACTTTGTATTTTTATTTCATTATTTTATAGAAACAGATATTACAGTAACTGGAATAGTTTATAAAAAAATGCTGAAAAGACCTCCTCCAACATCAATACTACATTGCACATGTTGCAATTTATTTTCAAACACTTTAACAAGTTAACATACTGGAATGTCTCATACATTTGCCATTATTGCGGTAATTAGTTCATTAATCGTGCATGTTCTGTTGGAATACTCTTGCTTGTTTTGCTGCCCCCTATAAAAAGTAAACTGGGGAAGTCACACTGGACGATCGTGCAGGCCAAAACCCCCTTGAAATGATTCATTCACCAAAGACATTCATAAAAAAATCATTGACCTGTAGCTGTGTGCACCATGGCGCCATTTTGTTGGAACCAACCATGATTGATTTCCACTTCTTTTAACTGATCAATGAATTTTGTTAAAACAGCACAATAATGAACTCTATTAACTGTATTTTCAAAAAAGATTGGACCCACAATGAGCGTTCTACTCACACTACCCCAGACTCGAATTTTTGCTGTGTGTAAAGATTGTTCGTGTAATTCATAGCGATTAGTTATCAACTATAGTTGTGTATTTTGTTAGTTAATATATATTCCCAGATGAAACCACGCTTCATCTGTAAAAAATGTAATGTCAAGGATACCTACAGAATTTTGGTCAATAAAATGTTTAAACCAACCATAACTTAATCTTTTGGCGTGATCTGTAGGTTTCAGTGGTTGAACACATATTACTTTGTAGGGGAAAAGTTTCAGTTCTTTTGTTACAGCTTTATGTGCAGTAACAAGTCTAATAGCTCACTGCTGTGCTAACTTACACATTGATTTTGATGGACTTTCGGCCCTAGTCTTCCACTTTGACCAGCATCTTCAATAGAGCCTGTTGCCTGAAATTTTTTGATAGAGTTCAGACTTCACTGCGGTGAGGAACAGAAGTATTTGGAAACTTTTCAGAAATCTTGTACTTTACTAAATCAGTATACTTGTCACTTTCACGAAAGACATGTTCAAGAAAAGAAAAATGCATTCTTCTACCAAAAGAACCATTATGTTTCTCGCAGCTACTGATTCCAATAAACAAAACAACATGAAATGAAAAAAAGCAAATTTAATCATAACTCAACAACTGATGTCTTGGTTTATTACAGACCAATGCCCAACAAACCCACAGGGCAACCCCCTTATGTCGAAAGAATAGATTGCATCACATAATTCTAAAGCGTACTGCACAGCAACTTTCCAGATGCACTGTATAAAGCAATTATGTTCAATAAAAATTGTGTTAGATTAGTTTTTATGAAACATAAATGAGAAGATACTGAGGACAAATTTCTTGCTTTAATTTTTTTTTTGAAAGGAAATTGCAGTACAGTATATTAAACATTACAGTTAAAGTTGTTTTTAGACAGTTATGGGTTATTTTGAAATTACTTAATTTTCCATTTGACATCTTTGTAATTATTTGATTGGTCTCAATACATATATGTACAAGGTTTGTCCTTCCATCTAGTACATGAAGTCAACTAATTGGTATGGCTTGCTTTCAAAATAACCTAAATCATTTTAATTCTTGTATTAATTATTTCTATTTTATTCTCTAGGCTGTGGTGGAACAATTCATGGTAAGAGTGGTGAGATATATTCTCCAGGTTTTCCATCTAACTATCCTCCAAATGCAGAATGCGAGTGGGTTATAAGAACTAAGACTGGTTATCATATATTACTGAATTTTATTGAACGATTTTATCTAGAAACAAGTGATAAATGTGAAAATGATCATGTTGAGGTAACAATAATAATAATAGTTTTTATTAATAAAATTGGTTTAGTCTTTTGAAAGCTTTGGTTAAGATAGATTTTGTTAAAAAGACAAAACAAAATGAAAATACACTATTACACTTGATGATTGAATCCAGTGATTTGTAAAGATAAAAATTCAGCATTATTTAATCTGATACTTTACTAAAGAATTCTCACAACGTATGAAGTTGTAGCACAATGTATGTACAAGCTTAAAATAACCATTAACTCAATCTTAAGTTGTCATTCAATTCTTGGAAAACTACACTAAATTTTATAAATTTATTTAAAAGTAATAAATAACTACAGAGAAATCATTTGATCTCACCATTGCACATAGTTGTAAGGAAAAATTAAAATTTAACCTTTTGGTTGTAAAATTTATTATTAAGAAAGTAAAAAAATTGAATAGCACAATTGTTTTTAAACAGCATGAGTATAATAAAAGTTTTAAAGTAAAAAACTGTAAACAGTTCACTGCAGGTATCCCATGTGTAAGCAGTTTCAAAATAAATGCTTAGAATCATGTGTGCATCAGTGATTGCAACTGCTTTGTATTTGAACCTGCTCATTTACACTTGCACAAAGGAATAAAATTAAACCTTTGTCTTTATATATTCCTCTATTGAAGCTTGTGTGTGTTAGATCAGTTGATTGTATTGACCAGTCTACTGTTCCACCATTCCCAATCCAGGCAGTTGTTGCCATGGGATCATTGTTAAGAGATAACCTTCACAAGTATAGTGGTGTTATTTTTTTTGAAAAATTCTCTTTTCATATCTTTCTGTTATTGTAGTGTTTGATATTATTCAAGTAGGTCCATGTAACATGACAACCAGTTACCTGATTAACTTGATCAGGCCAAATTATAGATAGCTCACTTTAAAAACAGAATGTATATTTATTTTAATAAAAATAGAAGCAGAAAAGGTATTTATCTGCATCTCATTTTCTACTATTACATGTCTACACTGCTTGTTTTAACATCATCACCCCATACAAAGCAAAAATGTATCTTTTTTAACATGTGTTACATCTCCTAATACATAGCCATTGAACAACTGCACTAAAGAACTCAGTCAGAATAGAAGATCTGGTATAACTTAATGGCTTCCTACTTTCATTTGTAGATGAAATTCCGTATAAACTAAGAAAAGATTACAGAACTAAGAAGACTAATTGAACTAAGAAGATTAATTTCAAAACAACTAACAAAATACATTAGATTAAGCAACAGTACTCTGACAAACACAGCCACCCAGAAGTATCATGGAGTTTGTTAGAACTTCGACAGTAAGTTTTCTTTCTTCTTTTTTTCCTGTTTAGTCTCCAGGAATCACTGTCAGGTATTACTTCAGAGGATAAATGATGATATGTATAAGTGTAAGTGAAGTGTAGTCTTGTACAGTCTCAGGTCGACCATTTCTGAGATATGTGGTTAATTAAAACCTAACTACCAAAGAACACTGGTATCTACAATCTAGAATTCAAATTCGTATAAAAGTAAACTGCCTTTACTAGGATTTGAATGTTGGAACTCTTGACTTCGAAATCAGCTGATTTGGAAAGACGCGTTCACCACTAGATCAACTCGGTGGATTGTCTGTAAGAAACTGCAGATGGTGAAGTCAACAACCTATATTTACAGTTCTAAGCATGACCTAACCTAAAAGTGAAATGAAAATGGGGGAAAAAAGTGTGAAAACATTATATTTCAGTTCAGTTAGATTTATAATAAAGAATACGTTCAAAAAATATCTCGAATTTTGTTACACAACGTTTTTTTTTTCCATTTGTTGAACCACAGGACTCAATATGTCATTTTATTCATATTTTTAATGTGACTTTACAAATTGCACCACTAGATAGCAGTACTTGATAGTACTAGGTAGCGTACAAAAACTTGATAATGTACTTGAAGTAAAATTTAATAACAGATTTTAAATTTTATAATAAAAAATTGAAGTATTAGTTTACAACAGATATACTACATAGTTTTTTAAAAAAGGAATAAATAAAACAGATATAAATTTGATTGGTAAAATTGAATTTAATGATAAAAATCGAGGGTTACACTTACAAAGTAATAAGTGCAATATTACATCACAGATCTTTGATTCGTGAAAGTCATTATACTAGTTTTATTAAAAAATGGAAAAATATGGTATGAAGTGAATATGACTACCAAAAAAAAAATTGGCCGAGAAATTTAAAAAAAAGTATAATTGTTTGTTCTAGAAGGGCAATAAATTTTAATAATAAATCCATAAGATAACGATCAGTAATTGATAAAAAAAATAAAAGAATAATCTAACAAAACGCAGTGATATCCAAAAAAATTACAACGAAATTTTAAACTGTTCGGTAAGAGTCTTAAAGATATAATTTCTTCCACTGAAATAAAAATTTCTGTAATATAAATAAAACTATTTTTAACAAAATGATACCAATATCAAAAAAGGTAAGACACTACATTTCTATTATCAAAATCTGTTATTAATTTAGAATTTTGTTTTAAAAAAATACATTTAAAAAAAAATGTAATAGACAGTAGATATACAATAATAGATAATAAATGATGTTAACCGTTCCATGCAGAAAATAGAAAAATTTGCTACAAAACTCTTACTGGTCCAATTTCATTTTTTAAACAATGAATGGAACATATCACATTTACAGAAATAATACAGTTCTTATGATTATTCGTTGTTTAATAAATTAAATCGGGTGGATAAGAGTTTTAACAAATTTTTCTATTTTTTACATGGAACGCTTAAACATCATTTATTAACCGTTCATAGCTCACAGCCAACTTCTCTTGAAAAATTAAGGGAACGCATTGAGATAGAACAAAGGAAGATTTCACCAGAAACTTTTCATAAAGTAAGAGAAGCTTACAAACGCGTCTGGATTATGCAAGGAGGTATATGAAGTACAGGAGTTATACATGTTTTTTGCATGATTACTACCCAAGAACTGCAGTTGGCTAGCACCAAACTTTCAGTTCACCTATTTTATAAGGTAGAATGCCACTATCTGCATCCTGTTAACTCAATTATAAAAAAAAATTAGAGGGGACTGTAAGTTATCTTTCAGCCACCTGATATATATGAGGTTTAATAAAAAAATACATGGAATTTTTTAATTTCTCAGTCCAATTGTATTGTATTTTTTTGTGTTGGTACACTTGGTCTCTAACATATGTTTATATTGGTATAGCAGCCATATTGGATGCTTAATTTCTTGTTGGCTGTCATAAAGGTTACATGTGTTTTGGCAATGGTTGGCGATTTTTAACTTGTGGAAAAGATGGTACAAAGAATTTACATTAAATTTTGCTTTAAGAATGGAATAAAGTGTAGTACCACATTGGAAATGTTAAATGTTCGCTTTTGGCGATTCTTCTATGAATAAAACAAGCATTTACAAGTGATGTAAACATTTCCAAGAGGGCCATTAAGATGTTAAAGATGATGAGTATCCTGGATGTCTCAGCATATCAACATCCAATGACAACATTGAAAAACTGAAGAAAACGATTATGGGCAATCTTTGAATCACTATCAGAGAGTCAGTAATGATTACTACTTGGAAGTTCAAAGCCATTTGCATGAAACAATCCAATGAAAACACTCAGATTTGTGGTGAAACAATTCATGGCAATTGCACCATGATAATGCACCTACTCACTCTTCACTGCTTACTTGCAGATTATTGGACAAAAACAACACAGTTATGATGCCTCAGCCTTCATATCTGCCGGACATGGCCCGCTGTGATTTCATCCTATTTCCCAAGCTGAAAAGAATCACATGAAAGATGGTGTTTCACCAACATTGAAGAGATAAAGACAGAATTGCTGAAGCTAAATGCCAAACTGGAAATTGCATTCTTGAGGTCTTCAAAGATTGGAAAAAGCACTGGCACAAATTTATTATATCTGAAAAGGAGTACTTTGGAGGTGACAAAATCAATATTGATGAATGAATAAAAGTTTTTTGAAAAAAATTAAAATTCTGTATATTCTTTATCAACCCTGTTAAACTCAGTTAGTACCTGTTAAACTAGGTTTTGTATATAGACATATAAAACCTATATGCCTATATATCTTTAAAAATATCAACATTTATTTAAAATTTTAAAATAAATATTCTACTATTTAAAGTAAATAATATCCGTAGATATAGTCGTTTAACTTGTTGTGTTGTTAATTGTATTAGTTATTATCAGTATTATAGCACTGTTTAAAATTTGTTATTGTATGTATTATGAATATTGTAAAATGCAATAAAATTGTTCATGCAGCTTGATTTCCTCGTTTTATTTTTAACATGATTTTTCAGACATTGCAAATTTGAATGCTTATAATTCACTACTGAAGGCATTAAGAGAAAAACAGGTTTCACCATTGTTTTTCTTGTAAAATTTTAAATCAAAATCATGTGTCATATGTCCATCTTCCTATTTAAAAAAATAAAGTTTGATTGAATGTGGCAGATCCAAGGTGGTAGAAAAAATTAAAAACCCACCATAATGTAAATTTTTTTTAGCTATGTAGAACCTCACATTTCTTTCTGCCTCAAAATACCTCTGAGATATGCAGTATAAAGCTGTTTCCATTCTTAAGTATTATCTTGTATATGTGTGTATATTTATCTTGCAGATAACCTGTAAAAGGATAGTAGAATCTGGAAGATTACTGAATGACTTAACTGCTTGTTGAAATGATGTGTTCATTTACTGGCATAAGTGGGTTCGTCCTTTGTGGCCTTTGTCTTAGGCATTTTACTTTAGAAGTTCTTCTTAGATAATTTCTTAAGAGCAAAGAACAATGTGAACCCTGTTTATTTTTTGAGCAGTTTAATGTGTTCAAATATAGGGTACACAAATTGTAAAGATGCTGTTCTGTGTATTCTCTTTGTTAAGCCCCCCTATAGTGTGCCAGTTAGCTTTTGGATGACATTTGGTCCTATGTTAGAGTTTAATAGGAATTGTAGAAAAAAATTCTTAAACTCATTTTAATTCTGAAAAAGAATAATAGTTGCTTTAAATCACTTTCCGAGATGAGGCTAATGTATGTAATATGTTCATGTTATTATTATTTAATACTCAGTTGTTTAATATTATATCTATTATTTATTGAGGTATCTATAAACTATTTCCTTTTTTTATTTATTTCAGTTGTTCTCTAAATCCAGAGATGAATGGAAGCTGATAACAAGATTATGTGGTAGATTATCATCATTTACTGAAAGCTATAAATCTGATTCATCTGAAATGAAAGTAATTTTCAGAAGCAATAATCGTACTAATGGTGATGGTTTTAAGGTATGTGTTAAAAAAATAAATTTTTAGCCAGATTAATGCAAAGTGCAGATTCATTTATATTAATTTAATTTTTTTTACCTGTCTTAATAAAATTTGTTAAGTTGGTTCAAAATATGATTTTAAGTGTCAGATGTACGTCAACATCAGGTAAAACAAGAAAAAAATGTTTGAGAGCTATTTATAAATTAACCTACAGACAAGCAATAAAAATAAAGTAAATAAAAAAATTACTTTAAACTAAACACAATTCATATTTATATTACATCAATTATATTACTTCTTATATTACTTCTCAACAAAGTTGCAGCTCAAATTCAAATACTTTTCACATAGTAACACTTTATTGTCTATTCCCTCTTCAAAGAACAGCACCAATAAAGTACCCATCCATGAGTTCATCATTGCTTTTGAAATGTTTAATAACCACCCAATTCTTAAATTTTGTGAGTAGATGAAAATCAGACTGTGCCAAGTTAGGTACAAGGGGGTCAGCAACCTATCACTTAAACTTGTTTAGTGCAATCCCAGTGCTATGAGGCCATCGATTGTCATGCAAATAAAAACAATCCCCTTCGTTAGCATCCCTTGCAGTTTATTGTCTATCACTCTCCTAAGCTTTTTCATCTGACCCCTTAGGGAAAGACACCCTCTATGTGACGGTTTTGGTCACCACACTACCCCTTCCATACCTAGCCCTTACGGGCTTTACTGGAGGTCATCTTCAGTACCTCAGCAATAACATCTTTCAGTTAAGCCTCAGTCAGGAAGCCACCGATGTGAATGGCACAAGCGATATTCCCATTGATTCCCTAACTAACATAATGTGACACTAACTAACATAAACTCAAAACAAAACATATCTGGCCAAGTCTCAAACAAGACTGAATGACTTACTAAGAATAAAGAAACTGAACCCTACTTACCCAAAAGGTAAAAATGAGTTCAACACACAATGAATCATAAAACGCAACACAGAAACACTAACAATACATAACAATAAAAATAATTAATTAAACATAACAGTAACATAAAACATAACTAATGAAAAACAAACAAATCTATAATCAAACAGAAACAAAAACAGCAACAGTTTAATAAACCACAAAACAAAATAACAATAAAACCAAACATAAATACAAAGAAGAAAAGTCCAAGTGGAACTTCACATCCCTTCAGTGATCCTTTCTTTCACCAAATATGTAATAAAACCTTCTATGATCAACCATTCGGCTTGGCTTTTCCAATTAACTCGGCAATCAAGTGTCGACCCGATAATATCAAGCGGACAAATGGTCCTCGTGCACATTAAGTCATACCTAGCACACTCATACATTACATGATAAGCATCGTTCAACAATCCACATTGCGGACACATACCAGAGTCCGCCAGGCCGATTTTCTTAAGTCTTTCCCAAAAAGTGCCATGACCAAAAAGAAATTGCATCACATACTTGTTTGGGTGGACCCAAGAGGCGTCCTGCAAATCAACAACAGTAGGGAAAAGATCATGTGTATAATGACCACACTCTGTTTCATCCCATCTGTCACGCCATAGGGCTACACCACAGCGTTCTATTTCCTTTATTTTCCCTGAAGTCAATTCACATTTTTTTTCCTGTTTAGCCTCTGGGAATCACCGTTAGATATTACTTCAGAGGATAAATGAGGATGATATGTATGAGTGTAAGTAAAGTGTAGACTTGTACAGTCTCAGGTCAACCATTTCTGATATGTGTGGTTAATTGAAACCAAACTACCAAAGAACATGATATCCGCAATCTAGTATTCAAATCCCTACAATTGATCTAGTGAATATAGTACTCAATTCACCTGACTTGTTAACAACATAATGTTGTTAGCTACATAATGAAATCAAGTCTATTGATTTCACGACC
Source organism: Lycorma delicatula (assembly GCF_047948215.1). Lineage (NCBI taxonomy): Eukaryota > Metazoa > Arthropoda > Insecta > Hemiptera > Fulgoridae > Lycorma > Lycorma delicatula. The sequence goes on from NC_134463.1 coordinate 71,804,460, forward strand.
GCGATCACCAAGATCGCCCTCTCGTGAAATTGTATGGTAACCACACGTTACCATTACCAATATAAGGCGTTGAGCCCGTAACAAAATATCCCTATAGCTTTTAAATTTTAGCCTATACGCCCAAACAGGCGCCACATATAGCATAATTGTCTCGCAGATGCCCTTATACAAGATACTCATAGTCTTAAAATTAAAACCCCAATCAGGATTGACCACATGTCGAATTACAAAGAAGGAATTAAGGCCTTCCTCGCGACGTATTGAAGGTGCTTCTTAAACTGCAATTTCTCATCAAGAAACACCCCAAGGTACTTTTGAACCCGAATATATCTAATACGTTGGCCTGACATCAATACACTGCCAAACGGTCTTTGAAGAGCATAATTGTGGTGTTCTCTGGGCTAAACATCATCGTATGTTGATGACCCCATAGCTCGAGTAGCCTGCATGCTTGAGTGGCTCGAAATTCAACCCCCTTCACAACCAGCAGGAGCCCATCATCAGCACAAGCCACGATGTGACATCCGCTGGGCAATCTCAGCCGCACAAGTGAATCAAACTCGCACCACCCACAATAATGAACCCAACACACTGGCCTGCGGACAACCGTTGGATAGTGTCTTCCCCACTTGGCTGCTCTCGTGGAGCAGTACATCCCAGTGACTGAAGTAACTTTGCATAACACTTACATATTACACTTTATATTCACTTAAATTACAATCTCCCTTCTGTAATTGGTGTATAGCAGAAGGGCACTACAGGCTATTAAATGCCTCAGGAAAGTTAAGAAAAATACCCAGGATATATTCCTTCTGACTGGAGGTTACACTCATCACACGAAGTATGGCATCATCAGTACTCTTTCCAGGACAAAACCTGTACTGATTATCCTTAAATAAAAAAAACATGTGAGGTCAACCCCTCATTTATACAAAGGTACAGAACAATTATTAAAACCTTACCAATAATGACAAGGGCCTATATGATGAACTAACAGAGGAATCCTTGTCACCACCTTTAAACAATAATTTCACAATCTCCTTCTTCCAGTACACTGGGAAGTACTCTCCAAAGAAGAATTTATTAAAAACCTGAGTGATAATTTTTACACTTATCCCTATTGAGCGAACAAGAAGCTTCGCTGTTATCCCATCAAAGCCAGTTTCACAGTAAATGTCTGCAGTTGTCATTCCGAGCTTCATAAGTTTTCCAACAAAATTCATTTATAGTCCCAAAACACGATAGCCATCATTTCTTTATATTATTTAAATTTTTGGACTTGTTCAGCAAGTATAGTATATATCCAATTTTTGGATGGTTTTGTTGTCTCAATCTTGTTAAAATGAATCCATACTTCTTCTGTAGTAACAATAATATCAAGAAGTTCACTTCCTTTATTTTGGTATTGTTGAAGTATAGTCAATCATTTGCCACTCCCATTCTTTTTGGATTGTCGTCCTTCCTTGCTGTGCATATTTGTTCACCCTATTCTGAATTTCCTGCATTGTTCTATCACAAAACCATCACTAATGACAATGTAAACTGCATGCAGGTGACAGTGGATCTTTGCTATCAATGTATTTTCTGCTTGCAGAAAATACATTGACAGCAAAGATCCACTTTGCTGTGGTGTCAATGTATAGAAACAAAATTTATATTGGGAAAACTAATAGATCGTTTAGGGTAAGGTTTGCAGAACATTTTAGACATTATAAAAACAAGTTAGGATTTTCTAATTTTGCTGACCAATTAATAGTTAACAAACATTTCATTACCGATTTAGAAACAAATTTAAAATAATTGTAATTACAAAAGAAAATGATAAAAAATTGGCCATTTTAGAAAAATATTATTATATATACAAATATAGACAAAAATTCAGCTTGATTAATCTGCAGAGTTTGATAATGATTGTCTTATCAAAACTGCTGTAGATAGCAGCACGTTTTGTAAATATTAAGTAAAATTTATAAAGTATTAGTACAGTACTGTAATTAACCTATACTTATTAACCTATATACTTAATTAAACTATGTTATTAAGAATGTTTAATTTTTAATATGTAATTTCAATTTTTGACTGCATATTTTACGGTATATATGTGATCATTTTAATTTTTAATGTATAATTTTAAAGTTTTTAATTTTTTGATCAGTTGATAATAAGGAAAAATCCTCAGAAGTGCTTTTGGCGTACAAATGAAGAAATAAGGTAAGAAATATTATTAGATTCTGTACTGTCGTGGATTGCTGAATTTTACTTTTAGTCTTTAATATAATTAGTACACAGAAAGATATGGACAATGATAAAGGAAGAATTGATTTTATATATATGAAATTACTTTCGCAGGATTCCGTATACTCGGACATGATTGAATTATTTAATTAAATTATATTTTAAAAATTAAAAATATTAAAATAAACTATGTCCATTGTGTAATGTTTGTTAAATTAACGTAATAAAATGAGAATTGTATATTAATTTATTACATGATTGCTGCTCTCTGTTGCAGTTTTTATGACTGCATATTTGATGATTTATCAAATTGAAATTTTGTTTGTATATATATATATATATAATATTTGTCTAATACATTTAATTTTTGTCACTATTAATTTCTAATATTTCTAAGTTTGTGTTAATATCAGAAATAGAATATTTATTGTTTATTAGATGGTCTGCCATATTAGATAAATCTAATTTATTATTTTTGTAATTTTCATAATGTTCAAGAAATCCAGTTTTAAAGGATTTGTTTGGTTTTCCTGTTTAAATACCAACACAATCACAATTTTATAAATTCCAAAAGATTGTTTATTTCATTATTTTTGTTTTTAAATATTTTATTATGAGGTTATTAGGTTTGTATGCTGTATATATGCAATAATGGTTTAATGTATGTATATTTCTTTATTGTAAGTTTTAATAATATATTCAATGATATTATTAGCGTATAAATACTTTATGAATATGCTTTCACTTTTTGTCTTATGTATTGGTTGTAAGGTAATTTTGTCTGCTATCATCAGAATAATCATTGAAATTTGATAAGGATAAAGATAAAAGGTCATATTTTAACTTTTTTGATTACAGAGCATGGATCATCAAGCAATTTCTGGAAAATGAATTAATGATAAATTAAAACTGTCTAGAGAGTTCCTGATATACGAAGATAAATTCAAAAACCTTAATTATTCCTTGTTTCAGGACTAGATTTTATTGTGATATTATTATAACCATAGCTAAATAACATTATTTTCTTAAAAAATGCTGCTATCAAAACAAACCATACCTAAGCTTTGCATCTGTCAAATAAGCAATAAAATGTGATCATGAAGAATTCCTCATAAATTCATAATCAGTTAAATAGTGATTAGTATCTTGTCGGCTTAAAGCTCGTTGGCTTGTTATCTTTTAGCATGCAAAGAATTATAAAGTATTCCAAAAATAATGAAATACAGAAACTGTGATTATTGTTGTGTAAAGCATGACCATAAAGATCAAGGCGACAATTCTGATTGAACGATGTAAAATGTTCTTGAGGAATCAGCGTATATTTGTATATAAGTGTAATATTTCCTTTTCTTTATTAATTGTGTGATATAACTAAATGATGATGACAATCATATATAGCATTTAGTTCTTGATTTTTACTTTCTAGGTGGTTCTTGAATGTTCTCTTTAGTATTTTATAACATGTATAATACTTGAGTAGCCAGGATGGGTATGGTATGTTAGATGTCTGGCACCCGTAACATTTTGACATACGGTCATGTCATATTCATGAAAAACTGAACAAATAAAATTTCATAACAAAACAAAATTTGATAATTTTTAAATTTTACAAAAATCATAAATTAATTGAAAATGTTTAGCTGTAAAACTTTTAAAAATTGTTTATTACTACAAATTTTTGGTTTGCGGACAACCCCCAAAAAAAGATTGATATTTAATTGGTTATTTAGTAATCATTTTAGTGGGCTTTTTTCATACACCATGAAATAGCTTTATATTAACATAAATTTTACATTAATTAAATTTTGAATATGTTACAGCATTTAAATTATTTAATTATTCAATTATCTTAAAGGTCAGTTTTAACTTCAATAATACTGCCATATTTTTATTTTATATAAAATTTACATTAGAAGTGTTTTAGATCAAGATTTATATGGTGGTCTTCAGTTTCTTTGCTCCTTAAAAATGTTCATTATTAATAAATTGGCTGAATGATATAATACTTCTGAACAATTTTCAAATTTGGTTATTAATTCTCAATATTGAGTATTATTACCCAATAATATTATTTTTTTTTTATTACCCAATTATGTTATTTTTAGTTTCGGCTTAGACAAAGCTGAATTGGCACAGATCTGATCTAGGCAATGGTTGCCTAGCTAGCGCAGGGCTATAATATGATATTCATGGAAGACAGTATATATGTGGTTAATAAATATTGTGGTATTTATACAGTAATTTTTTTTTTATTTTATGGTAATTTTTTAACTTAACTAATTTTTTTATACTAATTTACAGTATAAATTTTTTTTTGTATTTTTTATACTAATGTTTATTCCAATTAATAAACAGATTCGCATCATAAATCTTTTAATTATTTTTAGTCTTATATTTATATAATAAAATAAATAAATTCATAACTGAATAAAACTGCACATAAATATTTAGCTAACTTATTTTTAAATACTTAAAGTAAAAAAAAATTAAATATAATTATTACTTTGAAATGTAGGTATTTTTTGTTTTTCTGTGTTTTTATAATTGTTTTTATTTGCTGGACAATGCTTTTTACAGTAGAACTTTTACACCTTAAATTATAGTGTATTTCCTTATGTATTTCGTAACTAGCACTAGCATAATACAAATAACTAAAGTAAAAAATTACAAAGCTGCAAGATATATAGCACTTCACTCCCTACTGCATGTTTTTGTCTTTTTCTGATGATTCTGATGAATTCTCGTTTCCCAAATTGATGATGACACATGCAATTTGTTTGCAACAATTTATCCAGTCCTCGACTAAGAGTTTTGTGAACTTTTTCTGAGAAATTTCCATTGCTGCAGCTGTCGTAAATTGTACATTTTTGGTTGCAATCTGGTGCCCATATCATCTCGATGGGTATCAAATTGGGATGATATGGGGATAGGCATAAAACAGGGAACCCGCCTTCCGCCAATATCTTATCTTTTACATTTTCAGATGATCTTTATTTTTTTTTAATTGTCTCATACAACTGAACTTTCATCAGATTTTCATGCAGTGGTAAGCTGTTAGTTCACAGCTAGTCAATCATTGATTTTTTTTGTTGGTGCTGAATTTGGTCTTTGATTCAATGCCGAAATTTTTTCAGTATTGTGATAAAAAGGATTATCTAAAATAACGACACTGTTTACTGGCAAGTTAGGCATTAATTTTTCTCTTATCCACTTTATAAACATGTTATAATCCATCTGAGATTGATAAACACCTGATGAAGATTTGGCTTTCCATACTGTCAAGTAGTTAGGAACAAATCCCATTTCACCAACGATGTGAATAATTAATATCCTTTCTCCTTTTGAAACTGGTATAGAAAACACTCAGATGCATTTGAAGGTTGACAACATTACCGTTGGCAATGAGAACTTAAAGTATGTGTCTCATTGATGATGTAGATGATTGGTCTTCCTTCAACTTGATATTCTTCAGCTTTATTCAAAGACAGATCATTTGTACTGAATATCATGTTTTTCAACAAGAATTGCCCAGTTATTTCTGATTCTCTTCCATTTGAATTCTGTGCTTAACAAAAGTGTCCGTAAGCCACTCCTTTGCCCATTAAATACCCCATAACTTTTTAGTTTTGCTGTAAGTTTCCTTAGAGAAGGCAAGCTCCTTGGTTAAGTCAAATTTTAACACTACGTCAAACAGCATTCTGATCAAAACTGTCCAGGTTTGTCACTTTCTTTTTACTGTTTTATTCCTTTGCGAGAATTGAATTTTTTTCTGAAGCTATTTCACCAGTAATTTGATAAACTGTATTGCGATAACTGTACCAGTAACTACAACTAGTATGGCACACGCAACACGCTCTACAACATTTTTTTTTGGGATCATTAACAATCATTTCAACTGCAACTCCTCCTTTTCATGCAATTAAAAACATTATGTATAATTTCTTTCCCTTGGCAGTAAATGTCTTTTCCATCTAAATTAGACATACAATTTCAACTACTTTCAAGAATTGAAACTCAAAGAACATTACTCTTCTTCAGAGACACACAATTAACTGGACAAGTTTTAATACATGTTTTGTCTCTGATGGCTGGTACTAGACTGACCAACCACTTTAGAAAAATTCATTAAATAAGAGTAACAAAAAAAGTGAGAATTTATTTAAAGAGATTTTAAAGTGAAACTTGAGTCTTAACATAACTGCCCACCAAAAATCATATGATTCATGTTATTGTTTAATAATTTAATTTATAATATAAAAAATATGTATATTTTATGATATATGTATATTTTATCATATGTAACTGCAAATAGAATTTAAATTAGAATGGAATCATTTACAAAAAAAAAAGTTAGTATTTGAATGAATCAGGAATGGTTTGTATAAATAGTTATCTAATGCTTCATTTGAATGTTTACAATGACATATCATTTGGTTATTATTTACACAAACCTGAATAAAGAAATTTTTTTTTTATGTATGACTCATTACCTAGGCTAGCACACAGTTGTTCACTACTCTCATAACAAAGAGTGAAGAGCGTAGCATAAACAGTAGACATCAATCTTGTGCAAGTTTGGTTTGGATATTTTACACAGTTATAAAACTATAAATAAATGTACTTTGGCCTAAACACTAATCAGTAACAGCTGATTAGTCTGCATAATATTTCATAACATATCTATTTCGGTATCTAATAAAGAAATAAATTATTAATTTAATAACATATAAACTCAGGATAAGTAATAAATAAATATAAGATGTGAATTTGTTTATTGATTAGAATATACAATAGTCATACCGTATACATACTGTTTTTAATCAAATAGTATTATAAATAAACCTGTCCTCATTAAGCAGTAAGATATACAGCTATGCTGTTCATTAGATCTAATTCAATTCAGCTTGGACAAGCTATACAATAATTATATACATATATATATCCATTTTGTAATAATATTCTTTTTATGCTTATTAGGCAAAATGGAAGGTGGGTTGTGGAGGGATAATACCACAAGAAGAAACTAGAATATTTTCACCCAATTATCCAAATAATTATGATGGTAATTTAATTTGCGAGTATGTAATTTTTGCTCCTGATAAAGTTATTTATGGTCAATTCTTATCATTCAATCTTGAAGGAGGTCAGTATATGTCCATCATATTGTATAATTAAATAAATTTTGTTCCACAGTACAGAATATTACAGACACGTGTGTATATATATATATATAAAAATACACACATATATATATATATATGTGTATATTTTTTTCTAAAGTCAATACTTTAGAAGATACTTTAGTCAAGACCCATATTCTTCTATACCAGTATATTGTATTTTTTTTATAATGAAAAACCAACTTGAACAACCCAAGTACAGAATTACAACAACCCAAGTACAGAATTACAAAGTAAATGAAATGACACTTACCTTAATTTTTTTTTTTATTCCATAAGCACTTTTGCATCATCAGTTGTATATAAAAGATATAATTTATACAAAATTACATATCATACATAACTCTTTTAAAATTAAAATTAAAAGATTAAAATATGTATACAAAAACATACAAAGTCAATTAATATAATAACTACATATATATATAATATGATGTCATAATTAAATATTTTTTAAAAATTAAATTAAATTTAAAATAAAATAAATAGATAAAAATTTATACTATGTAACCTGGCCAGCTTATGTTAAATTACTATTTTAATTTTTAAAAAAGTTATGTTTGATATGTAATTTTGTATAAATTATATCTTTTATATACAACTGATGATGTGAGATCCTGTGAAAGTGCTTTTGGAAAAAAAATTAAGGTAAGTGTAATTTCATTTACTTTGTAATTCTGTATTCGGGTTGTTCAAGTAGGTTTTTGATTATTAAAAAAATACATTATATATATGTATACAGTAGAGTGTTAATTAATATGAACACAGATTGTATTTAATAAGTAGTAACTTTATTTAGAAAAAAATCATACCTGCAATTGGTGAATATCTAGTAATTAATATGCTTTGTAAGTAGCAATTAATATGTCCTTATTCTTAATCACTTCATGTACACGATTGAATCGATTTAACAAGTGTACTACACATGTTTTTTATCTCCTTATCTTGAAACCATACCAATATTATTCCTATAATTAGGTCAATTTTTGTGGTACAATTCATTTTTGAGTGTCATTTTTTGACTATTGCCCAAAGATTTTCAATTGGGTTTAAATCAGGGGATTTACTTGGCCATGGAAGCAATTTAATGTTTTGTTCTTTGAAAAATTTTCCACTTTTTTGGAAGGATGGCATGGAATCAAATCTTGTTGGAACATGCTTTGTTGAATCAAACATTGCGCTTGCCACAAGGCAATGGAGTGTTGAATTTGTGTCACAACCCTTTCCTTCGGAATCTTAATGTACTATCTACTGAAAATAATGAATAAGGGCTTTCAAATGTGAAACAACCCAAAAACATTTTTTTCTGGTGATATTTAACTGATTGTTGGATATGAGCTGGTGATGTATTTTCAAGTGATGCTTTTCTAATGTATGGAACCCTCTTCCCCAGAACATAAAAATTTGATTAGTCAGAAAACAACATTTCTCCGATCTCCTTTGTTCAAGTTAGTATGTGTTTTGGCCACAAGAGCCAAAACACATTGCACATTGCTGGTTAAAAGCTGCTTTTTAGCTGGCTGGCGAGCTTTCCATCCAGCTGCAAGAAGTCGATGTATATCAGTTGTAACATGTAAATCTGTTCTACTGGCTGCTAATTTTCTCTTGATTTAAATCTACAGCAAATAATTTTGAGTCTGTTTACTATTTCTCACTAATAACTAATCCTATGTTGGAGTAGTTTTTCTTTTATGGTGAAATTTTCCTTTCCTTTGAGGTGAAAAGAACCAGTTTTTTTAAAATTATGTAGTTTTAAATTATAAACCAACTATAATTGTATTAAAATAGCAGTCACTGTCTGTAATTCAACACTACACTCAGAGGTTAGTAGTCATCGTATCATACTGGTAAGCTCAGAAAGAGAAACATTTTTCAGATACTTTCTTGAAGCTATATCCATTATTATATATTCAAGACACACATAACAAAAAATATGAAATAATGATTTTGTAATAAAAAATGGAATAAATTTTCACAAAACTCTATTTATATCATGAAAATTGCTAAATAACCAAACAACAATAACCTCACATTAAACAGACAACTTAAAGAATGGATGTGGTCAAGCACAATGTAAACATAAAAATACACAAAAAATTTCTTCAATATGAAGATCTGCTCTGTTCAAACGTTTTGTACGCTTATATATGGAAATCCTATTTTTGTATGCCTGTCAGCTGTGCTTCCATGTTCCACTTCATATCTTCTTATTTCTCAAATTGAAACCAAAGAGATCAAGAAATCTTCAGCTTGGGGAATGACCAGAAATCACTAGGTGCCTTGTCTAAAGAGTAAGGACCTCTGAAAGTTTGGAGAATCTACTCTTGCCTAAAATGCTCTGGATCTGATATAAAGAATTGACAGAATAGTTGTCATAATGGTAAGTTTTACCAAACTGTGGTATCACCCAAAGTGAATCAATCTATAAGATTCAACAGGCTTTTGGCAATAATACTATTTTTTTTTTTTGTCTTTAGTCATTTGACTGGTTTGATGCAGCTCTCCAAGATTCCCTATCTAGTGCTAGTTGCTTCATTTCGGTATACCCCATACATCCTACATCTCTAACAATTTGTTTTACATATTCCAAACGTTGCCTGTCTGCACAATCTTTTCCTTCTACCGGTCCCTCCAATATTAAAGCGACTATTCGAGGATACCTTAATATGTGGCCTATAAGTCTCTTCTTTTAACTGTATTTTTCCAAATGCTTCCTTCTTCATCGATTCGCCGCAACAACTCTTCATTTGTCACTTTATCCAACCATCTGATTTTTTTAATTCTCTTATAGCACCACATTTCAAAAGTTTCTAACCTTTTCTTTTCAGGTACTCGGATCATCCAAGTTTCACTTCCATATAAAGCTACGCTCCAAACATATACTTTCAAAAACCTTTTTTCTGACATTTAAATTAATTTTTGATGTAAACAAATTTTATTTCTGACTGAAGGCTCGTTTCGCCTGTGCTATTTGGCATTTTATATCACTCTTGCTTCGTCCATGTTTAGTAATTCTACTTCCCAAATAACAAAATTCTTCTGTAATCTTTTCTCTTTCTCTTTTTACATCCATCTTCGTTATTTCTACTACATTTCCTTACTTTCATTTTGGTCTTTTTAAAAATACTATAGGGTTACATAAATGAGAAAATGTATAAACTGATTTAAAAGTGATTACCAGTTGATAGTGATCAGTATATTGACAGGCCTTCTGCAAACCAAAAATCTGGATCTCATTAATAAAAAGCACTTACATAGTTTGATCACAGAAAGTGACATTTGAGAAATTGCTACTAAGATTAGCAATGTTTTAATGTTTTGGGCATATGCAGGGTAGTTATGAAATCTTTATGAAGCTGCTTTCTTGTATCACAGATTTGAGAGTTTGTGTGACTCCCACATGTCTAGACGTGTATCAAATTGCATCATGAAGTGGTGGAAAACCTTTTATAAATATTTATTCTTTTTAATGCATATTCAAGATGGAGAATCCCATAGTAGAAAAATCCATATGCACAATGGAGCCTATTGAGATCACCCTGACATCATAATGGAGCTATTTTTGTTCACTTGAAGGCAGATCACATAAAAAGTTTGTAGTCACTCTGCACATGCCCAAATAATATAAAGTTCATTGCTTCTCTCAGTGTTATTAGCAATTTCTCAGATATCACTATTCTATGATCACGATATGCAACTGCTTTTTGTTAATGACATCCAGATTTTGGTCTGTTGAAGGCCTGTTAATACATTAGTTATTTTCAACTGATAAAAAGCCATTTTTAAATCAGTTATACCATGTTCTAATTTGAGTAACCCCTTAGTGTCATTGCCTAAAGCCTGCTGAATCTTACTGATTGTTTCATTTTCAGTATCACCAACCTTTTGGCAAAATTTACCATTTCGTTGTTCAACCCATTACATCATTGAAAACAAAAAAAAATATTTGAGCTTGCATTATATTTTACACAAGCAAGCATGCACGTGCATGTGCACCTCCCCCCCCCCCACACACACACACACGCATATACTAGTAGCCTATACAGGAAATTCAATTTTTATCTTAGATTTTGAGCTCATTGTAAAAGAGATGCTGTAGATTATATTATAGTGGTGACCAAGAGTAAATAATTCCTTTACATAAGTGATCCATATGTAAAACCAGCTACATAAAAAAAATATATATAAATTATGTATTAGTATATTATGTGTTTACATTATGTTAACATAGAAATTAATAAAATAATATAATTATAACGTCTGTATGTGAAATAAAAACCCGTGCAAAAATCGGATGAACCTTTGCGCATATGTGTTGCACAGCGTCTCTAGTATGGTTGTCAATCACGCCGCGTCACTTCGCTTAGTTCTGAACATGCAGCTAGCACATAAACATGTCTACAACAATAGCATCTCCCGCCAAGTGTGAGGTGCGTGCGGTAATTCGATTTCTTCAGGCTTATGGGTGTAATGCAGCTGAAATTCATCGACGAATAAGTAATGTGTACGGTGAAACTTCAATGAGTGACAGCAAAGTGCGACAATGGTGCAGGAACTTTAAAGCAGGACGTACAGATGTTCATGATGCAGGCGGTCAGGGAAGGAAGCAAGTGTCAGCCGATGATCTCATTGAGCGAGTGGATGAGGCAATTCGAGAAAGTCGTCGGTTCCCAATTTCTGTATTGAGTGATTCGTTTACTGAAATTTCAAGGTTAGCTCTCTACACCATTGTGAGTGACTTCAGTACTGCATACTGTGTGCGAGATGGGTTCCCAAGATGCTGTCCGACCATCACAAAACAATGAGAATGGGCGCCTCCCTAACATTTCTCCAGCGCTACCACAATGAAGGAGAAGATTTTTTGAACAAAATTGACGAGACGTAGGACCATTTCGAAACTGAAGAAATAAAAGAACAATACAAACAGTGGATGCATTCTCATTCTCCCAGTAAACCAAAGAAGTTCAAGCAAACCTTCTCCAACAGAAAGTGTATGGCTACTGTGTTCTGCGACCGGAATGTAGTTCTCTTGGTGGAATTCATGGAACATGGCATGACCATCACTGCTGCCTCATACTGCGTGACTCTTCAACGTGTATGAAGGGCAATTCAGAATAAGCGGAGAGGAGTGTTGTCATCAGGCATTGTCTTTCTCCATGACAATGCTCGGCTGCACACTGCAGCTGTAACAAAGAAGCTCCTGCAGCGTTTTCGTTGGGAAGTGTTTGATCACACACCATACAGCCTGGACTTGGCTCCATCTGATTTTCACCTCTTTGCTCACATGAAACGCTGGCTAGGAGGACAACATTTTGGCACAGACATCGAGCTGCAGACCAGCGTAGAAACAGGCTGAAAACACAGTCGGCTCCGTTCTATGACGAGGGTATTGGAAAGTTGGTACCACGCTACGACAAATGTCTAAATTGGTGTGGCAACTATGTAGAGAAATAGCATATCTATGTCAGTACTTGTTACAAATAAAAAATTTTTTATTTTCACTGTGGTTTTAATTTTGTGACCAATCAGACCTTGAAAAAAAAAATAACACTTGTATAATAAAGATGAGTTATTGCATTCTAGTTTATGGAGAGGTTATGGGTGAAAGAATCTCTGTTTAGTACTCAACATTGTTGTTTCAATGGCTACATGAATGAATTTCAGTTAATACCTAAATATTGCAATAATTGTGAAAATGTTTTTTGTGAAGAAATTATCAGTTATTTTTTTTATGTTAATATAATTAAGTTATAATTACTACTGTTACGTAATGGATCTCTGTAATACTGTAAAAAATAACAATGAAGTATCAAAGTTTCTTCTTTAGGCTTTCAGCCATACTATCGAGTAATTTAATATATTTTTTAACTGTAGTAGTACAAAAAAAACTATGAAAATATTTTTCAATTCTGTTTCAGCTATATATTTTAAGCTATAATTATTATTACAATAATTACCTTTACTTTTGTGTCATTTAGGATAATAAATTTAAAAAAAAAATCACCACTTCAGCTTTACATTAATCTGAATCTGTACTAATGTAAATGGCTGTAGTTACTGTCAGTATGATTCTGTAGGTGGGATTAGGGCTGTGGGTTGCCCTGTGTAACGTGGGAAGAAGGAAATAAAAATGAAGAAAGAGTTGGAGTAGAGGATGTTAATCCACCCACATGGGACTGCTTTGAAAAGAATGTTAGTTTTAATGAGACCCTGCCAAAGTTAATTTTATATTATGAAATTATAAGATTGAGGTTAAATGTTAAGGTACGTAACATTTATTATTTATTACATATTTTATTTGCATTTTGTATTACTTTTTCAGGTGGAGGAAGTGATGAATGTAAATATGACAATTTAACTATTAATGGAGATGTTTATTGTGGATCTGTTACACCACCACCAGTTTTAGCTCATGGTAGCTTAAAAATTCTGTTTAGGACAGATGCATATTCCCATTATCCAGGATTTGCATTCACATTTTCTGTTGAAGGTATCAGTGAGCAAATATTTATTCTTAATTTTCCATTTTAAGTTAACATATTCAATACAGTATCTACTTGATTTGCCAACATAGGATTGTAATTACATTTCTTGGTGTTATTAACATCAGAGAGTTAGCTGATGATTTATTATTTATGAAATATTTCCTGTAGAGGTACTTATACCCTAGGAAAAGTTACTAAATAGAAATGTAGCTAGCTCTTAATAAAATTTCATTGGTTTACCAAGAATCCATATTCATACATGTAATTCCAATCATTGAAATAGTAAATTCATTCAAAAGAGCGTGCACTTCAATGTTAAAAATGCTGTTTTATGTGCTAAATCAAACTTATTACCATAAAAACCATAATGCATTGAATTCCATTGCAAATAAATGACTATGAATAATGATGAGCGCATGATTGTGCAAATCATTCAGTGTTGGTAATTGTTTCTTAAATGTTCCACTTAAGTACATGATAAACCCTTGAGTGCACTGATCATGCTTAAACACTACCTCAGCAGTTAGAGTAATTTTGCAGAACTTTCATTACCTTATAATAGATGAATATATCAAAAAGGAAAATCATGTCTTTCACTTTACAATAATGTACAAACTGAATTTTCTAAAACTAAAGTTAGCTAAACATCAAACTCTGCTTGAGATAAGGTAAGACACCTTTAAGAAATTTTTCACACAAAAAGGAGTCCTTTCTGAAAACAGATCTTTGTTATTCTCTTCATTTATTAAGCCATAACAAAGGATTTAAATTCAGTAGAAGATATCCTGTTCTAAAGTAAAATCTGTCATGTATAGCAAGTTCATTGTAAACTCATTTGATGAAAACAGCACAGTCTCAAGGGAGTGAAACTTAGCTTCTAATTATATTTTTAAATATATTATTTCATTTTCTGATTTTAGTTGAAATCAGGTAAGAAGCACATTTTCTTCAGCAAAAATGAATTACCAGCTGATAAAACTGTATTCTGGCTAGAATATAATAATGTATATGTTGATATCTGGATATTACTGGTTTACGTATGTTGTACTGAACATTTCATGTAAGCTAAAACATCTTCTGAAACAATTTATTTCCTGTTTACAAAAATTAAATATGAATATCATGATCCACTTATTATTATGGTTTTAATGTATCATTTGAATTCCTATGATAAAAGATTATTTTATTATGCAATTACTTTCAGAAGGTTTACCTTATCTATATAGTGGGGAAATTATTGTAATTTACTTTTTTTCTTTTTGCAGAATGTGGAGGTAATATCACTGTACCAAAGGTACTGTCATCATCACTGGGACATAGTGAAATATCACAATTTCCTTCCTTTATGAATTGTACCTGGAACATTATTGCTCCATTAAATAATGTGATTTTAATTAAGTAAGTATTAATTAAATTAAGAATGTTAAATTATTGACTTAGAACATGTTACTTGGTTATAGGTTTTCAGTAATAATGATGATAACATTTATTTGCTTATTGGCTACATAAGTTGAACTGCTGAATTTATAAAAACTTATATTTTCAAATAAATACAAATGTGAAATATATATGCAAACATTAAAATTACTTATAATCTCAAGTACTGTACAATATTTATATAGAATTTTGTAATACTTTGTCTACTCTATTAACAAAATGTAAATTAAACAAAAGTTTTATACAATGAGATAATTTAATTTTATGAATACATCATGTTCACAGCTCACTAGGTAATAAGTTCATAATTTTTTAAATGTTGGCAAAATAGAAAACAGAACCTGCTAGTGATTATACATTATTGTTTTGGTTATTTGTGTGACTTTTTTTTTTAACTTCAACCTACTAAAATAAAAAGGTATCAAAAGATCAAGTGCTACTGTACAAACTAATTAATCCAGGACTTTGCTAGGAGAAAATGCTTGGGTGACAGAGGACCAGTTGCCACCCCACTGAGTGCCCATAAAGAGCATTTGCACTGCAGATTATTAAAAGGTGCCAGCTCAGATCAAACTCCATTGTTGCTACCTGGTATAACAAATAGAGCCAGAGTGGCAGTTGAAGTAATTCCTATGGTATCTTTTGAAAGGATGATGATGATGATGATGATGGATAAGAACAGGTTAATGTAGAGGGATGACTTACCTTCAGAAGTACTGCCCTTGAGATAAATCAGTTTAGATTTATCTCCTAAAGTAGCACATTTAAAATTTAGGTGTGCACTATCCTAAAGTAGCACATCCTAAAGTATAGCAACTTGCCCAGGACCAGTATGAATATATACCATAAGGCTTTCAATTAGTTGTGTAATTTTGACAGGTACTAAAATGCATAACAAGTTAAGCCAGAAATGGGTGATTCATATAATTAAATTTGTGCAGTTAATGAATTTTACTCTATTTTTCAGTGAAAAATAGAGTAAAACTCTCTATTTGTCCCATCATAAATTGAAGATATATCTTTAAATAAAAATATTAATTATCCATTTCCTTATCTGTTCCTTAGATGTCAAAATGTTAAAATCCATAAATGTCATCCTCAAAATTATAATCATGATGATCTGTATGAGTTTTGCAATTTTTTTTTTTTTATTGACTTTTATATATATTACCTTTTCAAATAAATTCATTTTTTATTTCAGATTTTCCAAACTTCACATAGAAAAATCATGGCTCTGTTATTATTCTTCAATTACAGTATATGAAATTACAGACAATTCTTCATCATTGATTAGTACATATTGTGGTGATTTGAGTAATTCTCTTCCAACAATAAAGTCTAGTGGTAACAAGTTAAGATTAAATTTTAAAGCTGATTCCATGAAACTTCCTGGGTTTGAAGCAACAATACGTTTTATGTCTGGTTAGTATGGTATTTTTTAAATTTATTTTCTTATTTTTTTACGTTGGCCTATGCCTCATTAGGCACTAAAATCAGTCTGAAAAATTTTTCATCTTGTGATATTGGATTTATATCTTTATGTCTTGACGATTTACATACTCTTATGAAGTGTAAAAGAATGTATATTATATGAATTTTTATCGACAACAATTTTTTTTAAGTGCTGAATCATTGCTTTAATTTCCAAATATGGGGGCTTAAAACAAGGATTTGATTTTCATTATGATCAATTACTACTGATACTTCTGATTTATATTTTAAATGTAAAAAAACATAAAAATGTTCTGTAAAATATTCTCTGCACATTAACATTTCTTTTTTTAAAAAATTCCTGGTAAATTCCTTAATATTCTCATAAAAATCAGGATACGAATGCGTCAAGAGTCCAGGGGCAGAGCCCTTGGCTAGACAGTCGTGTGAGCGAAGCAAGCTCTGACCATCTAGTTTTCCTATTAAAAAGGGTGTGCATGGATTTTTTTTTTTTGTGTGCTCACATTTTATTTTAGCTGCTACTGGTGCAGAGCAAACCAATGGTGGTGCGCTGGGTGGCTATGCGCAGCGCAAGAACGATTTATTTGTTTGAACAATTAAAACTATAAAACTATAAATCGAACAAAA
The DNA here is from genome assembly GCF_047948215.1 of Lycorma delicatula. Taxonomy (NCBI): domain Eukaryota; kingdom Metazoa; phylum Arthropoda; class Insecta; order Hemiptera; family Fulgoridae; genus Lycorma; species Lycorma delicatula. The sequence continues at coordinate 71,821,876 of NC_134463.1, forward strand.
CTATACTATAAATTGAACTAAACTACAAATCCTTCGAACGATTCATTCTTTCAAACAATTTATAGTTCTCGATATGAACGATTTTTCTAAAATTATATTTGTGTTTTGTTTGTAAAAAAGGAAAGCACTGCGGTTAGAGCTGTGTTAAAAAATCACAATTAAAGAAACAGTAAAAAATGTTCAGGATTTTGAAGCTTTTTGTTGTAAAAGTTTTTGAGGTGGGCTGTAGGTCTGCTTTTTTTCCAGTGAAACTTAAAAAGTAACTGATTTTATTTCACAAAAATAGAAAAAAAATAAAATCTAGTTTAGATTATGCTAAAATAAGATTTCATATAACTAACATAAGAGTTGTTTAGTGTAAAAATAAAAACTTTCTTAAGATGTTTATTAAAACAGAAACTGTTTATCGTATATTTAACTGACAAAACCGTAATTTGATTACTATCCAGAATATTTTATACATGTTGCTAAAATATATACATGTTACTAAATATAAACAACGTAATAAATTGTTTATTACTTATTCTACAATAATAGTAATAAAGTTGTGTTGTTCATAAAGGTATAAATTTATAATCTGAAAATTGCAGTAGGTATTGTATTCATATGAATACAAATGAATTTCTTGTTATAAATTTGTTCAGTGCATTTAACTTTTCATTCTCATATTTAGCTTATTCTCATATTTTAGCATATTTAGCTTTATATGAGCTAAATATTTAGCTCATATTTATACTTTTTTCCAGTTATGTTTATTTTACTGATTATAACATTTTGTTCATTGCTCCCTTAACAATTAAAATGGCTGTATGTGATGAACCAATACATTGTACACTATCCTGACACACATTAATTATCAATTTATTACTTCATAGATTTAAATGACAGTGATGATGGTGATGAACTTTGGAGGGCTGATAACAATTGATAATAAAATCAATTATATTTTTATTTTTTTTTTTTATGAAAGAGCAGGCATTTAATAATTTATTCCATTTTTTATCACTCATTTCGTGAAATGAGTACTACGGTATTTTTTTTCTGCATGTAATTTTTGTACATTACAAACCCCCATTGTCAAGTATCTGTGTTTCCACTGGTATGTTATGGAACACCTGTATCTTGTAATTTTTCATCTCTTCCAGTGCTATCAGTGTACAGGTGGAGCTAGGTCACTGATAGAACTATCTGTGCTACTTAGCAGTATTTTGAGCTGTACAAATATCTACCTTGTTTAGCCTCCAACCAATCCTGTATGCTTGTTTATCAAACCAAAGTGACAGTGAATTTTACCATGTTTTACCACCCTAGGACCTTTACTGAACTTAAAAAAATGAATTTTTTTCTAAGCTTAACCAATACTCAGAGACATGTGCCACATTAAAAAAAAAAAAACATTAAAAGTATAACTTACGTCTATTTTATGTACAGTATTTTCTCTGGAAAAAAAACAAGTTAGTCTTTTATTTTTGTAGAAAATTGATTAGAAGTAAAGAAAAGAAATCATGAATTTGGTATACAAAAATGTAATAAGGATTCAAAAAATTGTGTGAATGAAAAAAAAAAATTAATAGTCTAAAAATATGTAAATCTTTCAAATATTGTAAAAATAAAGAAAAAATTGTACAAACTAAAAAAAATTATACAAATATTATAAAGATATATAAACAGCACAACAAAAATTGTACAAAAATGTTCAACTAATAAAGCATTAAATAAAAACATTTATACAAAATGAATGAGGAAGATAAACAAATAATACACTGGTGCACAGAATTGAAATCGAAGGAAGAAAAGGATGCCTAAATTCATACAGGACATATTTAGCCAACATGTTAAGCTCTGCAGACAACTTTCAGAAAGGTTTATAAGTCCAATCTTTTTCCATTTCTCAGATAAGTAGTGCATTAACAAGAAGATTTAAATATATTCGTAAATGTTCAGATGTCTATTGAAAAGATGACCAAACACAGATAGTGGGAACAAAGTAATGATGAACTAAGGAACAAGCCAAGAATGCAGCCATGTTCAAATGTATGGTAGTGTTCAAACTCTCTGGTTTTAGAGTTAAATGGTCTTCATTCATTGTTATTAAAATTGGTTTTATTTTTTATTTAGGACCAGCTCTCGGATGCGGAGGAGATTTAAAAGTTCCAGAATCTAGTAGTTTTTCTTTACACCAACCTGACATCAGTGAAAAGAACTATTTAACTGCAGACAACAATTTATTTTCTTCAGAACTCCTATGTGATTGGTTATTCGTTAGTGCTAATGAATCATATGTAATTAGTGTTGATTTGATATCAATCGACTTTCGAAACTGCAGTAATTCTAATTGTAGTAATTGTGATTATATTGAGGTGAGTATGCAGTCTTCCATTTTTGGTTAAAAATTAATTTATTAAAATTGATTATGTTCTGTTCTGTGTCATTTAGTGCAGTTAACTAATCATTGGATCTATGTATTTTACTTGACTCACTGGTAAATATACTGTAGAAAAATTTAATAATTTTTTTGCAATTGGTGGTTGTCTGGTTGTCAGTGAAAATTATTCGAAAACTACGTCAAATCAAACTGAACTTAGTTTTCAACAATATTTTAAAGACTATATCAAACTTTCAGTCACTTTTGTCTTAATGCCACTAATCTCTTGATGTCACTAGATTAGACTGCCAAGGTGGCTGCTTTGCATCATTCAGTTCTTGGTTTGAGATAATTTGGCAGATTTTCTATGTCTCTTTATGTGGAGACCAAATAAAGATCAGGATTACACAAAGGATGAACTGGTAATTTAATTCACATTTTTTGGAGCGACTCAACTGTGTAGATTTTATTAATAACAGTGTATACATACAGACTGGGATTATCATATTGCAACACTTTTAATAATGTTCTTGGCATCTTCTTTGAATTTGGCTTTAACTTATAAATGATCATCTCACTGTAACAGCCACTGTTTATAATTGAGTTCCTGTTTGATAATACAGATGTACTGGGCCTTTTGAGCGCTAATAACTGAGTAAAATAATTTTCCTTCTGATGACTTGATTGTGAAACTTTATCTTGGTGGACAATTTTTATTTATTTATTTTAATGATGGCATTTCTATTTCATCCTCAATAGTTTCTGGCTTATAATAGTGTACCCATGTTTTGTCATTAGTGATGTTTGTGTTCAAGAAGGCAAAATCTTAATTACCAAAGTAATATGAATTTACAGTTGGCCAAATTCACTTATTTGTTCATCATTTTTTATTATTTTGAGATCATCTTGCACTAACTTAATTAAATTTAAGTTTAATTTCAATCACTTTGTAGATAGAACTGTTACTGATTAGCATATGAACTGCAGCTTCAAAAATTCATCTTCCTAAAAAAACCATATATTGTTGGACCAAATACTCATAATTACCATCACTTGTGTCCATGATGAATTGAATGGGTGTATAATACCCGAAATGTTTCACAATCTTTTTCTTAGTAAAATTACAAAAAATTAATGTAGTAAAGTAATTAGATAGGTTGATAAAGTATGAAATGAAAAGATGTTAAGAAGAATAAGTAAGGAGAGAAATTTATTAGAAAATATTGTAAATAAATAATTACATTAGTAGGACATGCATTAATATATCTAAAGAAATAGCATCTAAAATATACTGTCTAAATATACTGTATCAAATGTATCTGAGAAATATGTAGAAGGTAAAAATTATAGATGATGACAAAGATTGGATTTTATAAAACATGTAACAAAATGTAGAACATTGTAATTATACTGAAATCAAAAAAGTAGCACAGAGCAAAAAGGAATGGCAGAAATTTCAAACCAGTAAAAAATAAACTAATGCAGGTTTTTTAATCCATTTGTTTGACATTTTGTTGCAGCAAAACACTTCCTATATTGTGTTGAAAGCTTCAATAAATTCTTTTGAGCGTAAAATACTAAATCAATGAAAAATCTCTTCTCTTCTTTGGTAAATGAAAAACAGACTGGTTATATCATTAATATTATGGCAGTTATAACTGACCTAATAATATCTAAATTTTGTTGCACTAATTATATACCACATTCTTGTTCAGTGATGCGTAATCAAACAACATTGTTGGCAACAAACTCCAATACAATAGCATTATGAATAATAAATGCCATTGGAATATTAAATGCAAGTAAATGAATAATTTACTTATCTTTTTTTATTGAGCTTTCAGTTACTTGAGCGCTGAGTAAACAATCTGTTATTGCCTGTTGCATGCTTATGTATTCTGAACAAGTAAAGATAGGCTCATTACATATTTATAGCTACTTTGAAAATAAATGTATTTTATTTTATTTTTTAATAGATTCGTGACGGTCCAGGACCACAAAGTAATCTAATGGGTAAATACTGTGATTCAGTTCATACCAGACATACATTAACTTCATCTGGTATTCATTTGTGGGTGCATCTTTCTTTAAATAGAGAGAGTCACAGTAAAAATGATTTTTCATCGTTCTTATTTGAGTTAACCAGTGTCAGATGTAAGTTTAAACCTTATATTTTTTGTAAATTAACAATATACAAGATTTATTTATTTCCTTAAACATTTTATTATAATTACCCCAGCTTTTTTTAAGTGATTGGGTCTCCTAAGGATCATCTATGAGGTGTGTGAGAAAAGTAATGAGACTGACTTTTTACTTACCAAAGTTTTTATTTTTTTCAAACAGCTATATTATCCCCTTCAAAGTAGTTCCCTTGGGCAGCCATACGCCAGCAGAATCGTTGTTCCCACTCCTGGTAGCAGTGCTGGAAGGCTTCAACTGGTAGGGCTTTTAACTGGTCGGTCACAGTCTTTTGAATGTTCTCCAGAGTTCCAAAATGACATCCTTTTAAAACATCATTCAATTTCGGGAAAAGGAAAAAGTCAAAGGACTCAAATCAGGTGAATAGGGGGGGTTGAGGAACCGTAGGAATGCGTTTTGAGGTCAAAAATTCCCTGATGGAAATGGTTGTGTGAACCCAAAAATCCAGATGGAAATTTTCTGGATCTTTGTATGTATGTGTATGTTCAGGGTGTTGGTCTCTAAAATCACTTTATATCTCCAGAACTACTCAACCAATTTTGACCAAACTTGGTCAGATTACTTCTATGTATGGGGCATTGATTCCATTAAATTTTCAACTTAAAAGATCAAGGGGGTGAGGCTCAATATCTCAAGATTTCTCCTAATTAAGGTCTTATTTTTCTTTGGCACATTTGTTAACAATTAAACAAAAATTTCCAAAATACCTTTTTGCAAAATCGCACCTCAACCCCAAAAAATACTTTAAATAAACTAGTGGCTGAGTGGGTACAGTGTGTCATTAGTACTCCCTCTCACCACAAGGAGCGCTAGTGTAGCATTGATGCATCTTTTGCAGTGTAGCTGCATCTTTTCTTTCTTTTTCTGTTTAGCCTCCGCCACCAGCTGTGTTGTAACGTCACAGGTGAATGGTAGAATTAAATAAATGAATTATATTTAAGTGTAAATAAGTACTTAAAGTGGCCGCTAGTACCACCACACCTGTGCGAATGAAATACGGTATGTGAATGCGCTTTAGTTAGAATCACTGAATTAAGTGTAAAAAAAATATTATATTTAAATAAAATTATAAATATTTTAAATTAAGTTGCATGTTTAAGCCGTGCATCAGACAAAAGTCACTTGGCAGGAAAGTTCTACAATTGTGTTGTCACATTTTTTTTATTATTAAAGAACTCAAGTTTAGAATTTTGATCCTAAAAAGTAATCTAGCTAAAATGGCTTCTTTGAGGCCAAAGCACAAGACCAACACTACCAATCCAATGATTAGGAAATCTTTCATTGAGAGCGCGTCGAATGCCGAGGCTAAACTGTAGGGGTGAACCACATTGTTGAAACATTAGAGCAAGATTACTTTCTTGTTCAGTTTGATATTTTAGGGCTTCTTAAACAACTTTAAAATATACACTTAACTGCTTCATCACTTGTTTTGGGCTGTCCTGGAAACCTTTTCACTTCACATTGCCAGGTTTCTTAAACTGCTCAAAATACCATTTAATGCTGTTTACATGAGAGGAATCGTTGCCATAAACACGCCGTAAAGTTGGTTGAACAGTTATAACTGATTTACATTCCACTAACCACAAAAACGCTTTACTTTCTGCTGAACTGTCACTATTGCACTGACTGACAATGGCACAAAGGTGTTGTGCTGGTGTGCGCATCGGCTCAAGGTCACGACTAGTCACATAAAAAAAAAATTTGATAATATCCCAGTATTTTCAGTTCCAATTAATCACTTTATCTCAATTATATAGAGATATGATTATTTTTTTATTGCTACAAGTTAAACAAGCTACAGCCTAGAACATTAATCAATGTGAATCCCGAAATTTACGATAATGTACTCAGCTTATATATAAGATGTAATACTCTTATATTTCAGCTGAAGCTCACAAAAATATCATACCATTTCTGGTTATAGACATAATTGATGTTTGGTAGACCTGTTTAGCAATCTCAATAGAATTTGTATTGGTCATGTTACTTAATATATATAGTGCAGAGAAAAATTTTTTTACCAATAATTATCACAGTAGATCATCAGTCAAGATGTTGATTGAGATTAATGCAAGTAAATTTTATTTCATTAACAACTGGAATTTTACCTCTTCTTTTAGTGTATCTAAATTTTCTTGTCCATTTTTATTTTATTTTGATCTAAACTGTATTGAGCTGCCTATTTTGATTTAATAATTATTTTTTTGATGCAAACCTACTTAAAAACTGTACTATTTAACAGACCATTAGAAATTTCATTTGGGATGTCATTAATATGCAAGGTTAGGAATGAGGTGGATGTGGCAACACCTCTCAACTCAACTTTTGAATAGCTTCTCGTGTCTTTTGAACAGTATGGGTGCAAAAAAAATTTAATTCGGGAAGATGATATAATGTAGAAGAATAACACCTTTTGAGAGCAAACCAGGATATTTCCTCCATATTGCAAATTTCTTTTTATTTTCACAATAGTGGTCACAATGGTATTTGTTCTTTCAAATTATGGCAATAAAATGGGCTTTTATAGTTCCAAAACACAGATCATTTGGAGATTCCAAGTTTAAATTCTGGTTAGGGATGGCATTTTCATACGGATTTTCATAAAAGTTGTCATTCATCTCATCTTCTGCCATAATACCTAATGGTGGTCCCGGAAGTTAGAAATAACAGATCATAAATTTACAGGTTGATGGGTAGGGTTTGAATATTTTCTTGCCAGGTGAATTTGGATGTTTCCATTTCATACTGTAAAATTTTGATTCTGCCTTAAAATTATTAAATCCAAATTTGATCAGAACTTATTATGTGATTTGAAAAAGTTACTTTTTGCTAAAAACTGTTATTTAAATTCATACAAGTGTGAATTTGGGTCCTTTTTTAATTTTGAGTTGACTTATTTCTGAACCTACCTTGTACATGTTTTGCTGTAATTCAGTTGTCTTGGATAGTGCCAATACTCACATCACAAACTTCAGCAGTATCTTAAAGTTTTATGTGTGTCCTTGTAGATTAGATCACTAATGTGATCAAAACTTCCAGCAGTCTTCCACTACATTGAAAATCTGTAACACTTGTTCTACCTGATTTAAACTGTTCAATCCACTTATAAAAATTTGCACAGGTAATAAACATTTCACTATACTGTTTTACAGCAAGTGAATTGCGGTAAATACTACAATTATACTGTTTTCATCCACAGGTAAATTTCAGCCAGTTTACTTCTTCAGAAAATAAAAAACTGACATTTTGAAATTAAAGAAACTATAATAATGAGAATTCTTTTGGAACAGTTGATGTTTCTCTGTCAGTGTATGCCAACTTAACATCAGACAGTTTCAGTTTAACCTTTTTAATAGTTTTTCTGCTGTTGCCATTTTTCTCTTTAATTATTGAACAACCCTTGTAAATTAAATAAATAGAAATGGATATGAAACATGCACGTTGATTTGCTGTCTGTTTTTTTTGTGATGAATTACCATAGTTCACTGATGCTGGTATGATTGTAAAGGGAAATGTGAAGAGAAAAATTATTAGGTGGTATTAGGTTCAATTCTCAGCAAGGATTTGGCACTTCTTTATCTACAATTTTATTCATTAGTATCTTCATCATTATGTGTGGAGAATGTCTAAAATCAACATTTAAAAATTTTTTAAATACATTATTTAGTTTTTATATTGTCATTTTAATTTGCTGCTTTTATTTAATTTTTTTTTTTCAGCTTTCTGTGGGTCTCAGGATTTACATGTAACTGATAAGCCTGAATTTTTAACATCACCTGCTTATCCATCTGCTTGTACGCCAGGTACACATTGTAAATGGTATTTCAAACCTGAAATCGACAAAGGTTATTACATGAAGATACACTTCATCGATATGGATATAGAACGATCAGATGACTGCAGGGGTGATAATATTAAAATTATCTCCTGGGATCCATTAGTAAGACTAAAGCTAATTTTTTTCTCTCTTTATTTTTTGAGATTTTAGGGCATCGACTACTGTGGTCATTAGCCCCTTTCCATACCAAAAAGAAAAGAAAAAAATTCTTCCCCTTCCCCAATCTAGCAGAATAGTCAGCAGAATAGTTTTGTCAAAACAGATCATCTAAAAATAGACTCTTCCAAAGGTTATTAAAAATGCCAAAAGAAACTCAAAATGACAAGGATGTAAAAGGCTTTTGTCACTTAAGAGCATGAACAGTTTCTAACGAAACAAAACTATCAAAACCACTTCACCATTATACAAAAATTAAAAACTTGACTTAAAAAATGTTAAACACAAGATAACAAGGGTGTAAAGGGCCCTTGCCACTTACGAGGCTTGGCTGATAAATTTTGCACACTAGTGTGCTACGTGAACCAAAAGGTACTATCAAGTTGAGCATGGCAGCACATGATAGCAAAATTCCTCCTCTACAAACATGTGATAATGTGTTGAAATCTGTTTACCGATTTGTTTACAATAGCAGTTAAAATGAAGTCGAGTATGGCCAATATGTCAACACATTTAAAACAGCATTCAGTGATAGAATTTTTAACAGCAGAAAATGTGAATCCTATGAATATTTCTCATTGTTTAAAAGCAGTTTACAGTAGTGAATCTATTGACAGGAATACTGTGAATAGGTGGGCGTTGAAATTTTGTGAATGTGAAGCTGGTAAAGCGACAATTGAGGATGCATCTTGCAGCAAACAACCAGTTTCTGTGACTGTCAAGAAACATCGAAAGGAGGTGGACAATTTGCTTCAAAGTGACCAGTGAATCACCCAGCAACACATCGCTATTCAGTTAGCATATCTAAAAAATGAGTAGGCCATATTATCTAGCAATTGGGTTGCCGTAAAATTTGTGCATGATGGGTACCGCGCAAACTCTCTGATGGCTCTTCAGAAGCTGAAGTTTGAGCCTGTTCTGCATCCGTCATACTCGCCAGATTTGGCTCTGTGTGACTTCTACTTCTTCCCTCATCTCAAGAGTAATCTCAAAAGTAATTATTACACTACTGACGATAAGATGAAGGAAGCTGTGGCCACTTAGATCTGAGAAAGACTGCCAGAATTTTTCAGTGACAGAATGCAAAAACTTGTCACATGTTAGGAAAACTATATCAGTGTAAACGGGGATTATATTGAAAAATAAATACTGCATTTTGTAGCTAAGATATTACTGTATTTTTATTCATTTTTTATTTCATTCCCATGCTATACATATATATGCAAAATTTATTAGCCGAGCCTCGTAATTAATCAACACACAAACTATCAAAGTTATAAAACCTTCTTCAATGTTAGGCAAAAATTAAGATGCCCATCCTTTCATTAAAATTTGTCAAAAAAATATATACATAAAAATGAGCTTCTTCTTACGTCTTAGCGCATAGGTTTTCCCTTAGCCCATCCTTTTTTTGCTTCTATTTTCAATCTTCCTAAAGGCCTCGATGTCAAATTCCAATGTATCTGAGGCCTTGGAGATGGAATCATCTGATTCTACACAGTAAAGCATGGAGGATTTTTGTTGGTACTGGTAATGGATGATACCGGCTCAAATGATGAGGTCAGTAGTGTGTTAGAGTCAAGATGAGTCAATGCAATCCCCAATAATGCTTGAGAGGTGGCTAAAATCCTCACCCTCTCCTGGATTGCTACATCCTCTTTATACATCAGACAATTTCTCGATCTTGCCGAATAATTCCCATGACAGTTGATGCAGACAGGTGGGTCTCTGTATGAGTCATCAGGATGCAGTGGTTTACCACAGACACAGCTCTGTTTCCTTGTGCATTGTGTATGAAACCAACATGTATGATGCAGCATTATGTTCAAACCACTGATATCCAAAACATCACAATGGTGTCTGGATGAAGAATGGATCGCTAGTCTGTGAGAGCCGGCATTTATCTTTCTGGGCACTTCGGCTTGTTAAATGTCAAAACATGTGACACGGAAGGTGCAACTTCTCTGTTGTATCAAGTGTTCAGTCATCAACATGCTATAACTCCTTGTTCATTCAGTTCCTCGATGATTTCCTCTTCAGTACAGTTCAGCAAGTCCCTGCACACAACTACACCCTTTGACGAACAATTCCACAGCAGTCTTACTCACATCTTTTATTGATGGTCCAGCAGCTTCAATGATGCCTCAGCTATTACAAAGGACATACCTTGCTAAAATCTCCTTCATTCCTTTTGATATTTTGATATTGCTGCGTTTCCTTTCTGCGAAATTTACTTCAATTGGTTTTTTCAATGTTCAAGAATTCAACACTCTCCCTCCTCTTCACCTAAGATTCAGGATCTCCAAGATGAGGATTCTTACAAGGACCCTATGCCATGGAAATTGTGGATGTTGAAGTCTCCAAAACCTATATTTTTGCTAGTCAATATACCATAAGGTGCCAGCGGAGAAACGGTTGGCCATTTCCTGGATCATTCATACTGCCAGTTCCCCCAGTCAGCTACCTCCCACAAATTTTTGCTAGGCTGGGGAATCAGGTATTGCCTGACCCACAATACCATCATCCCAGGACTTGCACGTAGAAGTAAGGACTCCAGTACCCATACCCATGGGACAAATCCTGCCAAAGGCTAAAGTGACTGACACACACTGGGCAGCACAAGACTTCAGCAGAGCAAGCTCACAGCAGCCCACCCTCAACCTGTTTCCACAACCAGGAAGGGGGATGAGCACCTATTCCATTCAGCATCGGCAAAAACAGATCGTGGTCATGCTTCCTGCTCCAGCTGCAAAACCAACAGCAAAACCAAGAAACAACCACAACCAGCTCAGACAGCTCAGGACTGCCAATTCCATACTCCACAGGGAGTTCCTGAGCAGAACCATTGCCTTTTTAGCCAACATAAATGAAAGTACTGAAGTACTGCTTTGTTGCCTGCCCCGGATGTGTGCATAGATGTTATTGCATGAATATGGGGTTGGGTTTTATCTAAGACATTATTATTATCATCATCATCATCATCATCATCATCATCATCACTTTTTTCTTTGGAAAACCGTAGAGTTCCTAGTTTGCAAAGTTTCTCAGTTTCTTACTGAAACTAAGTCATGTAAGGGATCATATTTAATTGTTCCATTAGGTCTCAACTTAAAAGTTGCTGTAACTGCCCACATCTAAAGAACATAATGCAAATCATAAAAAATTAAATGGGGAAATCTGTGGACTTTGATTGATTTACTCTTGAGAAAAGTTTAATTTATTAAAGAAATGCTGAAAGGCAATTCATAAAATGATTTTGCAGAATTTTTTTTTTTTTTGTAAATATTGTTATTTTTTAATTGTTAACAAATGTGTCTAAGAAAAATATGACCTTAATTAGGCGAAATCTCGAGATACTGAAGATGGCTTGTTCTACAGCCTCACTCCCTTGACCTTTTAAGTTGAAAATTTAATGGCATCAGTGACCCATGTATAGAAGTATCTGACCAAGCTTGGTCAAAATTCGTTCAGTAGTTCTAGAGATGTAATGTTATTTAGGGGCTAACATCAAACACATGTACATATGAACATTAATATCCAGAAAATTTCCATCCGGCTTTTTGCTTTTTTGGGTTCCTAAGGTGTAATTCATTAAGATCCAGTGAAAACTGTATATGCCCAAATTGGATTGATTACAATCCTTTCCCTTTTAGAGCTATATCTAGATGGGAAAGTAAAAAAAAAATATTAGATCAATAACTCTGCTGATTTTCATAAGTGGAAAACATCAGTACCAGTTAGTGAAGATGATTACAAAATTGGCTGATGTTGTTGTGAAGCAGCCTTAGCAAATCTATTAAGAGAAATTGGGATTATGTAGAATGATTAGTTTTTATTGTTTTTTCCATCATCATAAATTAGTGAAAATTTTGTCAGATGAAATTTTCAGTCTACGTTATTGTAACAAACTTACATGTGTTCTGAAAAAGTTTGATCATAATATTAGTCTTTCCACAGGTGTTAATAGGTAAGAGTTAAATAAGTTAGCTGCTGTACTTTTTTAATGTGTGTAATTTTCATGTATAACACATCCCCACTGTCCAGTAGTTCTGGTGTGTTACAGGACATCCGTATCTTGTAAGCTTTCACCTCTTCTAACATTAACTATCAGTCGCTAATAAAAATATTTGCATTACTTATCATTGTTATTAACTGTGCAAATATCTACCTTATTTAGGCTCCAACCATACCTATTCTTTCTATCCAGAATTGCACCAAAGTGATGGTAAATTTTACCATTTTATACTAACTACCTAGGACCTGTACCGCACAGAAGGGAGAAAAGGATGCTTCACTGTAATTGCTTATACAGGATACAACCTGTACCACAGCCAACATGTTAAATGCAGAAGGTGTTAGTTTTTTATTTATTTCTTTTCTTCATAAATTTAGTACATGTTCCATTTTCTGGTAAAAATGATAGCTTCAGCATTATATGCTACAAGCATTCAACCAAAGACTGATCTAACCTCAACATGCATTTATCATTGTTATACAAGGTTTGGGCAACAAGATGTTCCTCAGCTAAAAGCTTGTGAATAGATGATTTTCTTTTCAGTTTGCAAGAATATCAACTGACAATTGGTAATAACCTAAATAAAAGCACATACTACAGAGCTACTTTCTGCAGTTTCTGACTGAAAAGCACTAATCATTCAGTCTATTCATAGCTGGAGGAAGGAATAATGTATCAAGTATCTAGTATGAAGTTAAGTAGTAATTTCATTTTAAGAAAAACCAGCTGTCTTGGTTTAATTTTACTTTTAGCAGAAGAGTTAATATAAAATATTAACAAAACTAAAATTATTATTAAAAATACTTTTAGATCACACTGTTTCGCAATTTTCAAAATGCAAATAATCTTTCACTTGATAAAACAATCCATTAATTTGTTATGAACATGATAGTTTTATATTGTTGAAGAAAGGTATTTTCAGAGTTTAAAAAAAAAAAATGATATAAAAGGAAAAATATACCACCATTATAATTTTCCACTTACTTACAAATTAACTCATAAACAACTAGACCACAGGTCCTTCATTCTACCATATCACATAAGAAGTGCTGAGTATTGTAATGAATAACATGTACCAGTGCTATCTAATCAGATTATAAATTATGCCAAATATTTTATTTTTCTGTTTTTAAAATTATGAATTTTTAGAACTAGAAGGTTACAGATATGATACTTGAATTGCAACACATTCCAGGAGTTCTAAACATAATTTGTCTGCAACAAGGTAATTTAATGTGATAACTTTATTTAGAACTATTTATTTTTGTCTTTTAATCTGTTTAGGTATATGCTGTGGGTTTTATATATATATATATATATATATATATATATACTTATTAGTAATAATAATAATATGTATTAAAGGAACGAAAAGAAATAAAACTATTTATTCAACATTAAATAAGAAAGAACATTACTAAAATATAATGTTTCAAGAAATATTTTCATTGTCTTGTAAAATTATTGTAAAATCTCCAAGCAAATTAAAAAAAAAGCATTATTAAATTACAATTTAAAACATCAGACCTCGGACCTCTTGTTGATAAAATAAATCAAAAATTTAAATAAATTAGCTTTGAAAAAGTTTACAACTTGGTTCCTCTACTATGTCAGACAATGGAACCAATTCTAATGAGAATAATGATTCAATAATAAGGAAAATCAGTCTGTTTTTTTTTTTCAAATACCTGGGAATTTATTTAGGATTAAATTTTTTGAGGATGTGTCATATATCTGAATTCTCGATAAATTCCCAAGGTCTATTGTCCCCATTTAGGGATCAATTCTTAGTCTGATTTAGTCTGCCTGCAAATACCAACATACTAAGCTAGCACCTCCCCAAAGTTATCTACGACTCCTCAGAGGCCACTGCAAATTTCTGAATCAATTATTGTTGTATCTTTATAAATTATTTGTCTAATGTAATGTAGTAATAAATGTATTCTTTATTTTTATTTCAAATTTATTCAGGTCTTTATTTGTTTAATTTCAGAGACAATCTATCAGACCATCGTTACAAAGGAAACTAACATATAATGGTCCAGATTTATACATAGATCAGTTGGCTGTAAGTATACATTATTTTATGTATACTCCTAGATAATAATATTTTATTTATGTAGTGAAAGTGTACTGTGAAAATTATTAGCAAATAGGGCCTGCACTTCTTGGTCCCTTTCCATGATCCCAATGAGTCTGCTTCTCTAGTGTTTGTTCTCTTCAGTGATTTAGAAAAGGGAAGAGAAAAGTTAATTTAAAAAAAAATAAAAAACTGATTACAAAAAACTTTGCAGTATGATTTTCATTCAAATTTCCTTGTGAAGTATGTTTGTAATTGCAGCATTTTCAATATAATCTTCCATGTTTTCATCATATGAATGATTTTCTAATCATTTATACTGTAAATTATTACAATATTAATGTTAATCAGTACCATGCAATTCTGAGGAAGGTGCTTGTTTAGATTTTGCTATAATGCTGTGCACACACTTCATGTATCAATTGTGGCATCATTGCTCGTAGATAATATATTTCTGATACTTCTGTAACAGAAATTTGAACAGGACATTAAAAATTTTAGTTTCACTGTTATTACCTTAAGGACCTCTTGTTGATAAAATAAATCAAAAATTTAAATTAGATTTAGATTTTGTCTAAATTTTGCTTTAAACTGAAAAGTCAATATTTAAAAAAATATATAAACTTATAATAAATTTTTCACCCAAAACAGTATTTTATTTTACTCATATGTTTTGTTTTGTATCACATAGTAGAATTTGGTCAGTATAAGTTAAAAATTAAAAGCAAAAGTGAACAATTACACAATTCTTTTTGTAATATACTTTATTCCTGTATGTACTATTTTGTATGCTAGTTGGTTAAAAAAAGTAGAAGGAAGGAAGCGAGTGTCAACCGATGATCTCGTTGAGCGAGTGGATGAGGCAATTCAAGAAAGTCGTCGGTTCCCAATTTCCGTATTGAGTGATTAGTTCCCTGCAATTTCAAGGTCAGCTCTCTACACCATTGTGAATGAGAGACTTCAGTACTGCAAACTGTGTGCGAGATGGGTTCCCAAGATGCTGTCCGACCATCACAAAACAATGAGAATGGACGCCTCCCTAACATTTCTTCAGCGCTACCACAATGAAGGAGAAGATTTTTTGAACAAAATTGATTTGACATGGGTCCATTTCAAAACTGAAGAAACAAAAGAACAATCCAAACAGTGGATGCATTCTCATTCTCCCAGTAAACCAAACAAGTTCAAGCGAATCTTCTCCAATAGAAAGTGTATGGCTACTGTGTTCTGGGACCGGAATGGAGTTCTCTTGGTGGAATTCATGGAACGTGGCACGACCATCACTGCAGCCTCATACTGCGTGACTCTTCAATGTCTATGAAGGGCAATTCAGAATAAGCAGAGAGGAGTGTTGTCATCAGGCATTGTCTTTCTCCATGACAATGCTCGGCCACACACTGCAGCTGTAACAAAGAAGCTCCTGCAGCATTTTCATTGGAAAGTGTTTGATCACCCACCATACAGCCCGGACTTGGCTCCATCCGATTTTCACCTCTTTGCTCACATGAAACGCTGGCTAGGAGGACAACATTTTGGTACAGACATTGAGCTGCACACCAGCGTAGAAACATGGCTGAAAACACAGTCGGCTCCGTTCTATGACAAGGGTATTGGAAAGTTGTTACTACGCTATGACAAATGTCTAAATCGGAGTGGCGACTATGTAGAGAAATAGCATAACTATGTCAGTACTTGTTATAAATAAAAAATTTTTTATTTCACTGTGGTTTTAATTTCGTGACCGATCGGACCTTGAAAAAAAAAGTAACCCTCCTACAAATATTGAACAGGTTTAAAAAAAAACTGAAACAAATTTTTTCTCTGAAACAAAATTACTATATATTATGAAACTTTTACAATATTTATTTTTTAATCTCTTTTTAATCTTATTTTAATCTCTATTTTCGTCTCTTTTTAATTTATTCAGTGTGATATGATCTGAAACAAATAATGCCCAATCCAGTATCATTGTGTGTAGCAGGAACAAAGTGTTCCTGCTACATACATTCCATTTGGATATCTCCAGTAGGGGAATTACAGTCCTACACTGGAGGATCATACAGAATCCAATCTGATTCATTATTGAATTAATGATCCAATCTGAATTACTGTCGGAGTAATTCTTCATTTGGATGCTTCCATATAAACTTGTCTTAGAAAGCATTTGCTTTTTTTTTTTTCCAGAAAGTTTGGAAATTGCAACTGTGAGTAATTTTTGTTTGGATTTTCATACAAAATCCAAGTATATTGATCTTTTAGATTGCTAAACAGGCAAAAGTCATACATCTTTATTTATGTCTGCATTCTTTGCAGCTAAATTATAAAAAGTAATTGCATCTGGCCTGTTAATACAAATAAACAAATTTTTTTTTGTCTTTTCTGAAGCATTTGTTTCAAGAGTTATTGGATCGACACTTTATTAATTGATGATCAATTGATGACTTGTGTTGACTTCAAATGACATAAAATCATGTTACATAAACTAATTAAGTCATCATTTATTATTCAAAATGATCATTAATTCTAAGGCATCCACTGTACAGAGGCCGTACTAATATTAACCAGAATTAGTTTATGTAGCTTTATTGATATTAGATAAAATTGCAAATAAATTACTTTATTTTTCTGTATACTTTCCTTCAACTGAAATACATTTTCTCCACCAGATTCCTGATTCCTTCAACAAAAAACAAAATGGCCACCCTGACAACCAATTCCACACATAATACTTGACTGCAGTATTGTCTTAGAATATTTCCCCTCCTAAAGTTTCTTTCACCAAACAAATCATGTGGAAACTCTTTCCAATTTTCCTCCACTCAATACTTGTTCTCTTGTTTTCCAAGGTGTAGTGTGGGCCCATGTTTCGTTACGCAATATGACCCAAGAATGCCTCTTCTTTCTCAAAGCAGTTCGGAAGCTGCTGATAGATGTTTTACTGGACATTTCTCTGTGCCTCAGTGAGAAAGACATGGAACCCACCTTGCCATTCGTGTCTTTCGTTCTCCACTGCATCACGGCCACTTCAAAATATTTTGGTCCAGTCAAAAACTTGAGTTTTAAACAGAGTAATATCTTCAGACTGTGGCTGGAGTCGAGTCAAAATATTTGACATCTTGGTGAAAAATTGGATTATAATTCGTTGCACAACAGGTGATGGTACGTCTTGCTCAGACATTCTGCTACTGATGTGAGAACATGACCTTTGGGCGTGGCTGGCCAGTTGCTCCCCTCAACACATATCCAACTAACTACCCACAGCTCTCCACCACATTCACTGCTCTTCCTCAATCCACACGGTAAAATTCCGGTTTATATTTGAATGACCCTTGTACAAGAATAAACTGAAGTAGAATTGAAATACTCATGACCAGAAAAAAATTGTAACTCTCTAGAACAGTGTTTCTCAATCTGGGGGTTACAAAATTAGCCTACAACTTTACATGTAAACAAT
The DNA here is from genome assembly GCF_047948215.1 of Lycorma delicatula. Lineage (NCBI taxonomy): Eukaryota > Metazoa > Arthropoda > Insecta > Hemiptera > Fulgoridae > Lycorma > Lycorma delicatula. The sequence goes on from NC_134463.1 coordinate 71,839,983, forward strand.
AATGAAATCATTTTATGAGAAAAAATCATTTATTATAAACATTTTACTAACATTTATTCACTATATGTGCAAAGAAAATAGATTAATGAGAGTTGCATTTGTTTTTTATTTAAAAGTTTCTCCATGCGTGGATTTATGCTAGAAACACATAAAAGCAAATTATTTTCAAGTGATTAAAGATGATTCTTGTATTTAGTTTTTAGAGCAACCATAGATGAAAAACCCTTCCTACAGAGGTAAAATGTGATAAAAGTGATTAATGTTTTCAATACTTCTGTGACTAAATTTCCATATTCACTTGGATGAGCAAGCCGAAACATATCTAAATCTTCAGATGTGAATTGTAGTTCACATCTGAAGATTTAGATATGTTTGTAAATGTAAATTATGCAAGCAGACATTTCAGTGAGCTGCTTGTGAATCTCAAATTGTAACTTAGCAGCTGCAACAACATTTTCACAAAATGGATTCAATGCCCATCTCTTCAAGAAATCATTTTTATCTTCTGGGAAACACTCCACCAATTAAATTTTTAGCTCATGCAAATGCACCTTGATGCTATCCAAACTGTGGTTAATAACAGTGTCATCTTCATCCAAATTTTTCTCAATATAATTGAAAGTGATTGAAAACATATCAAAATTTTTGCTTTGAAGGCCAATAATCCAGATATCAAATTTCTTAATGAAAACATGAACTTTGTCATTAATTAAATTTTTTATCATGTCCTTGTAAATTTACATTCAAATCGTTTAAATACGAAAATACATCAGCCAAGTAAGCCAACAGCAACATATACTTACTGTCTGTAAAAACATTCAGAATGACATTTGTTTATCCTGGAAAAATATTACTAATCCATCTCACAATTCCAATAACTGGGTTCACACTTTTGTCTCTAATAACCATCTGACTTCTGTATGGAAAAGAGATTTTTACTTTTTGCCCATTTCATCATGGCTTAACAAACAGACTATTTTGTAGAGGTTGACTTTTAATAAAATTAACTATTTTTACAGCTTTACAAAGAATTTGTTTGAGATTTTCTGGCATATTTTGTGGTAGGAGCATGTCTGTGAAGGAGGCAGTGTGTCCATTCCGCCTTTGCACTATCATTACATGCTGTTATACATTTTGTCCAATCTGTGTTATAGTTTTTAACAGCTTCATAAAAAATATCAAAAAGACTTTGACCTCTGCATGACCAGGTATTGATTTGCAAAACAACATATTGTCCCCTGTCCCTGTCGCATTCATATCTCACAAAAGATAATCTGAGAAATATTTGTTACATCTGTTGATTCATAAAACTTAATACTAAAAAATTCACTTAAACTCACTTGTTGAATTATCTGACTTTAAACTTCGGCAGCCATGTCATTGATTCATCTAGATACTGTGTTATTAGAAAGTGGAATTTTTTTCAAATCTTTTGCTTCTTCCACTCTTATTAAAACACTAACTGCATCAATTGCAGCAGGCGATATGAGGTTTTGTGCAATTGTATGGGGTTTGGACATCTTAGCTACTCTTAATGCTATGAGATAAGGTTTATACTTCAAGTGTATTTTTATCTGTATAGTTTGATTTACAAATAGAAACTATCTCAAATTATGTAATTTTCTTTCGAAAAATTCCAAGAGCCCAGGTGTCTAATTCCAAGTGTCAAATTAATTCTGATGGGTTCATGCTTTCATTGGAGAGGACTTGAAAGCAAACAACGCACTGTCGTTTTCCATGCAATGAGGTAATAACCATAATTTAAATAACTGTCATTGTACAATGTTGTCTTTTTATCAATTGATTCTGTGGATGTAAATGGCTCCCCATGCTGTTTGAACACCCATGAAACATGGGTGTTTCAAACAGCCATGGGAGTCTCCTCATCTTCAAGATGAGGAGACTCCCATGGCTGTTCAAAAAACCAGATCAGTGAAGAAGAGAATAGTGGAAATTTTTTAGTATGAGAGGAATTTTAGAACGAGTTGTGTTGAAAACTCAGAAGACAGTTATAGGGAAGTTGTATTCTGAAGATGCCTCCTAAAGTTGTCAAAGCTCTCAAGAAGATGCAGAAAAACTCAAGGATGGATATGTGGTTTCTTCACCACGCTAACACTCCAACACACTTTTCCAAAGTTTGCTCTGACGTTTGGCCAGAACTGGAATAAAACTGTTAGAGCACCCTCCTTACAGTCCTGACCTCACCCCATATGACTTCATGCTGTTCCCTCAGGTGAAGAACAGACTGAAAGGAAAACATTTTACGAGCGATGATGATCTCCTAAGGGCTTGGAAGAAAGAGAATGCCCAAATCTCGACAAAACATAGCAGGGTTTCTTTGAAGACTAGTTTTAAAAGATGGAGAAGTGTATAATGTGTTGTGGAAATTATTTTGAAAAATTATAAAAAATAAAGTTATATTACAAGACTTTTGTGTTGCTCTTTGTATATTATGATAGCTTTTTAAGATCTAAAGCATCACTAATTAAATTTAAAGTAAGTTTTGTTTCAAATAAAAAGTGTTTGAAATTATAATAATAAAATTCATTCATTTTTTGAAAATTGGTTTTTGTTTGGTTATATCATTAATTTTAGAAGGTCAGAAGGATTATCTAAACCAATCCTTTTTTCTATGCAATTTTTTTGAACATGTGAGGAAACACATCACTTAATGAACTCTACAGAATGCAATTTCTAGACCAAATCACTTAAAACAATGAATTACCATTAATTTCATTAATTATATAATAATTTATTTATCACAATTTATTTCTAATGATATTCAATACAATATAAATTTAATAATATTCCTACATAAAAGTGCACCTACGTTACAGATGTCTATGACTATAAATCTTTTCTTTACTGACAATAAACTAAAATTTCAGTATCATGTCGATTATATATAGTTTCTGAAGTATAAAAAAAGTAAATTTTATCAAAAGATATACAAAAAAATTTAAGGTTAAAAAATCTTTCAGAACTCTTTACCTTTTGTATATATATCCAGTTTTAATATACTGCTGAGTTATCTGAAGACCTAAGCTTTCAGCTCAAATTAAATTAATGAAAAGCCTATCATCATACTGGAGATCAATTTTATGTCTATCTAATTTATCAGATAATAATGCAGACTGATTGATTTGATCTATGTAATTCATCTGTAAAATCAAGTTTAAAAATTTATTATGTAAATTTATAACTTAATTATAGATTTAAATAATAAGTACTATATTATAGCATATCTATTATTATAAATTGTGCTGTTTTTTGTGTTCATGGGATATTATGCCACTTATTTGAAATAATTAATAAATGATTTTATATTTCTATGTAGTTACCCATTACATTTCATCACTGTGTGTTTATTCAATAAATCTATATGATAAGAAGAGCAGATTTATTAAATTTAGCTTTAAAGTTTTACATATTTGTCCTTAATTCATGTTTTTTCAATATGTACTAATTTGATATAAAAAATAATAAGCAAATTTTTTTGAAAAATTTATATTCACCTGAAAGCCTGGATTTTAATTTACAATTCTATATAATTTCCACTACACTAAAGTAATTGCATCATGTGATCAGCTTCTGCATTCCAGCTTCATAGAAATCCACTGCCTGAGAAGATAACCATTTCTGTACGGCTGTTTTGTTGTGCTGACCACAACAGCTGTTTAGGAGCTGCTTTAAATACAGGAAAAAGTGGTGTTAGTTACTGAGCGCCAGGTCAGGACTTTATAGGGGGTGATCAATTTGTTCCCAGCCAAATGACAATGAGATTTTGGATGTGATAAACCATGTGTGACCGAGCATTGTTGTGAAGCAGCACAATTCCTGAGCTGAGCATGCTCTTTCTTCTATTTTGGATTGCATAACACAGTTTAGTCAAAGTCTCACAATATGTCTCTACATTTATTGTTTCACATAAGGCAAAAAATTAACAAGCAATGGCTCCTGTCTATACCAAAATACAGTGCACATGATTTTATCATACTGATATTGTTTGCTTAAACTTCACTTTCTTGGGATAGGTTGAGTGTTTACATTCCATGAACTGTTGTTTTGTTTCCAGTGTAGTTTGAGACACCCATGTCTCGTCACCAGTAACAATTTGGTTTAAAAATGGATCGCCTTCAGTGCTGTATTTTGTAAGAAAATTAGAAGCACTGTCTCAGTCTGAATTTTAGGTAGCCATTGTGAGCACAACTTCCAATAATTTAAGCATACCAACATAGTTTTATAACTAGAATTTCCAAGAAAACTTGGAAAAAATTTTAAAAAATTCATTACATAGTGATGAAATCGTAAACCATCTATTTTCACAGACTTTTCCATTAACTCTCTGCAACAGGTCATCAGTAATGACAGATGGTTGGTTGGCCTCTCCTTGCTACATTGTGTATGTTTGTATGATCCTCTTTAAATGCCGTGACCCATTTCATTCCATTCCCATTCTCACCATTCCATTGAACATTACATTATCCCTGTACACTTTACTATAATATATATCAATGAATTTTGATTAACTTCTGTTTCTCTTGCATTTAAGAAACAAATTGCTGCATATATTTCACAGTTGGTGGCACTGTCTATATTCAAAAGCATTTTAAACAAGCTCAGGAAATTGGAAGCAAAGACTAACAATTACATAATGGCACCTGTAGCAAGCCAATACATGCTACTCAGTGCGCATGTGTGAAACGATGACAGCCATGCTCCAATGGACATATATCAAAATGAAACTTGCTTAAAAAACATACCTTGTATTTTAAGATACAATTTTACCTTGTATTTAAGATATATTGACAGACATATTCCACAATTTTAAAGCCAGGTATTAAGTAGCATTAAATATAGTAGTATGTGTAGTAGCATTAAATGTAGTAATTGTTTAAAATTAATTTTTAGAGATTTTATGCACCATCACATTGGACTTACTGCGATAGAAATTCTTCAGTTGATGATATTTTTGTGTTTACAAACAGCTTAGAGATAAGTTTTACATGTAGTGTAAGGCATTCAGAGACTAAGGGGAGTCTTTTTAAGTTGCAATATGAAACAACAGGTAATGCTCTATTTCTTATTATAACATTTTATTAGTATGTGTGTGTGTGTGTGTGTGAATTTTTCCATTTTAACATGTTTAAGTTACCAAAATATTTGTATAATTCATTTTATATTTACAAAGACATGTTAAAATAATATAATTACATGAAAAATAGTGATGTAAGTATCTAAAGTTAATAATAAATAACATTGATATAAGATTGAATAGAACTAGAACTGTGGAGATATTTCCCTAGAGTGTATGATGTTCTACGCTGCTAATTTAGGACCTACACTCTGACAACTTCTCTGATACCATAATACTCTTAAGTTTCTTTTATCGGTACCAAGTTTATAACCAAACTGAATGCTGTACTATGATTACACAAGGGCTATTTATAAATTAATTTACGATTGAAAAATAAAATAAACAAAATAAATTTTTTCACCCTTAATGCTAGTAGCGGTGTGAGGTGGTGTTGTAAGCTTTATAATATTTCACAGTATGTGATTATTGTCATAATTGCCTTTATAAATTCTGCTAATAAAATTCCTTTACAGTCCCAAAATGGGATAGCCATCATTTTTTTGATCAATTGATTTGTTTGAATTTTTTGAGCTTGTTTTGTGAGTGAGTGTGCTCCACGTGTGATCATTCTTTTGTATAAATATTGATCAATCTAATCCATGTCTCATCTCCAGTCACAATATTGACAAGAAATTCACATCATTTATCAGAATAAATGATTTTTATTCTGATTTTTTATTCACTGAACATTCTGATGTTGCTAAAAAAAATCAGTGCTACTCTCATTCTTTTTGTTTTGTTGGTTCTGTAACTTGTTTTAGTACCCATCAGGCATTAATAAAAATATTTAAAAAAGACCAAATGTAAAAATTTTAATTTTCTTTCATTTGATGAAGGAAAAATGTTGTTAGTCTGTATCAGTAGTCTCTTTCTGCGTACTCCTTTTCTCAAAATCATCTACATATTGTTCTTTCAAAACCAATAAAATATAGTTGTTTTGTTTTTTAACAAAGATTTTTTAATTTTTCTTTCCAAGAATGTACAAATGCTGTCATGCTAAGCAACAATGTTGATTAAAAACATAAAAATAAGTCAGAAGAGGCATAAACAGTAGATTAAAAGAAAGGTTTTAGGTTTATGAATAAGTTTCTCAAAATCATTGATTTTGAAAACATCATTATAGTTATAGTGGTTTATAATGGATCCAGAATCAGTTTTACACTTAGAATATTTTGTTTTTTACTGACCATTAAATATTTGTTATTAATGAAGTCAAAAGGAATTGACACAAAGGCTAAAAATCGGTACTACTACCATTTTCAGCTTTATCTTTGTTCAAATATCAACTCTAATTTTCTATTAATGAATTTCATCATCACCATTGTGATTTATAGTGGCTTCCTTCTTATGAAGACAGCACCCTCCTCATCTCTTTGTTGATGAGTTTTACATAATAGGGAAAACTAGCAGTACTAGTTTGAGGTTCAAACTATGTTAGGTCAATTATTAATATTTATGGTAAAAAAGTGAACCCTGTATTTTTTAGAATACATTACAATCAGTACTTTTTATTTATTTATTTTTATTTTTTGTTACAGAGTGTTCTAGAAATTATACGCAAAAGCAAGGCATGATTGAATTTTATCATGGTTCAAACTGCACTGTGATTATTACTACTCCTGATCCTAATGCTACCATATCTCTTTACTTTAGCCGTTTGTACTCAGTCAAATCAGACTGCATACACTCAAAACTTTCTGTAAGTAATGATTTTATTCATTTATTGTAGTATTGGTTTATAAAAACTGGTGGAAGTTAGTAATTTGGACTGGTGAGTGGTATTTCCTGATCATAGTCCTACTTTGATTAGTATGATTCTTTTCTTAAGAGTCTGTATGTAAAAAAAAATTATTTACATACTTGATTCTATGTAAACTTTTGTAACATTATATTGAGAGATTTTTCAATTTATAGTATCTGGATGTAAACAAATTAAGTATAATTTTTTTCCGTTAATTTAATTCACTGATCTAAGTATATATACTATTTTATTAATTTGATCAGTGGGTAGTAGTATAAATGGAAAAAATATTTTTTCTGGTATTCTGAGATTGCAAACCTCAAGAAAGAGAATATGCAGATTCATGTGATCTACTTGCAAGAGATCTTGCGTTAAGGCCTTGGTTACACCAAGTTCACGAGCTTCAGAGCGATGGTCATCCTAGCTTTATATGTTTTCAGTAATGTTAAAAAAACTTTCTGATGTTTTAAGCAGTAACTAATGCTTTAAATAATATAAATTTGAAAATATTTGTTCAATTGATTGATAAAATTGAGTAGAATTTTTACTATATATATATATATATATATTTATTTATTTATTTAAATTAATTTTTTTTATAATCCATATCCTCTGTATGTAAAATTTAGCTAATTATCTCTTATATAAAATAGAATATCTTGACTGATTCAGTGACTCATAAACAACGTACAACCAAAACTATTATAGGTAGAGACTTGAAATTTTAAATAGGCGTGCACTAAGAAAGGATTTTACGAAATTTTGATTTTAAGGGGTTCAAATCAATAAAAAACTAAATTTCATGTTAACAGCGCTATCTGTTGGACGTAAAAGTAATATACGCTATACTAAATATTTTACGATTTCATTGCAATGTTTCCGATATGTTTGTCCACTACAGACTAAAAAACTTCTGGACCAATTTACGCGCGGGGAAGAAGGGAAAAATCGAAAAAGGGAAGAAGGGGAAAATGGAAAAAATAAAAAAAGGAAAAGGAAAAACAGGAAAAGGAAATGGAAAGGGATAAGAGAAAAAAGTAAAGAGAAAGGGGGAAAAGAAATGGGGAAAGAGGAGGGGATTAAATAAATTTAATTATAATTAAAAATTGAAATTAAATAAAATAATATTAGATTTAAAATAAATAATTAAATTAAAATGGAATTAAAAAATTAGAATATGTAAAGCAAATTGAAGATGTCAGATGCAAAAAAATTGGTTGAGATTAAAAGTGTAAGTAAAAAGCATGGAAATGAAGTAATTCATTACGTCTGCAAATAAGTAATATTAATAAGTATAAGTAATAAGTATTATTATTACATCAAATAAGTTATATTAATATTAATTCTGTGTGCGCGCAGAGCGACAAAATGAGTGTGTGAGTGCTCCAGAAGAGTGCCGTTAAATTTTACAGCTGTATTTCTCTGTTTAAAATAATGAAATAGTTCATAATAAACATGTGTCCGGAAAAGGCTTTGTTTTTAAATTAGGAATAACAGAGAATTTTACCATGATTTCTGCTTAGCGGCAAAATGAACCTTTACCAAAATTCATCGAAAAACCGGGGAAGAAGGGAGAAAGGGAAAATCGGAAAAGGTAAATAGGTAAAAGGGAAGAAGGGGAAAATTGAAAAAAGAAAAAAGGAGAAAATGGGGAAAGGAAAACTGGAAAGAGGAAGAGGAAAGGGACATTGGGGAAGAGGAAGGGGAAAGGGATGTGAGGGAAACAGAAACGGGAGAAAGCGGGAAGAGACAGTGAAGCGAGCCATGACCATTTTGATCGTGACGGGAAGCGCAAGTAACCGTAGAGCACGGGCGAAGCCGGATGCTAGATTTGGGATTGTAATAAATTTTTGTTTATCTTTATTAGACTATTATATTGAATCATTTTAATTCATTCATAAAATTTATTAGTCTAACAAATATTGTTTAGTTTTCTTACATTCCTTTATTTAAGTTTTGGACAACAATTCATTGTTTATCGTATATTCCTTCAGCATTTTTCATAAAAAAATGTTATTTACCGTTTTATCAGGATTTAATGAAAATCTAAATATAATATTATTGATTAAATATTTTTTATTTATTAAAAAATAAGTTTGCTATTAAAAAATCACTGCGAGTGAAAAATTAAAGTACAGAATTAAAGAAAATTATTATTTTAATTTTTTTTCATTAAAGCGTTTTTGGGCATAAGCCCATCTTCAGTATTGTTTTTTTTATAAATCTTAATTTTTTACATTTACACAATAGATAACATGATATGTTAAAATTTATAGAACAAATATTTCTTCAGTCAATAATATTTTACATATTATGTTATCTATTGTGTAAATGTAAAAAGTAAAATTTATAAAATAAAACATTACTGAAGATGGGTTTGTGACCAAAAGCTTATTGAAAAAAAAGTAAAGTAAGAATGTTCGTTTCTTTAATCCGTAATCCTATACTTTGTGGAGTGGCTGAATAAGTTTTATATTTTATAATTTAGCTATATATATATATATATATTTTTAAACAGAAAATTATTACAAAACATAATATGTTAAATGAATCAATCCAAACTAAATAAATGTTAAAAAATAAATCATATTTATGTTATGATACAGTGAGAGAGATTGAGTAATTTGTTAAACCACTTGCTAGATTGACTGATTTGGTTTTATATAATTTTTATAATCCCTACATATAAACTAAAGTTTACAGAAAAAAATACAAATACAGCCAAAAGAAGATATCATAAATAAAGTATATGAACTGAAATAAAATTTAAATAAAGAAAAAATTAGATTAAACAAAGTAATTACTGACAGTTGAAAAAATTGTACATTCTGTAAATTAAATAACTTTCTTAAACCAATAAAAATTGTATAAAATAATAAAAGAAATCAAAACTATTTAAATAAAAAAAACTCATTACAAGATATTTCTTTTTTACTTTAAAGCAAAGTAGAAAGAAATAAAACAAAAAGATAGATAAAAAACCTGCATTTAAATTTCTTTGGTAAAAAAATAAAACCAAAGAGAGGGTAAAGATGAAAAATAGTAAAATTAAAATAAATCAAATAATAGCATTATTTAACAGAAATAAATTAATGTAATCATAATAAATAGAAAAAGTACATAAATATAAGTACCACTTATCACTTGACAATATTTTGTAATTATAGAAAAAATTAATAGTTAAAACAAATTGAATTTTTACTATTGTTTTCTTCTATTTGTTTTTTTTTTTTTTCATTTAAATCATTTAACCAAAGCAAAGAAAAGAAGATAAGTTCTTAGTTCTGCATGGAAACCATGAGTGCCCATCATACTCTACAAAGTCACAACACACACACACATGTATGCACACAGAACATGCGAATGTGTGTTTGTATACATTTTAAGAATCCAGATTTCTTAATCCATCCATACACTTCTTCCAGCTGAACTTCAATAACAACAGATAGCTAAAATGGAGAGACTTAGATTTTGCAATACCATAACATACATATTTGATAATTGATCAGTTGCTATAGCTAATCATGAAATATAAAGTATCATGAAATATAAAAGGTATTGTGATCAATAACTACTTTGGGAAACAAAAGGATACCTCACTGGTTATCAAAAATTAAGAAATCTGTATTACAAATACATCAAAATCTGAGTCCCTCCATTTTGTCAGTCAAAATGTCATTGAAGATCAGTTATAGGAAGTGTGTGGAGAGATTAAAAAATGTTGATGCTCAAAATGCTAAGATTTTTATGTTTTACAAGGTATTGGCTATTTTAAATTATTTGAATGTTTGTTGTTGCCAGGAGTAGTTTGTGTCTCTTGTCAGGCTGCCTATGTGTTGTTTGGCTACAATAGCTAACCAACAAACTCAGAAACTGAGCAGGAAATGAGCAATTCAATTATGCATCAACATAAATTTTTCAACTTCTCTAGCTATAAAACTCTCTGTCAAACTTGCTTTTATTCAATTTCTTGGCATTGTGATCTAGATTTATCAACAAAAATGGTTAAAATATAATATTGAACTTGAATTTTTTTTAATTTTTATTAATAACTTGTAATTTAATTGTAAAAATATAACAGAGAGAAATATACACATTTTCTAAAACTATCAATAATGTTATTTCTAAAAACACCAAATTTTTAGAAAAATTTAATTAATGATAAATGTGCAGGACTATGAATATATATATATATATATATATATATATATGTTTATTTATACATAAATATTACCCCGACGGGGAGTCTTATTCTTTCAGACTTTAGGGGTTGGTGTCCCCACGGACACCTCTGCAGCCTCTGCAGCTCTTCTTCCCACTACACACTTAGCTGCAGAATACTTTACACTATACACATATACTACACCAAGAGCACTACACGAATTACAACATATACATTTACTCGACTACACAACATCCAACACAATTTTCTCTTTCATTTACACTCGGTGGTGTTGCGACATCTTACGAAGCAACCGTAACCTAAGGTGGGAACTATCCTGCCGATGGGTGAATGGCTCTACGTAGTGAGTCTCGAACGATGTCCTCTGGGCACCAGAGCAAACCCAGTTGTATTTAGCTTGTGGGACCGAAATTTAAGTTCCTTCAGCAAATTCTATGATGGTTGGTGGTCCATCTGAAAAAACCACCAATTTCAGTCTAGTGAAAAGGCCTCGGTCAGCTTCGTCTGACGAGGATTATCTTGCTACAGCGGACGAAGATGGTGTCTGGTGTAAGAATGTTTGCTTTGTTGTTATTCGAAATAATCAGAAAGATGGCTCCTTCAAAAGGTCTCACCTTTCCTGATTAACAAATGCGTCACAGGTTGTGTTGGTTCTCCTAGGAACATTAAAAAATTACGTGATGGAACAATTCTGGTGGAAACATTTAACGATGAGCAGAGTCGCTCCCTATTACGTCTCACCAATATGGGCGGCATAAACATAAGTACGAAATGCCACACGACCCTAAATACCAGCCGAGGAATAATTTTTTGTCGTGACCTTCCGGAAATGAATTTAAGTGAAATTGCTGATGAACTTCGTACTCAAGGTGTTGTAGAAGTGAAACGTATAATGAAACGGTAGAACGGAACAGAGGAACCGACACCGTCTCTTATACTGACATTCGGTCTTCCTGTTCCACCAGAGAAGATAAAGTGGTTACCTCTCCATTTGGGTACGCCCATTCCTACCCAACCCACGGCGATGTTTCAGATGCCAAAGGTATGGTCACACTACAACATGTTGCTCGAGAACGGAGAGCTGTGCTCGATGTGCTAACGAAGGTCACAATGACACTAACTGCGAGGAAAGTGAAAAATGTGCGAACTGCAGTGATTCACATACAGCCCGCTCCCGAGATTGCCCAACCTTTAAGGAAGAGAAGGTAATCCTCAAAATCTGTACTGAGCAGAAACTATCTTTCCCGGCTGCACGCAGGAAATATAGAAAGATAGTTAACTCACGGAACCTCGTCAAACCAGATGTATCTTTCGCCACCGCTTCGTCAAAATAAACGCCTTCAAATGTTCATAATCAGCAGTATATATATATGGTTATATATATTATATGGTTTCCTAAGTATATATATATATATATATATATATTTTACTTGTTTATATTTTTTCCCCCTTATGAACATTATTCAGTGGAATGTTAGAGGTCTTCGGTCCCGCGTTGAAGATATTGGAGTACTGACACACGTACATGATCCGATAGTCATGTGTTTCCAGGAAACTCATCATCTGCAACATGACCCAATAGCACTCAGAGGGTACTTCTGTGAGAGATACAACTGTATAGTAGACGGTAGAAAGAGTGGTGGAGTGGCTATTTTCATGAAGGATGAGGTATCGACTACAAGGATTCAACTGACCACTCTCGTTCCTGCTGTTGCAGTAAAGATCTCTATCCCCTTCTAGTTTTATATCTGCAATCTGTATCTCTCACCGAACACTGAGTTCAGTGCTCTGGATATCTCAGATCTCGTCACACAAATACCATCTCCATCATTAATAGTAGGAGACTTCCATGCCCACCATGTTTCCTGGGGCTCGACTTTCTGCTCCACTCGAGGAAATGTAGTTCACAGTGTGAGACAAGACTTAGACCTTTGTTTGCTGAATAATGGATCTCACACATTCATGCCTTTATCATCTGGTACTATGTCTAATATCGATCTCTCCATATGCCCACCGAATTTACTCCCTCATCTTGATTGGTCTGTTTGTGATGACTTTCACGGCAGTGACCACAAACCAATTACTATTAGTTTCGGTGTGGACCACGAGGTTAAGAGAAGGCCACGGAGGTGGATTGTTGAAAGGGCAGATTGGGATAGATGTCATAAAGCCTTCCAATCACAGTATGACGATGGTGCGAACATCCTTGAGCAATGTTTCTCTTTTACGTCCATGATACTTGAAACTGCCAGCAGGTATATCCCACAAACATCAGGTAATCCTAAACGTCCTTCCGTTCCGTGGGGAATGATGATTGCAGATGTGCTATTATTATTGGCGGTGGCAGTCGTCAGCAGATGGCTGGGGGAGAGAGGACTACGACTGGCACCGCACAAGACGGCAGCTGTCCCGATCACCGGCAGAAGAAGACTGAGAGGAATGTCCTTCATGGTAGACGACGTACGGGTCCACACGTCCGGTTGCGCTAAGTACCTGGGCGTGTGGATTGACAAGAATGGGCTGTCTAACACCCACCTCAGAGAGGTCACTAAGAGGGCCGAGAAGATACAAGACGCTCTACAAAAACTAATGGGCAACAAGAGCGGACCACGGGCGAGCAAGCGACGGCTGATCCTTTCAGTGGTTTCCTCCGTCTTGCTGTACGCGGTCCCGGCCTGGAAGGACGCACTTTCGAGAAAGAAGAACGTACGGATGCTAGCCTCCCTTACCAGAAGAGCGGCGATTCGCATAACATCGGCGTACCGCACCGTATCTGGATGCGCAGTGGCAGTCATCGCAGGGGTGCCTCCCATCGAGCTGCGGGCCACGCAGCTGGTCTCCACATACGAAGGAACGCCGAAGGCGGAAGCCGGGAGGCAGCTGATGGTCAACTGGCAGGAGATGTGGAGAACGGCTACGGCTGGGGCATGGACCAGGAGACTGATCCCGGACTTGGGACCGTGGGTCAGGCGGAGGCATGGGGAGGTAGATTACTTCCTCACGCAGTTCCTGTCTGGACACGGGGAGTTCGGGGTCTACCTACATCGGTTCAAGAGAAGACGGACACCGAGGTGCTTCTACTGCGGTCAGGATGACACGCCGGAGCACACCTTTTACGAGTGCGAAAGGTGGGCTGTGGTCCGGCAGAGGCATGGCACAGATGGCCTCACTCCAGAAACAACTGTAGCTCACATGCTGAAAGGGAAGAGAGAATGGGATGCGGTACAGAGCATGGTGGCTAGCATCCTGAAGACGAAGGAGGTACATGGAAGAGAGTGGGGAGAAGACTTCTAGGCGCGGGTAAGCAGCAATGTCCCTAGCAAGTATACTGTGTGTTTCTTCTACTATATATATTATTTTTGTGTTGTATGGTATTGTGAATTCATTGTCTCCATTGTCACTGTGGTTGGTACTCTACGGCCGGCTCGAGATGACAAGCACGATCGCTTCGACCGTGTGCAGGAGGGCCACGGCTAGAGGTGACATCGCCGAAGAGACAACATGAAGTGGGTTTCATTTATTATGTATTTTCCTTGTATTGTATGATTGTGGTATTATTTTATTTTATTGATTGTGTTCCTTCTAACGGTTACGAGGGCACTCACAGCGAACGTGCCCGCGGATTGCGGAAGGAGGAATAAGTTCAGACGCCAACGTGATGGGCTGCAACTGAAGGGAGGAAAAATAAATAAATAAATAAAATACAGGGGGCGAATCGTGGTCGCCGTGCAGGGCCAGGGAGGCAGCCTGGATGCAGAGGACGCTTTGGCTCCTTCATATGCAAGAATGAAGGTCAGTTGGGGTGCTCCGATGATGCATTTGGGACCCTCAGGTGTGAGAGGGGGACGCGGCGGTTTGCCGGCTTCGCGCAATGCGTAGCCGGCAACCTAGTGTAGGGACGGGAAGGGTAGCCTCTAAGTGGAGGGATGTAGTGGTTGTCCAGAAGGGAGGGCTGCTGCATCCTGATGAAACTGAGAGGACCCCGATGGGACGCCAAAGAAAAGGCAAGACAGGGGGGCAGTCGACTGCCACGACACTCCGACATTGCTGCGCATAGCCTAACGGCGGAGGCCGGGGATGTTGGGGGTGTTTAAGAAAAAAAGAAAAAAAAAAAAAAAAAAAAAAAAAAAAAAAAAAGATGTGCTATTAAGAATCGACGGCAAGCACTACGCAAACTTAATAAAGTTGTACCTGCAACTGAACATCTAAATTTGTACCGCAGTTCTTGAGCGGTATGCCGTCGGCATACCGCTCTTGAACGCTAAGAGGAATTCATGGACGAAATATGTGAACACCATTTCACGCACTACTCTCACTCTACTGTGTAGAAAAAAATCCATGCAATATTTAGATCGCCCAGACAATCTATTCTCGGTCTCATTGATGAAGGAGAACTCCTTTCATCATCTTCGGCTGTAGCAAATACTTTAGCAAAATATTTCCGCTCGGTGTCTCTCACTTCATATAGTAATGACTTTCAGAGGTACAAAGCACAGATAGAAATATTGTCGTTAAACGTTGGTGAATTGAACACTCCATTCGTATTTAAAGAATTGTTACACGCACCTAAGAACTCACGTGACACTTCCCCCTGGACCAGACAACATTCGCCTTGGTATGCTTTCACACCTTCCTAACTCAGCACTACAACATCTTTTGAATATTTACAATGGTTTATTCTCCGAACAAGTCTTTCCGCCCAGCTGGTCAGAAGCGTTTATTATACCGGTACTAAAGCTTGGTAAAGACAAAACCGATCCCTCAAGCTACCGCCCTATTTCTTTAACAAGCGTGTTGTGTAAAATAATGGAGAGAACGGTAAACCGCAGGCTTACATGGTACTTGGAGAAACATAGCTTTCTATCTTCGGAACAGTGTGGTTTCCGACAAGGACGATCTTCCATTGACCATTTAGTATCAATGGAAACAGCCACACAAAACGCCTTCCTAAACCGCTAACACCTCTTTGCTATCTTCTTCGATATATATAAAAGGCTACGACACAGCCTGGCGATGTGGTGTTCTTAACACCCTCAAGAGATGGGGAATCAAGGTTAATATGCTTGCTTTTATCCGAGGATTCTTAGATCACCAAACGTTTCGTGCTCGTGTAGACGATTCACTTTCAGAGAGTGTCGTCTTGGAGAATGGAGTACCTCAAGGTAGTGTGTGTATTAAGTGACACCTTATTTTCTGTCGCCATAAACAGTATTACCAATTGTGTACAGGCTCCTGTTTCATGTTCTCTATTTGTTGACGATTTTGTTATTTACATTGCAAGCCATTTAACGCCCACTGCGAAGCGACAACTACAGAACACTATATTTCGCCTTGAGGCTTGGTCCAGAACTACTGGTTTCACATTTTCATCCGACAAAACGAAATGTGTAGTCTTTTCTCGACTAGAAACCCTTCTACTCCGCAAGTCTTTCTGAACAGAGAGCTTATTGCTATCTCTCCTTACGTCAAGTTTCTAGGTTTGCTTTTTGATAGCCGTCTTACTTGGGTCAAACATATAAATGAATTAAGGACAAAATGTTCCAAACGTTTAGATATAATGCGAGTCCTTAGTAACACCAACTTTGGGAGCCGATCGGTCATGTATGTTACGTTTTTACTATTCCCTTGTTCGTTTCCGTTTAGATTATGGTTGTGTCGCCTACTCTTCAGCTCGTCAAACCGTGGTTAAAATGCTGGACAGTGTACATCATGCTTTTCTTCGGCTTGCCACAGGTGCGTTTAGATCAAGCCCTATCACAAGCTTACTTGTAGACTGTGGCGAGCCATCACTTTGGGATAGACGAGACCAGCTTTTGTTATTTTATTTTGCCCGTCTCAAAAGACAGCCAAATCACCCGGCTTTTGTCCCAGTTCTTAGAAATCCTAATTTAAGAAAGTATGAGGATCGTCCACGCTGTACTGCACCTGTAGGTACCCGACGTTTGCTGTAGCATATAAATGTTGACACTCCGTTGTTCTTTCCATCATGTCCGTGCTCATATCCTCCGTGGAGAATAAACCTTGTAAATTTTACATTTGACCTTACAACATACGATAAACAATTAACACCACCTACTGTTTCCGGCAAATGTTTCAGTGTATTCTCACCAAGACGAACCCAGACACGGTGATGGTACACTGATGGATTCAAACAAGACGATACCGTTGGTTGTGCTTTTGTTGTCAATGAAAGAACTTATATGTTTGGCCTACCCAGTATTATGAGAGTGTTCACCGCTGAACTACTCGCTATAAATAAGGCTCTAAATATCATTAACTCTAAATATAGAAACATTCTTATTTGCAGTGACTCGTGTAGTGCTCTCCAGGCGTTAGAAAACTTTTATTCCAAACATCCTGTTGTCATTGAAATTACAATGCAATCGCTGAGTTGAGTAATCGCAACACAGAAGTACGTTTTTGCTGGGTCCCTAGCCACGTAGGGATTCCAGGTAATGAACAAGCAGATTATGCTGCCAAAGAAGTGTGTGTTCAACCTCCTTTCACCACCCGAGTTACTGCATTTGATTTTATTAATCGTGTAAAACAATCACTGAGAGCAAGGTGGCAAAGTGACTAGGCGACTACAGTCGATAATAAACTCCGACGGATTAAAGATCCAGTGTTGCCATGGGACTCCTCTTGCAGAACAACTCGTCGTGAGGAAGTAGTCCTCTGCCGATTACGGATAGGACATACGAGGATCACACACGAGTACCTAATGCCAGGAGGACACGCACCCCTATGCACACGATGCAACTGCCGCATGATTGTGCACCACATTCTCATAGACTGCATATGTTATGTGGCGTTGCGTCGTAAATTTAATCTACCCAGAAACATCCATGGTATCTGGTACAATAATAACGAAATTTTGAACCGGATGTTTCTGTTTTTGCGTAGTACCAGGTACTGAAAAAAATGTAATATTATCATATATATTTTTATGCTAGAAGAGTTTTTGATAATTTTTTTCCTTTACTTTAAATTTTGATTTTTTCCTTTACTTTAAATTTTGATTTTTTTTGGTTCCATGTCTTTAATTTTATTATCCGAGAAGGGAGCGTTTTGCTCAACCTATCGGAATTATGTAAGTTTTATATAGTTTCTTTTTTCTATTATTTTAACGTTTATATTTTCAAGACTCGATCTGTGATATTAGTTTTGAGTTTTATTTCACTTTTTTGACATTTGTTTTAATACATTTTTATTATATGATTTATAATTTTAAACCTTCTAAGTTTTAAGAATTTTAAACCTTCTAAGTTTTATTATTTTAGAGTTATTTTACCTTTTTATTAAAAAAAATTCCGGGTGATGATAACGCACAGGCGTTTTTTGCCCCCAAACAAAAAAAAACAAAAACATAAATATTAAATTGTTATTAATTGTAATTTTTTAATTATGTTTTCAGATTTTTGATGGTCTAAGTAAAGACTCAGAGCTGTTAGAAACTCTATGTAGATATTCTCCGTACTCACTGCATTCAACAGGACAATCTTTATATTTAGAATTTTCTGATACGTTACCATACACTAATCATGAAGCAGTAGACATAACTTACACAACTACAAATAAAGGTGAAACTGTTAATATAAATTTGTTATTACTGATGCTTTATTAAGTGCTTGAAAATCCTTATTTATGTTTAAAACCTTGAAATTAAAAAATTTGAGATATTATTCAGTAACTATTGATTTTGATTGTTAATAAAGCTATTGATTTAATAACTATAAACAACTGAATAAAATTTTATTGATAATTTAATGATTGTTATAATGAATCAAATGATCAATGATAATGATGATGATATTAATGTGATTTTGAATAAATTACCTAAAGAAAGCTCTATTATGAGAATGTAAATGATATAAATGATAGTGATAAAGATTTTTTACTTATAGAAATCTAAATTATTACTAAATAATTATAATATTACCAAATATTACAAATTGTTATTTATATTGTATGATACCTGTCAACTCCCCTTTTATAAAATGGGGCTCCACTTATCATCAAGAAGCTGCAATATTTTTTTTTTTTATTTAAATAATTTATGAATTACACATACTGTAAATTATTTTTTAAAGTAAAGTAAATCTTTTTGATTTTTCAAAGTGAGTTCTCTGAAAATTGCATTGTATCATTTTTGTAGGTCAAACAATGTTCATTTTTACTTTACTCTCTGTTAAACTTGCTTTTATCAGGATTTCAGTTTCTTAACACTGTAACATCTAGATTTATCAATAAAAGTGGTTAAAATATAGTGATGAACTTTACTTTGCTGTCGAATATCAAAGACTTTTTCCTAACCACAGAGTACCAAATGTATTCCTTTAACCACTTTTGTCAAGACATAGACTTTAATGGCTTTTTTCATACATACAGTGTGTTTTGTTGGCCAGTCTACAGAGTGATTCACGTAGTGAATCACTGGCATTTTCTGAGCTCATTCTGCTGACAAAAATTATGAAAAAAGTTCATATAATGTGGTTCTGGAATTGCTCTGTTATGGCTAGTAAAAGATTTTGCCCTGATTCCCAGGCTAAGAATAAAATATAACCATACTGATTTCCTAGGAACCCAAATTAAGGTGTAAACTTGATGGTTTCATAAGGATTTGACCTGAAAAATTGAATAAAGCAGGTTCCAGAACCATATCTCCAGTATTTTTCATAATATCTGATATAAAACAGAAAAATTTGTTGTCAGAAAAAAAAAATTTAACATTTGTAATACAAAAACTTTGTTAAATGACTAAGAAATGCATCAAATTTATTATCAAAACTTGTAGAGAATTTAATTGATGTAAATTATCCCAATAAAAACAAACACAAATTCAAGAAATTTGATTTTATTGTTAAAACTTATCATATGAAAATGAAGTAATTACAGTTACAAAGCATGTTTGCTTTCCTAAAAAATGCAATGATAAAAAAAAAGTAGTGTTGTATTAAAGATAGAAATAAAATTAAAAAATTAATGAAACTTTCTTGAATTCAATGTCAAACTGAAAATTTGAAAAATTATGATTTCATAAGTTGGTGACATAAATCAGTTGGCCAACATTGCATTTTACTTTTGTGTCATTAGTGCATTGCTTGTTTTACATTAACTGCTGGATAATGCAGTTACAGTACAGTTTAGTTAAGAGAGTATGTATGTCTGTTTTAATTAGTGTCACTGCAGCAATTACCTTTGTTATTTATGATTGCTCCAATATGGTATTTATTTTGGGAGTGTGTGATGGAAATTCAACTGCTACTGCTGTGGAATACCAGTCATGTTTTTTGAACCATAGTGTTCCAAACCCTAAAACAATTAGTGGCACATTTTGTATGCTAAAAGAAATAGGAACACTTCCCAGCATTAATACTCACTGCGACTGTTTTGCCTATCATGATGCCAGTATTTATGAAACTATTATTGAGACTACACAATGCAGTCCGGGTGTTAGAACATGAACTTTCCCGGCAGTTTAGAGTTACCCAGTCTATGATGCCGAGAACGTTATATAACAATAAGCTTTAGCCTTACCATAATCAAAAAGTGCCAAAACTTCAACCAAGAGATTCTGCTCTTTGTTTGCAATATTGCAACTGGTTGAATATGAACCACCGATTGGAAAGGTTCATTTTATTTACACATGAGGCTCAGTTTACTCAGGACAGCATCAATAACCTTCACAACGAACACACTTGGGCAGAAATCAATCCACACATGACAATAGAATGTAATTTCCAACTCAAATTTGGTTAGTCTAGTTCAGGATCAGCTATTTTGTGGACCATTCATTCTCTAAATTCCAAGATTTACTTGGAATTTCACTGCTATTACATGTTCCACTAGCACCAACATACTGCATGTACTTTTAGCATGATGGTGTGCCTTCCCATTTCTTATGTATCGGCATATTTAAATGAGCAATTTCTAGAGTTTGTATAACAGATGCTGCCGCACAAATTAAGAAAAGTCATACAGACTATCGTTTTTCTGTTGGGCCTTTACGTTATTTCAACCGAACAACTTTATCTATTTATTTTTTATTTAAAATTGTAGAAAAAAACAAATTATCAAAACCATGTGCATATAAGAGAATCATCCTGAAAGTAAAGAACGCTTGACCTTGGTACGTTTTTCTCCTGTCCTGTTGGCTATTGTGGGCATGTCATTGAACTCCTTCCACTACAAGCTCATTGTCTGTGTCAGTGCATGGACATTTGTATTTTTTACACACTTTCAAAATGTGTAACAAAATAGAAAATATAGAAAATCCTGCCAGATTTGAAGTGTGTTGTGTGTTTTAGTTTTCAAATGTTTTAGCTCATTGAAATTTACCGACAAATTAACAAAGTTTATGGTGATAGTATGATGGTGTGATAAATGAAGCATTGGTTAGGAAGTGGTGCATTATGCTTAATGAGAGACAAACAGATGTGCATGATGATGATCATTGTGTTTGATGATCCCTTAACAATCAAGAATTGAAGACATAAGTTAAGGATAAAGTGCAAGAGGATAGATGTTTCATGTTAGATGGTTTACACAGTTTCTTTCCATAAATTTCAAGAGGTTTACAGCATGAAATTGTAACAATCCATCTTGGTTACAAAAAAATGTGCATTGCTTCAATGTTTTGGCTGGGAAATTTTTCAGCATTCACCATACAACCCTGACTTGGTGCATAGCAATTATAACTTATTCCCAAAATTAAAAAGGTTTTTAGGAGGCAAGCAACTTCAAGACAGTAATGAGCTGAAAGAAGTTGTCAATAAATGGTTGAAGAAGCTGCCAGCAAAAGTGTCTAGTGAAGGTATAGAAAAAATGTTACCACACTATGTCAAGTGTTTGAATTTGTTTGGTGTCTATGTTGAAACTTAGTTTAAGGATTCCTGTAAGTATAAAATAAAAATCGTTTAATTAATTCTGATCTTAAGTTTTCTATTTCAAATTATTCTTTATCTTATGGATGACCCTTGTAGAAATAAAGAAAATGAATTACACATTTATGTTATACTTTTATTTTATAATTCATATGTATTTGGAAAAATTAAATTTTTTTAATGTTGGTAGATTAGTTAAATATATAGGAGTATGTTTTTTTCACAAGATGTTTTCTTACAGGCCAAGGCTGTGGTGGTCCATTAAGTGGTAGTAGAGGTTTATTCACAAGCATATACTATCCAACAAATTTTCGAAATAATTCTGATTGTGAATGGGATATTACAGTAACAAGAGGCTTTACCATTAAACTTGAATTTCTTGGTAATGTACATTACATTTTTATAATTTTGTTTTAGTCTTTTATTCAGGGATGCACTTATTAATTTTCCAGCACCGTAATGTTTAATTTTTTATTATAGCAGAACGCAACAATATGGTCCACGGCCACAGGCAACTGGCTACATGACAATGTTATGAAAAATGCACATTCAGTGTGATATTTACATTGATAAGAATCAAAACTTATCTTTTTCATTGAATATTTAACGTTTTTATGAATTAGAATTTAGCGATTTATTTTGTTGCCATTTGATATAAAAAACCTACGTACCCAAAGCAAGGACCATTTTCACGTGGTTTCAGTTTTATAATTTAGTTTATATTTTTTATCAGCTCATAATTTGTTAATAACATATCAATAAAAATAAAAGTGAAGTGTGGGTTAGGAATCTAGCCAAAAATTTTAATATCCACAAAAACATTAAATATATGAGCACTTCATTAACCAATTCATCATCAAGGAAGTGATAATATCTTTCATTAAGAAATATGATAACAATGAATGTTTAATATTAAAATAAAACATAGACTGGACTTTAAGTTAAAACAGATTTTATATGAAAAGGACAGTTTTTTCTCCCAAGAAGCAGTACTGGAATGGTGTTCCAGTACCAGTGCACCCGTGTTTTTAGTGTAATAATGCATTACCTGGTGGTTGTAATGTTTTTAATATGATAATAATTTCTACTTTATGTATTTATTATTCTTTGCTATTTATGTAGTGAGAGAGAGAGAATAGAGGAGATTTATTGTCCCCTTCAAAAAAAATTATAAATCAGAGTTATTTTCTCTAATAAAAATATTTGAAGATTCAAATTCAAATTTGTATTTTTCACTTTAATTCTATTATTTCAAATAATTACATGAACTTGAAATTATTTTCCAGAAATGAATACACCAATTAATTCACAAATTGGTACTAGTAAACTAAATCAGGGTGAACGAATCAGAAAGTATAAATTTTATGTATAAAAAGATACCAAATTTATATTGTTTTCAAACCACAATGCTATAAAGGAAAAGTAGGAATGATCCATCATTCAAAATCCCTTTTTTAATTATTTTTGTCCTTGAAAGTAAGGTAAATATCCCTTTGAGCAGTAGCAACTTTATTGTATTAATAGACTAAAAAAGAAACTATGAATAAGAAAGAACCAAATTAAGTATGTGTTCTACAGATCTAGTGTCTGGAGGCTTGTAGTATGAGAAATTGGTTACCATGGACGAAAGAGAAAGAAAACAGGAAGACAAGCAGATACCAAAATGCCAGAATGCTAAACATTGTACAAAAAAGTACTTTTACAACAAAAAAGGAAATTGGACCACATAAACTATAGGATTTTTTAAATAACATTCTACATGAGAGAAGTAAGTAAAGTAAACTAATCAACAGGGAAATGTGAAGGAAATACTTGAAGAGTTCTTGAAATAATTGCAGGGAATGATTAAGGAAAAGGGGTATTAATTACCCTGATTGATTAAAATTAAATTATACTTAAATTTTGGGTAGATAAGAGTGGAAGAATCAATAGGCTATGCAATTATGAAAAAAGGATGCTTATTGATGAAATTTTGTGAAAAAATGCTAATCTCTATGACAAGATGGTAGCATCCCAATTTTTTGTCTGGGCAAACTGGAATTCAAATCCTGCTAGGGCTTAGCATTGTTCATATCTTGCAAAATTTCTATTCCACATTTTCATGCAAAGCTTCAAGTTTATATTGTGAAGTAAAGAAATATATAAAAAAGAGCTTCTTTTGGGCAAAATATTTTTTAAAACCACAAGTAAATAATCAAAAAGATTTTCAGCCTCATATTAATTTGGTACTATAAGAAGAATGAAGTTGTTAAATGACTATTTTCTCATAGAAAAGAATTGATGGATATATAAAGTTACAACAATGAAAGTGTTTATAATAAGTATTACAAGTGTTGCTGGTAGTGTGGTGTCCATCTTGGTCATCAAAGTTTTGAAGCATGTCTAAATAAACGATATCATTTGCTGCTGCCTCCTGGAAGAAGAACGGGCTGTACAGTCTTTATATGCTTAGGGCACAAAAACATTGACTTAGGGCTATGATTGTGATTCAGGGACACATGGGTGTCCTGGTGAATTTCTATGTTTAGCAGAACAATATCTCAATAAAGATTTGGTGTCAAGAGTAAATTATATGCCTGCTAGGAGATTCCCTACTCTACTCTCTACAAAAATTATATTGAACTGCAGTTGCTGACTGCAAATTGTGAAACCAAAACACACAGTGAGCATGTTCCACACCAGTAAATTTATCCATTTTTAATAACACTGGTGACAGCACTGGTACTAATGAGCTACGTCAGTACTAATTCAATTCAGTACTAATGAGCTAGGTCAAAACTTAATTTCTTTTGCTATGAAATGAAACCTCAACCGAATCTGTAAGTTATCTAAATAATTTTTTATAGGCTTTCAAAATTTTTAAGTCCTTTTTGAATAGTCCTTTTTGAAGTCCTTTTGGCACTGAGTATATTAATACATATTTAGCCTTATATATAACCCACCGGGTTGGTCTAGTGGTGAACGCGTCTTCCCAAATCAGCTGATTTGGAAGTCAAGAGTTCCAGCGTTCAAGTCCTAGTAAAGCCAGCTATTTTTACACGGACTTGAATACTAGATCGTGGATACCGGTGTTCTTTGGTGGTTGGGTTTCAATTAACCACACATCTCAGGTATGGTCGAACTGAGAATGTACAAGACTACACTTGATTCACACTCATACATATATCATCCTATTCATCCTCTGAAGTATTATTTAAATGGTAGTTACCGGAGGTTAAACAGGAAAAAGAAAGAAAGCCTTATATATAATTTGTATTAATACTGTAGAATAATATTTATGAAAATTTTATTGTTAATGTGCAAAATTTTATTTTCAGAATTTAATCTTGGTTTAAGAAAAACTTGTGGTACTGACTTTTTAGAAATATATGATGTTGATCGAGAAACTGATGAACGTTTCATGCAAGTTAAATACTGTGGAGAGGTAAGAAGTTGAAAATCATTAAATATAATTATGTATCCATTGGATCCTATAACTGAATGGTGTTAGATTGACATGACATTCTATAGGGATGACACAAGTCACTGTAGAAAATGGCACAGTAATTTTCAAGATTACCAAGCTTCACATACATGCAAGGTATACTAGGAAAAGAGTAAAGAGTGAGGTGGTTTTCCTTTGCCTTCTTTACAAAGTTGAATGCATACTGTTAAGAGATCATTATGCTGTCTCTTATTACTGCAGGCCCCAAAAATTTGAATAATATTGGTGTTATAACTTATATATTAACCATAGACTCTTAGTTGTGATAAACATTGTTATTTTCAGTGAAAGCCTTTATAATTTTGTTTTGTACACCCACACAGTTAACGTGCATCACAACTGTAAGGGAGATTGGGAAAAACAGTGTAAAAGAACAAGGGAATATACCCCTTTTTGCTATTATAGATTATATATATGTCATACACTGCCATTTCTCAGTAAGAGTTATTTATATTTGGTATATCATAAAATCAAACAGTTTAGAGAAAAAATCTTGTAGTTATGTATTTTATTTCAACAAAGATCTGATATATTCTATAAAAGATGTTTGAATTATAAATATTTTTACAATTTTGATTATAAAAATATTCATTTTAGTATCTAAAATTATAATTCTTCCACTGTAAGATAAATCTTACCTTTTTTTTTGGTGTGAAATTCATAAGCATTCAACATGTGCTCCATTGATAGTGCATACTATATATAGATAATAATCTAGCTCTTGCCAAATATGATAAAGCATTTCAAGATCAATGTTAATAAATGCAAAGATAACTCCTTGCATTAACTTATAAACTTCATTAAACCACTGCATCTATTTTTGTTTCTATGAAACACAATATACATTTTCTTGAACATTCATGCCTACTACTGAGTGAAATAAACTTGACTTCTGACGACCAAAAACACCTTCTGTGAAATTTTGTTAACACTACCTTAAGTAAAACCTGCCCATAACTCTGCAGTCTATACGTTAATTGTTATTAATATTTAATGTCATAAAGAACTTTTACTGACATCCTTTATTAATTGTTAATTATTGTTTTAGTTTGATAATAATTGATAATACTATCTAAGCTACTGTTTCTAACAATAGATTGTTCAACCTTCAACGCTGTGAACAGATATGGGTTCTATAGAAATGAAATAAATAAATAATTTTATTCAGATGATTACATTCTTACAAATTATTAAATGATAATAGTAGTATCTATTTATCACAGCAATGCAAAAATACACATACTGTATGAATCATAAAATGTAAATGAAATACATAAAAGAAGAAGTTAAAGATCATGTAGTTAGAAAAAAAAGTTATAAAAATTGTAACATCTTAAGTTGCCAATTTGTACATAAAAATAATTAACCATAAAATAAAAACAATATGTTTTATAAACTAAAAACTGAAGAATGCCAATATTAGGTAATGGATCAAAAGTCAACTGCCAACAGGATCACTTGCCAGCAGGATAATGATGGCTGTAGGAACTGGTTAGGCAGGAAGAAAATAGAAATCAGATTTATCTTTAGTAAAAAAAAAAATTGTAATGAAACATATCATATGATATCACATATGTAGTAATAGGCAGTCAAGTTCTGGGACCTATTTTATCCAATTTTTCTGATCAAAAACCTTATGAGATAATCAAATTTATCCCTTAATTTAAGTTCCAAGAATTTCAGTATGGTGTCATTTTACCTTTGGAACCACTATCAAGGAAAAACTTTTGTAAACTATAACAGGAAAGTGAAGTGTTTTTGATCCTATAAAAATGTTTATGTAAACTAGGCTTGTATGTATATTTATTTGGTCAAAATATTTTTTTTAAAGACAAGAATATTTTTGTATATTGAAAAGTTATCTAACAAATGCCTCCCAGAAAAAATTTCACGGGAATACATATGCAAATAATGATATATAGCAGCTTACATGCAATAAATTATGATTCTTTTCATTAGATGTAGACAAAAGTAAGGATAAAAATTTTGTGTAGGCAAAATTTTTGTGTAGTAGGAATTATTCTATTATTTGCTGTTTAAAACTTCCAACTATTTTGTTTCTTTATATAAGAAAAATACTTAAGTCAGTTTTTTTTTGTTGTAAATTCACACAATTCAACTTACTGACCAATGTGCTAATCAAATTTTAACAACATCAAATTTTAGCTATTGATACCTGTTACCATCATAATTAATTGATATTGAATACTGGCAGAGGACAAGCTGTCCATTATCATGAGCATTCATTGCAAAGGTGTTAAATTCTTTCAGAAGACATTCAAAAAAACCTTTATTAACATTATATCTAGCATTTTATTGAAAATCCTTCACTAAATTACTTTGTTACCCTCACATTTTATTAGATTCTGTACATTACAGTTACTGTGCTATTTTTATTACTTGCTGAAGTTTAGAAAGCTCAGTTGATGCACAAAGTAGGAATGGATTGCTGGACCAGCAGCTGGCTTCTTTCTACCTACAAATTCCTGTAGCAGTTATCCCCTCTATAATACTATTAGCAGTACCAACACTATTTTAGACATCCCAGCTAGAATTATGCCTCTATGAGTTTACACTTTAACAAAGTTTAACAAGAAATGGTACTATGTAGTACTGACTTTATTTCAGCTTTACAAATAGTAAATAAAGATTACAGAAGGTGTAACGTATATTTATTAATAATACATTAATATAATGTTATACACTGTTTTTTTCTGTGGGTTCAGTTAATACTGAACTGTGGGTTCAGTTTTTCACTACTGCAGCTGTTATGGTTAAAATAAATTTTTATTGAATGTTTTAGATTGTACATTAAATATATTATGATGTATTAATAACTTTTGATTTGATATGTAGACTTTAGATTTGATAAATTTTTATTAGTCTTTATATCAAACTTTTTAAGTATGAATTTAATGAGAGAAAAACAGGAAATATTGATCTATCGACAACTGTGATCCTACTGAAGTCATATAAATTTGATTAAATTGTATTATGAATTTACAATAAAGCATTAATTATCATTGTTTACAAATGTTAAAATAATAAATTGAAAGTTTAAAATAGTTTACAAAAAATTAAAATCTCTAACTAGGTGTGCACTTCAGTTGTAAAATAATCATCATTAGATTAAAAGTAATTAGTGAAAATAAGTATAAACAAAGGCACAAATTAAAAGAAAATAAAACTTGCAAAGCATTTCAAAAAAGTTTTTATAATTATAAAATAACACAAAAAACTGAAAAATAAAAAATTATTCAATCCTTCTGGGTGTAGTGAAAGGGAATATAGAACGGCAGTTTCTAAAGTCTATTTCGTTATCTAATTTCTCACACAGACTGGCTGACATGCCCTGTTCAACTGTCTTCATATAAACTAAAATAAAAAAAGATTTATCTAAAGAAAGACTGATAACAAAAATTTCAAACCACAATAAAAATATATTTTTTTATCTTGAAAAAAAATTAAGACATGATAAATGTTTAATGTTCTTACGGTACTTTGCAATAAAAAAATTCTTTTGACGTGACAACGTCTTATAAATCGATGAACGCCGGCAGCACGCACGAAAAATTGTGCCGTTCCGCCTGAGCCGAGCCGAGCCTAACCGTCGTGCAATGATTCTATCTTGTCAAGCAGGTTTTGGCGGGCTTTTCAAAAACGGCAATTTAAAGAATTTGATTTATGATTTCAATTTAATCGTTTTAAATTGGCATTTTATCAACATTGATTTGATTAAAGTTTATTTCTATAACAAATTGTTCATAAATATTTTTGAAAATCATTCAATTTCAACTTGCAAAAATTATTAATATTAATTATTATTATTATTAAATGAAATGAAAAATGGAATATTAACGTGTTTCATTAGCTAATTAAACAATCACTTCGATTCAATTTGTTTGTTTAAACAAGTAATTTTTTAAAACATCCAAATCATGGATGAATTTAATTAATTGGTATTTTCATCTAGCCCAACGCCAGTTTCTCAAAAAACATGTGTTTACTTCATAAGGATAACAAGTTTCTTTTTTGCAACATTACAGTTTATAAACAATAAGTAAGAAGAAGCAACACCAGCAAATATGAGAAAAAAGAAAGAACATATTTACATGGTTGAACATACTGCCTGTCAAAAAATCATAAAAGTTTTTCTTAAATATTTATAAACAATAAATAACAACATTAATAATAATTGCAAAATAAATTAATAAATTTTACTATCGTAATCATTCATTCAATATTATAGCAGATCTTAAAACAACTATTTTCGATACAAATAAATCAATACTGAAAATACTATGGATTCACTAATACCCTAATAATAATAATAATAAATAAAACACAATAGAAAATAACAAAAGTATAAATAATGAGGATTTAAAATCCTCATTATTTATACTTTTCATTATTCAATTACTTTACTTTTATATTTTTTCATTATTTATTCTTTTGAAGGATAAAAATAATGAGGGCTTGCTTTCATTTAGAATCGTAAACATGATTTTTTTTCGGCCTTGTAATTACAACTAAACATACATATAGGCAAAACCTCACGTGAGTCAAATCAAATGGTAAACAATAAAGGTCAAAATTAAAAGAAACAATAATGGTCAAAATTAGAAGAATTTTGAATCCTATTTACTCCTTAGCAATTTATATTGATTTTGAAGCTAACTTCTATTTTGTTATTGTGTCAAGGAAAGTTAGTTTCATGTTACGATAATTTGTTTCATAAACTGGATATAATATATAACTAATAAATAAATAAATTTAATTTATATTTAAGCTTCCAGCTCTTGTATTGAGTGAATTTACATATGGATATTATAGATCTTAATGAAAATGTTGAGAATGTCCAATCTTTAAAAGATGCCTAAACCGATCTAAACCAAATTTAATTGGAAAGATTTGCTGCTATTTTTTCGCTTTTCCTTGATCAATTTTCATCATTCAAAAAAAAAATTTTTACTCAAGAGGTAATCAGTTTTGGACACCTAATAATCCCATTCCTAGACATCGCCCGCCAGGGCAACCCGCTCGGAGGACCTAGCTGCGGAACCGTGCCATAGGCACGCCCTGCAGCTAGTAGTTAAATAACGTTGTCACGCTCAAATCTCGTGCGAAATGTAGTTCCACACAAACCAATGTTTTTTTACTTAAAAATTAATTGAAAATGTAGGTACTCTCTGCTAATTAGAAAGACATTGGAACTTTGTGGTTTATTTTTGGACTATGAGCAAGAATACTTGAAACAGTAAGAAAAATAATTATCCAAATAGAATTGATACAGCCAGGATTAATAATTAAAACTGACAACTATAATTTACAATCCAATTGTTACATCACTTGCATTTATCATAATTTTCTTTATAATTACCCACCTCCACTCTTTTTACTCTTGGAACCTTTGCTCTCATAAAGCAGCTTGTTGTACTACAGTTACTTTGCTATCATCATTACCATAAGAAAAACTGGTATCGGAGTTGAAAGCAATAAATGAATGTACGCTTTACATTGAAAAATAATTCAGCATATATAATGCCTATGCTAACTGGTGGAAGAAACTAGAATATGGGAGTATTTGGTCATTGTAGTTATGGAAGACGAGAGAAAGTGACTGTAGTATGACAGTTTGGTAACTGGTTATGAAATTGATTAGCTAAGGTTTAAAAAGAACATAGACATTGGGCTTTTAATAAAAAATGTATATAATAGATCAGAAATTATTTGGGAAAAATTTCATTAGCAGTAATAGAGAAAATGCATAGTTGATTAAGGATAGGAATCAAATATCTTTTAGAATTTATAAATTTCTTTTAAATTTTCAGGTTTTTCTATCATAGGAACCATATTAAACATAATTTTGTTTAAAACAAGAAATATTTCTATGATGATTGAATGTGCTTATCTTTTTTTGAGATTAACCATATTACTTTATATGAAAGGAATTGGAACAGGAGTAACAGCCAATTTAGGGGTATAAACTATACTATAAGTCAGCCTTCTGCTTTTAACTTATTGTTCACAGTAGGGTTTTATTATTTTTAATTTTTTGTTTTATTTTATGAATATAGGCAAAACATTTTTTTAATTGCTTTATATCATTGTTTTTTTCCTTTTTGAATTGTTGAGAATTTCTATTTGGTATTTTATTTGTATAATTATTTAGTTCTTCAGCTCTTTTATATAATATTAATAAAATAATACTGTTGCTGTTGTTCACACTTTTTAAGTTTGGTCTTTATTTTTCAATTTACAGGATAATCCTGCGCATTATACAGGGCTTACAGGAAGAGTTATAGTTCATTACAAAACTAGTGTGCATAATTCTGGACTTGGTTGGGTAATCAGATACAGCTCACAACCACCTACACCAACTTAAGGAGACTGAAAAATTGTGTTATTGAAAATGTATAAATGAAAATTATTTATATTTAATTTCTGTTGCATAATAGATAATAATAATTTTACTTATAATTTTGTTTCTAATTAAAAATTATATACAGTCAATTGGTAGCGTTGCATAATTTGGAGTAACAAAGCTGGAGTAACTGGTCTTTATTACTATAGTAATAAATGCTATAATGTTACTCATTTAACTTTTTTGTGTTACATTAACATTATATGTTACCTGATTATAATGTATTTCTTAATAAAATATATTTATTTATATTGCATTTATTTAATTCTTTCCTTAACACCAAGTTTCAGAAGTCTTTAACCATGACAGGAGCTGCCCTAATGGTAGTACACTATGAATGAATATATATATATATTTATATATACGACGAGGGCAGTTCAGAAAGTAACCACTGTTTGGTTATAAATTGTTACCACATATATGCCTGATTTAATATTGGCAGATGACATCGGTAGCAGCTAAAATGTGAGCAGTAGCACAGTATATGTATGCGCCAGTACGGGTCACTCCTGCCGCACAACTTACCGCGCAGTTTTTCCACCATAGTGACTCTGCGGCCCTACCACTTTCAGTCTTCAATAAAAGAGCATGCACAAGAGTGAATTTTTTATTCATCGTAGACTTCCACCTGGAGAAGAACAAGAAGTAAAAGAAGAAGAAGATGGAAGAAGACTGAAGAAGCTCCCTGGCCAGCCCAACGTGGGACCACCCGGCGGATGCCAACATCCCCGCCGGAGCAGCAGGCCTGGCCGGCCCACCGAGGGAGCCGCTGGACATGGACGCTATCTTCCCGCTCCAGCTCGGCTGGCTTCAATCACTCTGGCCAGCGGATTCAGCAGCAAGAGCCAGTCCTGCATGGGATCGCTCGAGGAGAACCGCCTTGGCTGCGCTGTTGAAAAACGACCGACGCCGACCCAACACTGCGAGGCTCTGGGAGCCACCATTGCCACTCTGTAGTGGGGACCCAACTGCCGTTGAGGGGACTCCTGGCCTGATTTCAATGGACGAGCACCAACTCCACTTTAGTCAACTCTGGTTCGTCTTTTTATTTTATTTTTCTTCTTGATTGCTTCCCAATACTTCTTCATTCTGTCAGATCTTGCTTTTTTGAGTTCTTCTGAACAACCCTCATTGTTTTCTTTTGTTTAATTTTAAATCTGGAGTTTGCTTCTTTTAGTATTTTTATATTGTCAGTTTTGTTTCGTAAATTTTCTATTGTGATTTCTACTTCTTGCATAACTTGTTTAATTTCAGTTATCCAGGTTGGTGTTTTGGACATTTTTCAGTATTTCTTGACCAATTTCCAGAACAAACCTGTTCGGTTCTGTTCTTATTATGTGTTCAAAGAAGGAGATGCTTTTCTTTCTTAAGTAGTCTAGAACTGGTTCTACATCTTTATGTACCTCTTGGTTTGGTATGAGTCTCCATTCTCTCTATCAATAAGTCGCCTTTTATTTATGCATGTTCTGTTCTGAGAATTTTTCTTTCTATTCTTTGGATCTCTGCTGAGTAGGAAATGCTGGATCTTAGTTTGAAGAGTGTTTCTCTTCCATGATATAGGTATGATTACAGTTTTGTTTGAGTTTGGTATCTACTGAGATGCATCTTTTGTAATATGTTGTTTTGGTGGTATTTTGTGCATAATTGAGCTTTTGCATTCTTTCTTTCCAGTTTATTTTTTCTTTGAGGTCATGTGTGATATTTTTTCCTAAATATTTAAACCGTTCAACTAGCTCGACTTTGTGACCATTTATGTTTACGTGGTTCAATACCAGGGAATTATGGCCATTATTCTAGTCTTTTCATATGATATTCATAGGCCTATCTTTCCTGCTAGTTCTTCCAACTAAGTTACTTGAATTCTAGCTTCTGCGGTGTTATTGGTTAGAAATGCTAGGTTATCTGCAAATTCTAGACAGTTTACTTTGATATGGTTTACATGTTTCCTTGCTTCAATTGTTACGTGTGGTGGGTCTTTTTTGTACCATTCTCTCATTACATATTCTAGGGTGCAGTTGAAGAGCAGTGGGGATAGTCCATCTCCTTGTCTTAAACCTCTTTTGATTAGGAATGTTTTTCATATTTCTCCACTGAATTTTATTTTGGAGTATGTGTCAATGTTAGTTCTATCATTTTTACTAGTTTCGGGTTTAGTCCCAGGTTTCTTAGTATTTTCAGCATTGATGGTCTATGAAAACTGTCATAGGGTTTTTGGAAATCTATGAATGATATTATTAGTTGTCTTTGTTTCATTTTGTGTACATCCATCATTAATTTGAGAGTGATTTGTTCAGGACAGCCTGATCCTCCCTGATATTCTCCCAGTTCATGTTCGAGTTGATCTTTTATTTTATTCAGTATTGTTCTTAAGAGTATTTTATATGTGCAATCTAATCGTGAAATTCCTCTGTAGTTTTTGGGGTTGATTTTGTCTCCTTTTTTGTGTATGGGTGTACGAGTGCAGTAGTCCAGTGGTTAGGTAACTTTTCCTCTTTCCAGACTTTTTGGAGATTTTGTAAGTGACTGTTTAGTCTCCTTGGAGGAGTATTTCCAAAGTTCTACCACTGTCTGGTCTTCCCTGCTTACTTTGTGATTTTTCATTTCTTTTAATGCTTGGTTTAGTTTTTTTAGTATAGGTGGGTTTGTTTTGTTTTGTTTTCATTTTATAAGTGTGTTTGTGTCAATTTGGAAGAGTTCTTTGGGTTATTCAATTTAGTAGTTTTTTTGAATGATTTAGCTAGTATTTCTGCGTTTTATTTACTGTCGTGTGAGGGTTTACCATCTTCATCTTTTAGGATTAGTGTTGGTGGTTCATATTTTTATATTTGTGTTTTAAACATTCTATAGTATTCCCTTGTATTATTTTTATCGCTTTCCGTTTCAATTTGTTTTAGTAGGTCTCTTTGGAATTGTCTTTTGGTGTATCTTATTGTTTTGTATGTTTCTTTTCTTTGTTTTGTTAGATTCAAGTGAGACTCCTCTGATTGATTACATTGGTGTTTGATCCAACTTTGGTGTCTTTTCTCTACTGCAGTGTCACAATCTTTATTCCACCATTAGTGCTTGGCTCATGGTTGGATTGGAGCAGTGTGTTTTGCTGAATCTTTTAGTTTTGTTGAGTTTATTTAATTATTTTTCCTTAATATTTTTGGTCGCTTCTTGATAGTTTTGGTTATTTATTGGACTGTCTGTATTGTATTCCTTTTTGTTTTTAATGTTTTCTGGTATTTTCTTTTGTGGGGAGAAAATCATTTTTATTTTGACCACATAGTGATCTGATCCTGTGTCTTCACCTTTTAGCACTCTAATGTTCTGTATCTGTTTGTGGAAGCTCTTGTCCATGCATTCATGGTCTAGTTGCCATTCTCCTTTTTTCCAGTCAGGGTGTTTCCAGATTTTTCATAAGAAGTATGTAGATTTAAATATCATTCTGTGGTTACTGTAATATTCTGTTAATTTCATTCCATTTTTGTCTGTTCATTTATGTGTTGTATGTTCTCCTACCACATCTCTGTATTTCTTTTCCCTGCCTACTTGGGCATTGAAATCTCCTATCAGTATCTTGATGTGTTTGTTGTTGATGGTGGTAGTTGTTTGGTCTGATAGTTTCCAAAATTCATTCACTTTTTGTCTTGATTTTTACTTTGTTGTTTTGTCGTTAGTAGGTGCGTTTCTGTTTATTATTGTGTATATTTTGTTAGATGCTTTTATTGTGAATGTGGCTATTCTGGGGGATATTGCTTTGAAGTCGATAACAGAGTTTAGGATTTTGGTGCTTACTATGAATCCGGTCCCTAAAGTACAGCAGTTTTTCATGACTTTCTTACCAGGAAATCCATTATATATTCTGAATCCTTGTGATTCAAATGGTTCCAGAGAAGTGCTTCTCATTTCTTGTAGTCCTGCTATTAATATTTTGTGTTTTGTTAATGTATCTATAAGTGTTTTAAGTTTTCCAACTTTTATTAAAGAATTAATGTTGTGGGTTACTAGGTAGCCTCAGCGCCAAGTCCAGGCTGTAAGATGGATGATCAGAAATTGATTCAGAAGTTCTTGAATTCTTTGGGCACTGAGAGGACGTGTGTTATTATGCAAAAAAACAACACTGGATGACAGTATACAGCAATGTTTGTTTTGACTGGCTCACCTAAGTTTCTTATAAGTTTCACAGTAGACAAGCACATAGCACTTCAATAACGACGAAGAAATTTAAAATGCCACGAAAGGTTGGCTGGGTACCCAGGCAGCTGAATTTTATGAAGAAGGTATTTGTAAATTAGTGAAATGTTGTGACAAATGTTTGAATCTAAATGGTGACTGCATTGAAAAATAGTTAAAAGCTGTAGTTTTAAGTAGTATTTAATAAAATTTTTCTGTCTCTATAGGTTTTTTATTTATAGCCAAACTGAGGTTACTTTCCGAACCACCCTCGTATATACACACATTTAAAGGGTGACCTATGAAAAAACAGACTTACTTCTTAAAAACGTTTTTTATTCATATTGAAGTAATAGTAAATAATTTGTTTTGTTGTTGGATTTTCCTTAGAAAAATTCAATATTCCATGGATGTACTAAAGAAGTTAAATTGTTTTCTCCACAATTGTTCATTGTTTTTATTAATTATTTAGTGAAAGTAGCATTTGGTCAAATCCTAGTTTATATTGATAATATTAATCTCCTTAATTTGATTAATGATTTCATAATTTGTTATTTCTTATATATAGATTTGAATAGAATTTTTGAGTGCTCCAGT
This sequence comes from Lycorma delicatula, assembly GCF_047948215.1. Taxonomy (NCBI): domain Eukaryota; kingdom Metazoa; phylum Arthropoda; class Insecta; order Hemiptera; family Fulgoridae; genus Lycorma; species Lycorma delicatula. Next base: position 71,876,590 of record NC_134463.1, read on the forward strand.
TCAAACAAATTGGTTTTTAACATATCCACATGTAAATCGATGTTGTTTTGACATAACAAGAAAAATTTTGTTATTAATATTTTTTCCAAGCAATAACAAGCTTATAACTGGCTACATTCACTTTATGATTAATTATTCTGTATTGTATGAAAAAGCTCAAGCCTGACTAGGATTTGAACCCAAAACCTACTACATGAAAGGCAGAGTACTACCTCTACCAATCAAGCATAATTATATTACATAATCCATAACAGAATACACATCCATAAAGGTTGGCATAATTATATTATGAAGATATTTTTGAACCAGTTCTTCCAGATGAGACACTAAGTAGTAATTTTTTACTTTTAATAACGCTACATTGTTTTCAGATATTAAAACTTTATTATTCATTAATATGGTCTAGATTAGAGTATGCCTCTCTAATATTTGGAGTCCATTTATGATAAATTTAAGATAGAGATTGAAAATGTTCAGTGAAAATTCTTGTAGTTTCTTTACTTTTGGTATAAAGTATAGAGAAATTAGTAATTAAGCTGCTTCAAATTTAAAACCCTTATTACAGAAAACTGATGAATTTTTACCTTTGTGACATAAGCCAATTAAAATGACCAGTTGATCAATTGGTCAATCATGACCAATTAAAATGACAAGAATCTTTTGGACATATTAAATTCTTACCTTCTACTAATAAGAAATAGAATAAAATATTGTTTTATTTATCAAGAATTAATAATAATTTAATTTTACATTGTGAATTATTTTACATCTCTTCTTAATGTCATGAAGTAAATAATCGTCTAGATTTTTTCAGATATCAATAATTAATTTTGAAATGCTGGTGGCTACTTAGAAATTGGTTTATTCTTCTTTATCTTGTTATTTAATTTTTTAAATCAGTAGAAATGCTTTTTAATTTTTATTTACAAAATAATTTATTTTAAAACATAAATTACTGTATTATACAGTTCTGAATTATAAATTTACAGTATTATTATAGTTAATAGAAAGTTTGTGCATGAATTTGTTTTGTATAATTAGAGTCTTTATTAGAAGGTTAGATACTTGTTAAATCAGTTAAATGTAATAGTGGCATTACACTTTGAGTGTATGTGAATTAGGTAGCTTTGTTTAGAACTGGGATGAAAAGCGTCTGTAAGATATAATTGGTCAAGAAGATAGAAAGTAATTATCAGCTAATGGTTAAAAACTTGAAGCAAAATGTTATTATTTACATTAAAAAAAAACTAATGAATGTGGTTAAATTCTTGGGTTTTTATTTTAAAGTGAAAAATGAAGCATCCGAAGGCTCTGAGACAGCAAAGGCTTGTATATTTTACTTGATTTTAGCTGTTCTATTTATTTTACACTGTTTTGGTGTAGATCTGCAAATCCTCCAATGAAGATAACTTAGATACCATTAGCATTTAAGTTCCATCCAGAACCACAGGAGTCTTAGATATGCCTGAGTAGTACATAAATATTTGATGTATACCATGTTTCGGCCATCTATAACAGTTTGTATTGTACAGTAATTCTATGCAGTACCAGACTGCCTTCTATAGTCGACAAACTCTTTCAAAAATGGTTGAAGCCAGATACCGGTACTATTTGTAAATTTAAAATAATATATCCAAGCAATTCAAAGGAATAGATATTTTGTTATCAAAATGGGCAGGTACGGTTTATGATTGACATAAATGACAATAATTAATTACACTCAACTTGGTACATTTCTCTGGAACATTCCTCATGTTTAATTGGGGATTGATTATGGTTCTTTCAACGAAAAATGACATCTTAACTGTTTAACTGTGGTCAGCAAGGTACGACTTAAGATGTAAGCATCTGATTTCTAAAAATGAAATAAAAAATGAGTAATTAAGTCTAGTGTTTTATAATCACAAAAATTAAAAGCAGCGTCTGAGACTCTTGACGTATATTAGAAACAAACAATTAAATAAAAATGTAATTGGTGCAGCCTAATTATTCTATTCAATTAATTAACATAGGTAAAACAGGATAAAATATTTTTATTGGTCACAGAATTTTACAAAAAACTTGTCTTTATCACATGTAACAGATAAAATAAGGTCAACAACTAACGTTAACTATGGTATATTGTGTTCTTTTATTATAACTTATCTAATGCATAGGGCATATAAATCAAAATAATCTAATAAACCATAACAATCTAATTAATGTACATGTTAACAAAAAAATAAACATCATATAACGATGTTATGAACAATTCATTAGAAGACAATTTTGTCTCTGCGCGTACTACACTTTTGTGCAGTTATTGCTACGAAGAAATCATACTACCGTACGTGAAGACAATCAGCTGACAATCAGTCTATTAATTTTAAGAAGTCATGGCAGTTGTGAGTAGTGTTGTTATTGTTTCTTTTATATTTCTTATTGGCTTTTTTGTCGGAATACACAATTATTTAAAAAATTATGAAGGAAATAAATGTGACATGACTTTTATGTTCGAATATCCTCAGTATGTTGTAAGTAAATTGTTTAATTATACGTTAGACTGTGTGTAACCGTTACTAATTTAAATTTGTTTGCACAGGAGTATATTGGCTTGTTATGGTTTAATATGAAGATTGCTTTTTATTTAGTTCTCCACTTAAAAGAAAAATTTCGTGAAAATTGCTATTAAGCTTATATTGGAATCACCGGGCGATCATATTTAATGTTTTTTGGCTTTGGCATTCAGGATATCGACCGAAATAATCCGTTGCATCATTATTTCTGATTTTGTATTTTTTATTTATTAGAACTAGTTAACTACTAGTAATGAGTTTAAATAGATTTTGTTAATTATGTTACAAAACTGATAATGCCTTGTTTTCCCTTAAAACAACGTAAATATCTTGAATGAAATACCTTAGTATTATAAAAATGATTGACAAATTTAATCAAACTGGAAAAATAATTCCTTACTCTTTCATTTTCAGCCTCTTGTATTTGTATAGAGAGCTGTTATTAAAAAAAAAAATCAGTTGAGTTTTAAAGCTTGATAAATAATTACCGTAATTTGTTAATATATAACACTGAATTTGAAAAATGGATAAGAAATACTGGTAACAAGAGGAAGCAACCACTGTTCTTATATTATTAGTACTTAAATTATTAATACTGTTCTTATGCCAATAGTATTTTTCTAGAGAGAAAAAAATTCTTAGCCAAATTTAATAAATGGTTAATTACTGCTGCTGAACTAAAAATCTCTTGATAATATGCAAAATATCCCAAGTGAAAACACAAAATGTGATCAAAAACAATCTTGTTTTTTATTAGTATAAATAATAACATTGTAGAGGCAGATAAAGCTACAGCATTATTGAAAAAAATATTGAAACACATTAAACAGGATACTGATAAATTGTTGTTTTTTTTTTTGGTTTGGTTTTGATTAGTATTATTTAAAAATTTATCAACAGATTAATATTTTTTGTAAAATAAAAACTTCATTGAATTTTAAATAAATTTGTGGGAAGATTTTTAAAATGGGTAAGAAATTTATTAAAAATGACAACTAGTGTAATAAGTCCCTGTCTTGTAAGCCAAATTATTACTTTTAGTTATACTCTACACAAAGTATGGGTGAAAATCAATTGTGAATAATTGAGGGTCTAATGTTATCTTAATTGCAGTGATTTGTATAAAACTAATGATAATTAATTATTTAATAAATTTATTACTTTTGTAAGATGTAGATTTAAAGCCATAAAAATTCTTAATGTAAATCTGACAGTCCTTGTCAGTTACTGATTTTGTTAAAGAGAAAAAATTGTGTTGAAATTTTACGTATTTGTTTCATGTTTAACTCATTTCCAAAATTGATTGAACTAAACAGTTTGAATGTTTTCCCTTAATGGTATCATATTAAGAGTACGAGGAGTAGCATCCCCCAAGCACAAATCGGTTGCAGTTTTCTCTAACAATATTGGGTGATCAACTTAAAACCAAATCATTACTGATTAATTATAGTTACTACATGTAACATTGGTAAATTATGTTTGGGACTTGCCTCCAGTTTTGATAGAATTTGGAATATACCTTATTTAGGACTTAAGTAATTCGTTACAATTGAAATTATTTGTCAGAAAGCCCTTTCACCTGAGTTATGTCCCATGTAAGTTACACAGTATCCTTACCAAACATTTTCTAATTCAGCACAGTAAAAGTATAATATACATTGTTTTCAGACTAAATAATATTTTTCCAGTGAAATTAAGTTAAGAACAAGATAAGATTCACTTAAAACAAAATTAAGTTCTGTTAACCTTAATGTGTGGGTTTTGGTAAATGTGCAGTATACATTATTTATGGAGTAAATAACTTGGTATAAGTGAAATTTAATTGAATTTAGTTAGGTTAGATGGATCTTTTGCATTTCACTGGAACATTGTATTTAGACAATTCTAGGGAATGTGGAGGCCAGTGCCTTCTGCTGAGAGTTGGTTCTGTAAAAGCCTCATGAATTGGCTCTGTAAAAGCCTCGTACCAATGAATTGTTTGATGTGTGATACTTCGCTTTCTCTTGTTGGAAGAAGCCATACTCTTTCTTTTTCACAATCTGTTAACTGAGTATAGGTTTCTTAAAAGTTTGTGTGGTGTACTTCTGTACTGACATTCCAGCTAAAAAATATTGGCTTCATTATGCCCCGATACCAGGAGCAGCAGACCAAAATGCTGGATTTTCTCATTGTAAATTGGACATTCAAACATCTGGTGAGGATTTTGTCATCCAGTAGCTGCTGTTGTGCAAATTAACTCACCCAGATAAATGAAATCATGCCCTGTCTGACTTGAAATACAGCAATCAGGTCTGTCTGTCCGTGGACAATGTTTTTGATAAGCCAACTGCAAAAATTATGATGTTTTGGTTGTCTTTTAAATTGTTGCACAGAAGTTTTATGATATGATTTTAAATTTAAATCATGAAGAATCTTAATTGTGAGATCTGTATTTTACATGACTTTGCTATCATAATTTAAGTATAAATTTTTTTGGACTGGCAGAAATTCTTTGAATTTCTGGTAGTCTTTGTTACGGTTATGGCTATGGTCTTTGGAATCCTTATGAATGGTTGGCTGTTTTATTTTGCTTTTGAAACCGACCCCATTGTACGTAATTTTGTAACCAAGTCATCTAGCCTACGCCTTGTTGGGTTACTAGCATTTGGAAGTTTTTCCACGAGTATTAATTAGAAGATAAGTTCTGGTTGCTTAACACTTATCCTTCTCTTATCTATAAAGTCCTACAAACTTACTAGTATGTCAATGAAATCAGTTTTTAATGGTATAAATTTTACAAATTAAATTATTGGCGTACTTGTAAATTGGAGTACTTTGAAGAATTTAGCACTAAAGAAGAGATGAGGAATGTTGGTTTAGTACTAGTCTGATTGGTAGTTGTAAAAAGTCTTGTTTAACTTATGATGAAGGTATAACTTGTAATTTATAGTATGATACTTTATTTACTATCAAATGTTATACTCTTTTAACTTATTCACAGGGTAATACTGAGCAATTACTTGATCATCATTAAATTTCTCCTACTGACACATGATTATCCTGACAACATAATAAAAAGTGAGGATTAACATAAATCCTGTAAAATAAACCATAAACTAACCTTAATAGTTTAACAAGACTCATAGTCGGCCATTGAAGATGACTGATGGTGCTCTTCATAAGATGATTCTGCATCATACACATTGCTAATAGATCATGTGGAGTAGTCTCTCTTCTCTCTTTATTTCCATTTAAATATAAATTTGGGCAAGTTTCTTAAGAGATGGTGTTTAGTATTGCCATACCTTGGTTCTTTTCTTCTAGCCTCTCCACAAAACTCTAATCTTAACCATAACCACGACCTCTGTTTACAGAATTGATTAGCATTTGAACAGGTTACCAAACTCACAAAACTGATTGTTAATAGATTAGATTAGATTATGTGTTGCAGGATTTGAGCTTGCATGGGTCACGCTTTGTCCAAACCTGCTCTCTGACATATAGATTATTGTTTTCTTGATCCTAAACATATTTAATATGGTATATTAAAGTATGAGAAAAATTGAAGTTGATCAAGTAATTGCTCAGAATTACCATTTACAGAACTATATTTGAATAATTTGTTACATTTTATTTTAACATACACATTTTTAGTTTTGTTAACTTTTCTTTCAGAGAATATCATTACCACCTAATGTAACATTCAGATATAAACGATATGGTTTGTTTGCGTATAGTGAAGGACATTTTACAGAAAAAACTAGAGAAATGAAATTTAGTGGCATACCTGTGCTATTTATACCTGGAAATAGCGGGTCCTTAAAACAAGGTAAAAACTTTATACTCTAATAACAATGTGCTTTTTTTTTTCTAAACTAATATTACACTAACAGTAGTTCTTAGTAGTTTCTTCTCGTTCAATCTGTTTTTTTCTTACATATTTCATTTGTAATCTTCTTGGTCTTTCATTATATCTGCATATTTTATTTATGAGTTAATTCTTAATGTAATTCAATCTGGCATGTTGTTAATTTATATACACTCTACGACAATATTTTTCAAGAAGAGAATTTGATTCATATAGGCAAGATATATATTTTCACCTTTTCGTGGCTCCATCAGGATATTAAGAGACTAACAACTAAATGTTTATAATAATATGATTTATTACTTTAAAAATATAAAAAATAAAACAAATATGTAATAATAATACAGTAATAATAATAATAAATATAAATATATAACAACAAACAATAATAATAATAATGGAAGTAACAACTACAAAATGATAATAATTATCAATTAATTACGTACAAAATAGAATTTCAAATAAGGACTTAAGGTAGTTAAATCATAAAAAGCAGAATTCAGTTCAGGTACAATGGACCTTAAGTGACCTGAACAACAATGGACCTTAAATGGACCTATTAGCCTACTAAAACAGATCCCTTCTGTATTCCTTTCATAGTTATGTTCGCATACTTTCTTTTTAACTGTGTTAGATGTTTTTCTGTATGTGGTGCGTATTTGTGTGTATGGTATAGTGGGGAATTCTCCCTCTGTTGTTCAAGTGTGTTGCTCGCTCAGTTGGGTTGGTGAAGTGGACATGATGTCGGTCGATTATGTTTTATCACAAGTTTTCTGTTAGTGTACCGGTATTCAATTATGATCAGTGTAAATCTAATACAATAAAGATGTCATAATTTTTAGTTGCATTCAAACTGTATCATTTTATTATACAGTCCAATTAACCTTTTTATAACCAGCATCCATTGGTCACTTGGGCCAGATATTTTTTTACCGAAGTAGATGTGCAAATTGTTATTTTTTATTTGTGAAATGCAAACAAAACAGTGTAAATTTGGGACATTGTAATAGTTTACTATTAATTTTTCAAAGCTGCGTTTAGTATATTCTGTTATCTTTTCTAAAGCGTCCAAGTTATAATAATTAAGTCATATAAATTTATGGACAGTTTTTATTGTTGTTGAAACAAATTGCATTGTTATTCTCGTATATGTGTGCACACAACATGATACTGTTACATTCCAGTTGGAGATAAGTTCATCGGAGTTATTTTATCGCTGTGTAAATAAGATAAGTAAAACATGTTATTTTGTAATCTGTTACCAAACATTCCTGTATTGAATCATAATCTTTATGAAAAGTCCAGCAAGATGGCGACGCGCTTGAATGGTGCTCAATTGACTTGCACCAATTCTCCACATTGTCCCGTACTTGGAGTCGGTAGTATTGTTGTCGCACCTTGACCAATGTTTTATTGACTCCTAAGTGACCTCTGCATGTTCTGCCATGAATTTCTTACAGAACTTCCTTCACTTTACCATTTGGAGAAACAAGTTGTAGGATGGACCGTTTTCCATCCGCGGACTGCCATTCCTGGTAGAGGATCCCATCCTTCTTTTCTAGGGACTGAAGTAAAGTTATTGGTGCCCAATAACTCTTGTACACCAGACTTCGATCGCTAAACTCCTGCCATTTTCGTCTCTCCCCAGCCTCCTCTTGAGTTAAAATTGAACCGATATCTGCATCTGCCAATTGAGTTTCTCTCATCTCGTCCCTCTGCCAGCCCGTCGCTGCTTTTGTAGTAGTAATTCGACGTAGATCCGCAGCTCCAATTTGTTGCTCTACTATGCAGAAATTACTACAGCGGAGTTTATAGGGTCGTCTGGACAAAGCGTTTGCATTTGAATGCGTCCTGCCTAGCCGATGTTCTGTCTTGAAATCATATTCTTGCAGGCGCTCTACCCAGCGTGCCGTCTCCTTCAAGATGTTTAAAATTGAGTAGCTGCGTGATCGGAAATGATCTGTGCGGTAGTAGCCGATATTATGCAGCCCATATTAACTTCTGTAAGTGCTCATCCATTCGTCCTTTTTTCTTCGGCGATTTCTCTTCCATTCTAGTGTTCTACAGATTATACTTCTGTTCTAGTGGTCTAGTAACTTTACTACAATAAGGAGTTCTCGACGTGTCACGCAGTAGTTTCTCTTCAGTTTGATAGAGTTACTAAAATAACCGATTACTCGTTCTTCATCCTGAATTTTCGAGAGTACCCCGCCGATTCCAACGTTGCACGCGTCTGTATCAACGCGACGAATCTATCATCCCATATAACCGAGGAGCTGAACATAAATTCTTCTTCAAGAGTACATCTTTATTTGTTGTTTTGTCTCAGGATTGTCAGTGGCTTAGGAGTATCAGAAAAACCCTTTATAAAACGACGATAATATGAGCATACTCCAAGAAAACTTCTCGCTTTGTGTTTGTTCTTCGGCGGCGACAATCGCCGCAGTTCGTGACGTCTTGGTCATCACCACCTTCTCGCTCTGTACGGTCTTGTCTGGTCTTGCAATGGTATTTTCGCTGAACGTGATTTGCTTCCCGGGCTTCATTGCTACTTCTTCACTACCCAGTTTCAGGAGATGTCGCCTGACGTCTATAGTTGCGTCGCAAGCTCGCAGGATGTCCAGACCAAGGATGAACTTCATAATTTCTGTGACGAATATCCACGCTTGAAGACAGCAGCGGTCAAGCTGCAACTCGACGCGAGCCTCACTGATAACTGGTAGTGTATCTCCAGAAGTAGCACTGATGACATAAGGCCGATTTAGCTTCTTCTTTTCACATCGACATAGTAAGCTGGTCAGTAGACCAGACAATGTCTGGTCTAATGACGGATATCAATGCTCCCATGTCTACTGCTATTTGATATGGTCAATCTCCTTCTACACTGTTGATGATTAAGCTGTCAGATACTCTTAGCATCGAGATATTCAATGAAATTTGGGGAGGTGAGGGCGATGATTTTACTAGTATCCACTGATTAGTGCTTCTTAGTTGCTTTGCAGACTTCTTGAAGTTGAATTTCAAATGGCCTGGTTCACTGCAGTTCCAGCAGACTGGTTGATACTTATTCTTTGATGCTACAGCAGGCATTCTTTGGTCTCCTGTTGTAATCGTTCTGGGAATTGATGCTTTCACGAAAGTCTTGATGTCGCCCCCCAAATCTTCATTGCAGTCGACTCCCATTTGTCAAAGGCAAGAAGTATGATAAGACAGCATGCCAGCTGCCTCCAGTTGCAGAGCCTGAGTAAGGGTGTCGTTGACTGACTTTGCAGACCCGAGAAGAAGATGCTTCTTGATCTTGGCATCCTATAGCTTATCAACAAAGGTGTGTGCAGCCTCCTCCTGGATGTATTGTAGTGACAGCCCGACTAATGGCCATTGAGCTGTTTGATAACGAAGGAGAATCTCTTAACTGTTGAATTGTGAGAGTTATCGTCTGCACTCTTACATTTTCCCATAAATTCCTACTTTGGTCCAGTAACCCTTCTCATCAAACAACCACTTGTTAGAAGTGTGCCACTGACAATATTACAAAGAATGATTGCTAAATGGACCTGTTAGCTTATTAAAATGGATCCCTTCTAGATTCCTTTCATTGTTATGTTCACATGTTCTTCTAAAGTGGAAGAAATTCATTACTCAAGTCTAGTTACATTATCACATAACAATATAAAATTAGTTATACAAAATAAAAACATTTTTAATTAATAAATTAAAAAACTTACCGAATTTTTATATAATACTGAATACAGTAAATTTTTGTCTTCAATCTATGGATATTTTTTCAAATAACTAATGTAGGCGCCATTCATTTTGCAACATAGAAAGTGTTGTATTAGTAAGTGATTTTGCCTCAAATGTCTATATTTACAGTTTCATTTGTGTATTTCATCGTGAAGATGATCTAGGTATTTAGGAAGAGCTCGAGTAAAAACTTATCTTTAATACTGGCCACATATAAAAAGGTCCATAGATGTAATCTTCACACAGTTTAATCGAATTATTATTTTGGCCATGTTATGGTTTTACCATACCAGTCCAAGCAGTAATGTTATGGCTGATGTTAGGGTTATTCACCCTGTGGAATGTGGAAGAATGTTATTTTTACGTAAAATAAATGTTTTGTTCTTCTCATAATTGTTTCATAAGATGTTTTTTAAGAATATCCAAGTCACTAATCCCAATTATAGTTGATTTAACAAAAGACTTCTGCTATCACATGTGCATCATTTGTATCCCACATATCATTTATGAATTTATGTCATCATACAGATGGAAAGTAGCTTTTGTCACCAAATACAGTTTTTGTGAAGGAATTTTTCTGTCACTTTTAAATTAATGTTTTTCTCTGTTTTTTACTCATAGTTTGGATTAATTAATTATATTCTATATAACATAAATTTTAGATTTTTCTTCCAAATCTTTCATACTATTTAGGAGTTTAGCCTACCTTAGGAGTTTTCAGATTTAAGGTAGCCCAAATTTAGTTGATTTTTTAAGACTGAACCAAAGTTCAGTTCATTTTTTATTTTATCTGCAACTGGAGGTTTACTATGACCTAGTATCCAGTTTAGGATATGGCCAGCTTTAGAAATGTGATAATAGTATGTAATAATGTCATTCTTTGAATTGGTTATTGGTATAAGTAATTTCAAGTTTTGTCTAAATGCTGGTGATGGAATCATGAAACTACAAAAAATACTGATTATGCACTTAACTTAAATTTGTTTCCAAGTTTGTTAGACATTAACTGACTAGGCGACCATATCACTTAAGAATAGTTACTGTAATATGTATCCAGTATACCCATAGAAGTAAATATTAATATATTAAAAAAAAATTAGTACAAAATCATGAAGATCCCGTATTTATTGAAAATATCATTGTTATTATAAGGAATATATACAAACAAAATTATTTTAGTTTTGATAACAAATAATACACCCAGGAAACTACACTACTGATGGTTTTTCTTTGTTATCAATATTGTCTGAAGTATATTTACAGGAATTTGAAGATAGAACAGTTTATGGGATAACATATACAAATGATATTTTAATGTGGACTAGATGCATTGATTATATTTTTGTAGTCTATAATCTGGTGATAAGTGATTAACATTTAATAATCTTGAATAAGTTAAACTCATATTGTAATGATTTGAAATTGATAACAGTAGAAAAATAAACTATTTGGATGTTAGTTTAGTAAAAATAATCAATGTACAACTTCAGTATATAGGAAACCCACATCTAACAAAACAACTATACATAGAACTTCAAATCACCCATGGTCACATAAGATTAGTATTTATACAAATATGGTAAATAGAGCAATTAATTATATGAAACATAATGTAAATAAAAATGAATTAAAGAATTAAATATTATAAAACAAATTGCTATATATAATTGGCTATGATAGTAGATTGGGTAGATAATATTTTTAATAAACAAATGTTAAAAATTAAAAGTAACACAAATTTAGTACCAATAAATAACACACAAAAAATTGACAATGTGTGTTTAAAATATATTTATACTGATAAAATAGTCATTACAAAGGTCTATGATAATAATAATTTTAAACGTGCATATCAGATGAATAACCGCTTAATAAAACTCCTAATTAGTATTAAATGTAATAATACTTTTGATGTATACAGTTTGAGTGGTATTTATAAAATTGAATGTAATGATTGTGACATATTTATATTGGTAAGACCACTAGATCTTTTAAAACTAGATTCATGGAACATTTTAGAAGTTATAAAAAGAGTAAACTGGGTTTTTGAATGTGTCAGATCATTTGATTAAAAATAAGCACACAATATCAGATACTCAGCAAACTTAAAAATATTAGAAATTAAAAAAAGCAATATAGGTAGGAATAATAAGTGTTTTGACATTTTAGAAAAGTATTATATGTATAAACATAAGAATACATTTAATATGATCAACCTTCAGACAGAGTATGAAGATGACGGTATTACAAAGGCTGCAGTTGATAGCGCCACTATCTGTTTTGATAATAATGTTGAGTAACTGATCTTCCAATCTGGTTCTAGTAAAGTAAATTCAGTGAAACGGCTAGCATATAATTTTACTTAACATAAGTTTTTGATTTTTCTTAATAAGTTTTAATTTTTTTATTTTTATCATTATTTTAATTTATTTGTTTTTATTGACATCATGTTCACATATGTAATAATTTTTACATTTTAATTTTTTAACTTAATTTTAATTAATTAATCTTTATCATTTAATCAGCTTGCTGATTGTGAAATATGTTCTGTGATTCGATTTTTGACTGAAACCAAATGAATGTCATCAGCGGACATTCGTGAGGTTTACAGGCCTAATTCAGTGAGTGACAGCAAAGGGTGTAAATGGATATGACTGTTCAAGGATGGGTGGGACAACGTCCATGATGAACTGCATCGGTCCAACCATCTGTAATCACAGACAATTTAGTCCGTGAAGTTGATGCAAAAATTCAAGAATACCAAGCAATTTATTATGTCCTCTTTGTCACTGATATTCCCACAAGTTTTAGTGCTATACAAAGTTGTTTCTGAAATCTTGCAGTTCAAAAAACTGTACTTGTGTGGGTTCTCAGTCTGCATTCTGAAGAACATAAAAAAAGAAGGATAGTTCTTCAACATTTTTGACCTGATACAGTGAGGAATGAGATGAACTTTTGGACCACATTGTCATTGGGGATGAGACTGGGTTTTTCACATCACTCCAGCATCAAAGTGACAGTAAGTGGAATGGCAACACACATCTCCAGTCAAGGTGAAAAACCAAACAGACAATGTTAACTTGTTAGATTATGACAACTATGTTTTGCTGTAGACATGGTGTCCTGTTAGTCGATTTTATCCCCAAAGTGACAACAATAAACTCAGCTGCATACCTTGAGATCCTGATGAAGTTTTGATGTACCATGCAGAATAAGCGACATGACCTACTGTCATCTGGAGTTTTGTTGCTGAATGACAACACACGACCTCATTCTGCTGCTCAAACTCTAGAGTTAATCGTACCTTTTGGATGGGAGCAAATGGACCACCCACTGTACAGCCTGAACCTTGCGCTGAATGATTACCACCAGTTGCTCTACCTGAAGGAATTTCTTGGTGGTCAGAGGTTTGACACTGATGAAGAAATGAAAACAACAGTTGAAGGTGGTTACAGGTGGTTGATTTTTATGATGTTGGCACAAACAGTTTAGTAAAATACTAAGATAAATATTTTAACAAACAAGGTAACTGTGTAGAAAAGTAGCATAAATGGTTAACAGTAAAATAAAATAGAGTTTTTGACAATATCTTTCTAGTTTTGTTTGTGTTAAAAAACTGACCATACTTAATGAATAGCCCTAGTATGCATAACATTAAACCGATCGGGTTTGTCTAGTGGTTAACGCGTCTTCCCAAATCAGCTGATTTGGAAGTCGAGAGTTACAGCGTTCAAGTCCTAGTAAAGCTAGATATTTTTACATGGATTTGAATACTAGATCGTGGATACCGGTGTTCTTTGGTGGTTGGGTTTCAATTACCACACATCTCAGGAATGGTCGAACTGAGAATGTACAAGACTACACTTCATTTACACTCATACATGTCATCCTCATTCATCCTCTGAAGAATTATCTAAACGGTAGTTACCGGAGGCTAAACAGGAAAAAGAAAAGTATGCATAACACTAAACAAATGTTTCATTAATTTTAACAATTGTACAACTAATATTCTCTATTAAATACCCATTGTAATTTTGTCTTTAATAATGTGAAATGAGGTACAAAGATGTGGAAATTCTGGGTCATTTTCATGTGAAATTTAGAGTTTATTATCTATTTTCATTAATCCCCATTTTAAATTAATATCATTTCACATGTGATGTAAATTAATCTTTTTTAATTATTACTCAGATTTTCTTCAATTAATAAAAACAAACATCCCTGTGCTTTTAGTTTTTAGGAATAACCATTCTTAACTGAAATAATATTAATTCAAAAAAATGGCCAATAACTGGAAAGTTGTTGGTCCAAAATGCAGAATTTAGTGAGGTCAGTGAGAGGAGTTATTCAGTTGAGATGTGGAAAATTGTTATATAAAAAATACTTATTTTTCCTTTAGTAGAAGAATGGGAAATTAACAACCATTCTCAATTTTTTACTGTTGTAAAGTGTTGACACAATTAAGCATCAAATTTATCAGCATACATATTATGTAACTAAGTTTAGTTAATGCCATATGCCATGCCATTAATCTTTTAAAAATTACCTTTTTTCATGAATTTTTCTTTACAAGAGTAAGCCTCTTTTGGGATTTTGATATATCAATTTATGGTATGCTTCATTTATTAAAACATCTAATATTATATATATAATTAAAATGATATGTAATTAAAGATATATATATATATATATATATATATATATATATATATATATCTTTTTAATTACCTTGATATTACTATTTCAATCTTTCCTTTCATTGGGAAAAGTTAAATAGGTTATTAATACAAACAATGATTAGTGTTTTATTTAAACAGTTTTATATTAATGTTAAACAAGAAAAAGCCGTTAAACTACCCAAACACACTTATAAACAGAACATAAAATGACAGTAAACAAATGATGCAAGTTGTAAATTAACCCCCTTAAAAGCAGGAAAAAACAATCCAAGATGGGTATAAAAATTTATCGCAGAGTAAAGATCAGCTTAAAATAATTGTTCTTAAAGGAGTAGAAGTAAAGAACAAGAACAAACTTATAATAAAGATGCAGCAGTGTTTAATTACATAAAATTAAAGTAATCCACATTGATGAGTAAAACTTTGGTCCTGTCCAAATTAAAAAAAAATACAGCACTGAATTTGCACTACAGTTTTGATCAGTGTCTAAAGACTTCAAAAAATTTGAATAAATTTTCAATTGTGGCTACATCTTCATCAGGAAAATTGACAATTTCTGTTACATCACAGTCTAGTATAATGTGATTGACTGTACCTGGTAATTCCTAAGGAGCATACTGAACCGTCTCTAGATGGCTTAAAAAATGTGTGGATTTTACGTGGTGTGATTCAATTAAAACTGATCAAGAAAACTCTCATAGAACTATCGTGCACTAATGATTTCTACTTTAATATATTTTTAACATGTCACAGTGTATTGTTGACAATGGCTGTTGTGCTCTCTGCCAGATTGTCTTCACTTTATGTTTTTCCAAGCTGTAGAAGCAGGATGGATTATTACTTACCTGGTAAGTTTGGCAAAATCTACCCTTTCCCTTGGTCTGTTCATTTTTTGCTATATGATTAGCAATCCAGTAGATCTTTATAAATATATTACAGTTACATAAATGTATGCGTGCATTTCTGATGTTGGATGGGAAGTAAATATATTCATTTGTGCTTGAATTGAGCTTATACAATCACAGTGTGCAAGAACATGATATATCCATGACATGTTATATTCGTAACAGTAGCAGTTAGCTGGTCTTTTTTAAGGCATATTGAATATGTAAATTCTCGACTGACAGACTACAAACATATATCCGTTGTGTTTAAATATATTTAGACTCATTAAATTTAAGTTGTATGAGTTCTTCTGGCAAAGAAGTTGGCTAAATGTTTGTTGAACTAGTTTGTTTAATAAGTATAAAGGAATAAGAAGCGACTAGTGTGTATTTTCTTTATGCAAGTTAACGCAAGGCTACAGCTTAATGGTGATTAATGGCATACATTGTTGAGATCAACTTGAGAAAACATGTGCTGAGACTAAGTTGTCATAGTCATTTGAGGAAGTTGAAATTGCATCTTTATATGACCCATAAACTATTTATTAGATTAGCTCCTGTCTAAACTGTTTTGTCATAGGTACCATAGAAATAATGCACACTTAATTTCATCTGTGTTGACCTTAAATCTGGATTTCCAGGATTTTGTTTACAAATTTTCTCTAGTAACATATTATTAACTGATGTCTGTGCACTAGATTAGAGGAATTTCTTGGAATTTATTGCTTCAGGCAGCTTGGGCTGTAATTTTTAACAGTTATTTGTTTTGCATATTTATCTTAAAAGATACTTTGTACTTTGGAGTACAAACGTCCAGTAAATGTAAAATTGATATAAATCAGTAATTATTACCTAATATTAATTTATTTTGCATGGTTTAATAATACTTTTTTAAAAGTTTAGTCATGTGTACTTGAAAAATTACTGTATACTACAACATTGCAACAGATTTATATTTAATCTTGCTCCTTAAATTTTTATAACTTGAAATAACATTTTCCTATTTGCCAGATGTTTAATTTTTATTGTTATATCACTTATATAATTCTCAAATTTGCTTTTAAAACATTTATTATTATTGTAATGAAGTGCTATCATATAATACTTAGTATTCTGGACATCTTTGCATTTCTCAGATTTTTACCTAATCATAGTATTTTTGTTCGTTTTTATTGTTTGTTGACAGCATTTTAAAATGAAACTAACACAATACTAACCAGTATATGTTAACAGAGGAGCTTGTTTATTGATGATTTCTAGCTTAATAATGGTTATTGTTGTTTATTATTGTAAATTTTCTTTTTCAGTGTTACTTGTGAACTCTATAGCATATAACGAGCAAATTTGCTTTATTTTTTTTTCTGGAATACATTTGAAAACTTTTCTTTAATTCATGAATTTTTTTATCTTGTTCTATGAAATGCGTTTTTGTCGCTAGTAATTTCTAAAACCATCTTTTTAAACAGTCTGTAAGAAACTCATTGATATAATACTTTCTGATAATATTTTTTTTCAATTTCTTCAATTTTATAGTGATTTTTGGCTAGATTAGATTCGTATGGTAAGTGCTCTTTTACACTGAGATAAAATTCTTACTCCTAATGGCATTAATTCTAATAGAAAACTATTAGAAGAATTTTGTTGCCCATTTTCCATGAGTTGCTTTTTAACCATTTTAGATTTTTGTTGTTTAAAAATAACTTGTGTGGGAGAAATGTATTGTAGTTGCTCATAACTTGTAAATGAAACAAATATGGTGTAAAAGTGTAATTTAGTAGGTTCAAAAAATTTCATTTATTTTTTCATGTCACCACTACAAGGGTTGTCTGAAAAGTTTTGAGGCTAATGTAGAAAGACATATTTTTTCTATCAAATATAGTTTTATTTTTCAACAAAGTCTCCTTTCAAGTTCATACACTTTTTTCAATGATGCCCTAACCTCTTTAATACTTCTAAGTAGTTGCTGGCATCTTTCTCCAAAAATAGGTATTTACATATGTGATAACTTCCTTGCCCAATGAAAATCTCTTTCCTCCAAGCGAAACTTTAAGGTTAGGAAATAAGATAAAGTCGCTTGGGGCCAATCGCTTGGTGATATTACAGTGAGTGGTCAAACAATACAAAGTGCAATTCGTGAATTTTAGCCATGGCGACCGTCGAAGTGTGAGCAGGTGCATTGTCCTGGTGGAAAAGTACTTTCCTTCTTCAAATGTGGTTGTTTTTTGCAATTTCTGCTTTCAGATTTTCTGCATTATGCTTGATGCGTAATACTGTCTCGATATTGCTTTACATTTTTGAAGATAATCGATAAACAAAATTCCTTTACTCTCCCAAAAAAAAACAAGTCACCATCACCTTCCTGGATGATGGAACAGTCTTTGTCTTTTTTGGAGCAGGTTCACCCTTTGCAGTCCACTATTTTGACTGATGTTGTTCTCAGTAGTGCAATGGTGGATCCATGTTTCATCTACTGTTTTGAAATGATGCAAAAAATCTGACTTGTTTTGCTTAAACTGCCCCAGTAGGACCTTAGAAATGTTCATTCAAATGTGTTTTTAGTACTGAGTGAGCAAACGCGGCACCCAGTACATATAGCATATCTTATTATCATTGGATAGCTTATGCATTTGCAATTCTTCAGTTAATATATGACAAACATGTTCTTTCGATGTGCCCATAGCCTCTGCTATCTTTCTAACTTTAATTTGTCAGTTGTCCAGTACCATTTGGTTAACTTTTTTGATGATATCAGTGGTAGTTGCAGTTTTTGGCCTTCCGAACACTCATCATCAACCACTGGTATGACCATGTTTAAATTCAGCTGCCTGTCTTTTCACAGTGGCAAATGATGGGACAGAGTCCCCATAAACAGCATTCAGCTTGGTCTTAATTTGAGTAGGCATATTGCCTTTTAAATGCAAGTATTTAATTACAGCATGATATTAAATTTTTTCCATTTTTGCAAAGACACTCACAATGACTTACTCAAATGATTATAAAAAACTGAGGCGTCCAAAATGCCCGAAATTTTAGTGAGTACGTTAGTGAATACATTCCCTAACTTTTGTTGATGAGTGCTGTCATCTTCATGTTGAGGCTCAAAACTTTTCAGACAACCCCTGAACAGTTACACATTTCTCTCCAAAGTGAACCAGTTTTCTCATACTTCAATAAAGTATACTGGTTTTTCCTTGATCTACGACCTCACTACTCTTTCAGTTCATCATCTGTGGTTTTTTGATATCTCTCTTTAATTGCGAAAAAAGGGTAAATTGCAGGGCACCAAATCTGATGAATAATGATGTAGAATAGGTTTCAGCTTAACAGAACTTTGGTGATTACACCTGATGTGTGTAGCCAGTCATTATTATATTACAGGATTATTTGCTAACATGGATTGTTGGAGGCAGCTCATTTGTTTCCTAAGTGTTTTAACTTCTCTATGCGTTGCCCAGAATTTTCAGATGACCCTGCTAACAGGTAGTCAAATCATTTACTCGTGTTTGGAATCTGAGAACACTGTCAAGAGAATTTTTTTTACAGAGAGTTTTATTTTGAATTTTTTGGTTGTGATGAAATACAGTTCTGGTACTCCACGCTCAGGCATTTTTCTTCCAAATTGTAATGATGGACCCATATTTTGTTTCAAGTTACAATATTCAAAAGGAATCATCTCCCTTGTTACTATGATGTTGATGTTGTGTTGACATAACAGGTATACTTGACTCCATAAAAACGGTGAATGACAAAAAATAAGAGAGCACGGTCAGCAAGTTTTGAAATGTTAGTAGTAGAGAAATGAAACTACAAGGTGACAGAAACTGTTGCTTTAGTGCAACATTTTATTCTCTTAATAAGTTCCAGTGCGCAATATATTTCAGCCACCTCTCGTATTTATTTTTTCATCATATTTTCAATATTATTATTACTATAATATTAGTTTTATTGTTTTTATTCTCATCAGCCACTTAACTTGATGAATTTTTCTGTTCCTTTCTGTACTGCATTAATTTTTTAGTTGTAACATATTTGTTACATCATGCATCGTTGTTTGCTTTATGTATTCTGATTTTTCTTCCCTATAACCTTTAATTTAAACAGTTCTTTCTACCACCAAGTTAACTAACCTTGGATACCTTAATATATGTTATATTCTAGTATAAATTTCATACTAAAATTTTCTTCTACTATTCATGCCACTTCTTCCTTGTACTAAACTTAATCTATTTCTTATACTGTCAATCTGTTATTTATGTAATTTTATTGTCTAAATTGAAATATTTTCCACTTTTGGTTAATGTGGTAACCTATCATAATTTATAATCCTTCATTATCTTGATTTCTGTTACATTCCCATATCACTTATCTTCAAGTTAAAAACATTTCCTAATCAATTTATTCCATTTAATATTTCTCATTTTAATGAACATATTTACTTCCTTTACAAAGTACAAAGTAGAATGTAAAGTCTATTGTTCAAAGTAGAACGTTGAAATTTTGGATTTAGGACTGTTGTAACATTAGTTGTGCACCTCCACTTTTGGTTGCATTTGATTGGACCAAAAGTGTCCAAAAAAAGCCCAAAATCCAAATTTTTTGGATTTTGGACATTTTCTTAACTGCAGTAATAAGCCCTCATTGAGAGCTTTTCAGCGATAGATCATAAGTGGTGCTTATTTTCATTGGTTCCAGAGTTATAACCCAATAAAATTTTAAATAATGAAATATTTGATAAGGGGAAAGCACATCAGTGAAATCTGACTTCATTTGCTTTTTTTAACTTTTTTTTTTTTTTTTAATTTAAATATATTGCTTCATTAATAGTTATTAACCTGTGATTGTAAAAAAAATGTTTACAATAAATAATATTCAATAATAATAATAATAAAGAAAAAATATGTAATAAAATAATATAAATATATAAAAAATGCATATGTGATGTAATAGACGTACAAGGAATTTATGTGGTGCCCACATCAGATTTTTAAGTTTTGCTAAACTCGGCAAATCGTAATACATAAAATTTTATATGTCTTAGAACTTTTCAAATTTATTTCAGTTACTTTTTTAGTTACATTTTTAGTTTTTTACTTTTTTAGTTCATAATTTTAATTACATAATAAATGCATATGTGTGTGTGTTTTTTTTACGAGGGTAAATCAAATTTAAACTGTAATTATGCTATTTTATGCAACAAGCAGTTCTAAGCTGGATGGCAGAGTGGAGAGTTAATGTTCGGTGTATTTAAGACGGGGGACCAGTTTGATTAGCTCTGTCATATCATCAGTACAGCCATGATAGAGCAAGAAGTTCCATCGTCTGTTGCACAATGTGTAAATGCACAATGTAAAGTTTTTAACTAATAAAGGTGTTTAAACGGTGGAAATTTTAACTTGTTTAAAGGTACAGTTTGGGGATGCTACACTGTCCCAGAACCGAATGTATATGTGGGCCAGACAATTTAAGGGTGGACGAGAAAGTGTAAAATATGAAAGTTATGATTGATGCCCAAGGTAAAGTATCACAGCTGACAACATTCACGTTGTTTGACAGCTTATCAAAGGTGATTGCCGATTTACTGTTGAAGAAATCACGTTAGAAGTGGGTATCAGCTTTGGGAGTGCTCAATCCACTATCACTGGTTGGTCATCTTGGCTGTAGAAAAATTCGTGCTCGATGGCTTCCGAGGTTGTTAACTGAAAATCAAAAACAGGTCAAGTTGGAGATCTGTGGAAGACTTCTGAAACAATTTCAGCAAGAAGGGGATGATTTTTTTAAGGTGTATTATCACATGTGATGAGACATGAGTTCATCATTATACTCCAGAGTCAAAAATGGCGAGTAAGGAGTGGTGAAGAATGGATGAGGGCTACCCAGCGAAGGCCAAAACCCGTCTGTCAGCCAGAAAAGTTCTTGCAACAATGTTTTTTTGATTCAAGGGTAGTTTTACTCATTGATTTTCTCCACAATCAACGAATGGTGAATGTGGATTATTATTGCCAGCTGCTACAGTCTGCAAAAGACAGGGTATGCCCATAAGAGATGTCATCCTTCCCCATGATAATGCCAGGCAGCACTATGAATTTGACAAGATATGAATCGAAAAAAATACACTGGAAAACCCTTTACCACCCTCCCGACAGTCCAGATATGTCTCCCTGTGACTTTTATTTGCGCCCTTGAAAGAATCGCTTGGAGGGGAACAATTCGAAAGCAATGAAGACGTTGCGCATGTGCGCAATTGGTTGACGACTTTTCCTCAAACTTTTTATGTTCAAGGAATATTCAAGCTTCCAAATCGTTAGCAAAAGTTTGTAGATCGTGCAGGAGACTATATAGAGAAATGATGAAGGTGAATTGTGTATATGTATTTTTTATTTTTATTTTTTTATTTATGAGGCCACATTGACCACTTTAGTCATCCTTATTTCAGTTCCTCTTGAATTTCTGTATTAGTCTGGCCTTTTTATTTTCCCAGTATTTCTTCATTCTATCAAATTGTTGCTTTCTGGTCTCGTCTGTGACCTCCACTTTGTTTTGCCTTTATAATTTTTTAATGTTGAATCTATTGTTTTTGAAGTACATAGTTAATTTTCATTTTATCACAGGTGTCCTCAACTCTCAAGCCAATTTCTTGAAGATCTCTTTGGGTTTCTCCAACATATTTTCCACAGGTTTTTTTTTTTATTAATATTCCTTGTGACCAGTTTTTTAGAATTCAATTCTCAGGCATTCTTAATACGTGGAAAAAATGGGAAATCCTTTGTTTTTTCATTGTACTGAGAATCGGGTCGACTTGTTTGCAGACTGCCTCATTTTTGACCGTAAACCATCCTTTGATAACTTTTATTTAAACAAGTTCTTATAATTTGCTTTTCTGTTTTAAGTAATTGGTGCATTTTACTTTCATTCTTAATCTGAAAGATAGTCTCACAAGCATAATGCGTCACCGAAAGAACTGCTATGTTATAATGAATTTTGGATTTTATTGAAAGACATTTTCTATAGTATGTTTACCAAGTTAGACTTTCTGCCCTTTTAATTTTAGTTATTCTGTTTTGCCACGTTTGTTTTTCCTTCAATGTGAAGTGAATGATTTCACCTAAGTATTTAAATTGTTCAACTATTTTTATTTCTTTATCGTTAAGTTTGATTTTGCTTAGAGGGAATTGATGGCCACTATTTCTATCTTTTCATAAGAAATTTTCAGGCCAATCCTTTGGGAAATTTTTTCTAGGCTGGTGATTTGTTTGTAAACCTCTTCCATATTTAATGATAGTAGGCCAAATCATCAGCAAATCCTAACATATTAGTTTTTATTGAATTTTTACCTGTTGCTATTACTGTTTTAATGAGATTTTCCTTTTGTCAAAATTTAATTATGTAGTCCAGTGTAATATTGAATAGTAGTGGGGAAAGTCCATCATCTTGTCTCAATCCGGTCTTTATCAGGAACGGTTCAGACATCTCCCCTCTAAATTTAACGTTGGGTTGTGTGTTCACCCGCGTATTTTACAAGACATTTGATTTTTGAGAAATTTACTAAAACTAATTCATAGACTTTGTTTAAATTTTATGTAGTTTTAATCTGGAAATTTTGACAAAAACAATCTCCTACATTTAAGAGGATTTGACTGAAAATTGATACGTAGATAA
This sequence comes from Lycorma delicatula, assembly GCF_047948215.1. NCBI lineage: Eukaryota > Metazoa > Arthropoda > Insecta > Hemiptera > Fulgoridae > Lycorma > Lycorma delicatula. The sequence continues at coordinate 71,899,955 of NC_134463.1, forward strand.
TTTTAAATAGCATTGGATTGCATCACTGAAATTTTTTAACCAATTAATTTGAAGATGGAAAGGAAATAATGAAAGTAAAATACTGTTTGTTTTAAATAGGAACTTTGTGATTACTTGTTTATAACATTAATCTTATAACTTTTAGTTATGAAAACTATCGATTGATGATCAATTATTATGAAGAGTTTACTTCTTTAGTCACCTCTTGGAAAATGGATATTTTGATCACTTTCATAATTTTTCTTTATTTTCACTGTGGTTGACTGAAAAGGTTTACTGTTCACAGAAAAGCTAATATTAATTTATATAAAACTTTTATTTCTGTGATTGGATTACAACTTACTCTTTAATAAATGAGTAATGCAGTGTGCTGGATGTTTCTATTTGTGTGAATTTGAGTGTGTATGAGCTTACAGATTTGGATCATGTCCTTGACTTGCTGCCAGGGAATATCATTAAGTCATTCCCAATTTAAACTGCAATGAATGTGTACATTTACTTGATTTATGTAGTGTAAATCTGAAATCTTATTAACTTTCATTGATGTTAGATTCAATGTTTCTTATTACTTACATGTAAGGGAGTATTATGACAGTCTGTTTATTCATAAAAATAAAATATTCAACTGCTTTTTAGTTGTTTATTATTTATATTTATTAATATTATTATAACATTTGTAAATATGCAACCTTGGCTATGTTTCAGCCCTTTACAAAAAACAGAAATCTTAAAATTGGGAGTAAAATAATAATTTTCCCGATTTATTCGGTTGGTTGATGTCCTTTCTCATGTTCTATCCTTCTCATTCTTTCTTGTTAAATGATCTCATCTTTCCAATTTTTGGATCTACAGTTGTAGGTTTGACCCAGCCATATCTTCCATGCTGGTGTTGCCAGAATTTTGATGATAGAACCAATGCATAATTGGGTTGAAGCGCCTGTTGGTCATTCTGGCCTCCTAATATCTCTCCTAAAAAAAAAAAGTATATCACTTAATTTAATACAGTAGCACTAGATTTTAAATATTAGTCACTAAGTATCTATTGAACTCTACTTTGATATTTTTTTACAGAAATGCAAAAAGTTTGTTTGTATGTACATAAGAAAATGAGAGAGTGAGAAGGAGAGGGAGAGTTAATGAATGTGTGAGCCCAAATAGAAGGAATTTAATTATTTTTTTATTTATTTACATTCCAGGTAAACGTAAGACCCAAACAGACTTTTTTTACATTTAATCTCCCAATACATTGCATAAGATATCTCCCAATACATTGCATTGCACAAGAGATTAACTTACTTCTAATAAGTGTAAAGTTTTACTTTACACTTGTAAAATTTAGTTTAATTTGTTGTTTAAATGTTCATAGTTTTGAATTATTTATTTTTTAATGTATGTATTGCAATCTTGTTTGTAAAGATAGTAATTAATTACTGTTATTATACTCAGTCATGTAAATAGACAGTGAAACTATAAATAAGACATAAAATTAATTGTTTTGTAGAACATTATATTTGATGTCATGAATAAGAAGTACAAGAGAGATTGAGAGATTCACTCTGCTGACTGAGAACAGAGAGAGAGTAATTAAATTAAATTATTTTATTTCATGACAGTGTTAGGACATAGTGGTGTTTTTTCTTTATAATCAGGCCAACATAAGTATTTGAAATCTTAAATTGATTATTAATGAAACTGATCGAAAACAAATAGAAATAGCAACTTTTAGATAGGATAATAACTGATTTGAAAAAACCCCTTTCGGCATGCTGGAAGGCAGAGGTAGATTTCACCATTGCTTAATAGAGGATAAAAAATATTTCCACCTTAAAATGAAGAAAAAATTCAAATTTACTCAATACGATAATGGTTGCATGTGAAAAAAAGTTTCACATGTTAAGTTTACGACAAGCCCATCTTCTTACAATTCCAGTTTAATTTTGGTCATCCCTTGCCGTAAGTGTTAGTCATATCAAAAATTGTTACCGACAGGATTTAGGTAATGTTTAGAGGACTAGCGGCGACCACTTTAAATCGATTCGATACTGTGCCTATTAAGGGAGATAAGATTTTTGTCTTCGAAACCCCATTTTTTCCAACCCCCTTGGCCAATGGTTGGTGATATTAAAAACTTTACCTACTTCATAAGTCTAGGCCCTTATTCAAAGAATAGTAGGAACTTTAAACAAATTCGATATTTTGCTTAATAAGAAAGTTAGAGCGATATTTTGTTTATTTCGAAAAAGCCCCCCCCCCCCATTTCCATCCCCATGGGCCAATTTTGCCCATTAACAAACTCGATCGAGATTTTGGGTTGTTATATTTTATGCATCAATTTGAAAGTGATTGGCGCAAAATTACGACAGTTATCGTGTCCACAAGTAAATGAAATATATATATAAACTTTTGAGCTGATAGTGGTTTTGAGATCTGGGGTTTTGAAATGCGAAGATATGTCGAAATTTTCCGGAAGTCGAATCATGGTGCCCATTACAATGTGTAGCTTTCTTATGAAATTTACCTAAAACATTAGATTGTCCAAAAATATAATGAAATGAACTATTTTGTAATTTTGGGGGGTTTACCCATTTAAAACCCTTTAAAATTGGGTAATTCATTCGGTTTGAAAAATAGATATTTTACATAAAAATAAAAACAGTAATTTATTTTTAATTATTAAAGATCTTTTATACTGATTTTGAATAAAAGTCCATTTAAAAACATGACCTCGTTTATGTTAGAGTGAACATCGGATCTTTAATTATTAAATATCACGTCATTATTTACAAATCATTTAAATGTAAAGGGATGCGTTGATATTAAAGTGCAAGCTGCCCTATCCTATTCGTATTGTATTATAATATAATATTAAATTTAAACTTGTTTTCATATTGTAATTTATTATAAGTGTTTCATTACGCGTGTATACGTATTTTTTTTTATAAATTTTGTTTTTAATATTAATAATATTAAATTCTATTAATATCAATTTTTAATATTATTACGTTCTATTAAATGAAATGTTTTATCTCTTTAATTTTTAAATAACATAATATTTTTTATTACTTTAGGCTGGAAACATCGTTTATAATTCTGTTTTGTAGTATGGCATTATAATATAAACAACAAATATTTATTTATGTAACCTTTTACTTCAGGTTATCATTTTTTTCTGTTTAGCCTCCGGAACTACCGTAAGGTATTACTCCAGAGTATGAATGAGGAGGATGATTTATATGAATGTAAATGAAGTGTAGTCTTGTACACTCACTCTCAGGTAGACCATTCCTGAGATGTGTGGTTAATTGAAACCCAACCACCAAAGAACACTGGTATCCACTATCTAGTATTCAAATCCGTAAAAATGTTATTTTTGCCTTTGCTAGGATTTGAACCTTAGAACTCTTGACTTTGAAATTAGCTCATTTCCGATGACGAGTTAACCACTAGACCAACCCGGCGAGTGTATCAATTAAGTCTGCTACTCTTCAAGATTTGCGAAATTGAATTGTTACAGTAGTGAATTCAATAACCAGGGACCAGTTACCAATAAAAATAATTTTTTACTTATAAATTTCGTTTTTCACATTCTTGTACGAAGTACAATAATGTGAAAATTTCGTTTGACTATCCCTGAATCCATTTTGACTTTACAACGTGATGTCTGTGCGTACGTATGTGCGTATGTATCTCGCATAATTCAAAAACGATTAGACGTAGAATGTTGAAATTTTGGATTTAGGACTGTTGTAACATTTAATTGTGCACCTCCCTTTTAATTGCGATCGACCAGACCAGAAGTATTTTTAACAGCAGTAGTAAGTCCTCATTGAGAACTGTATGTCATAAGTGGTACTTATTTTCATTGGGTTCAGAGTTATAGCCAAATAAAATTTTAATTTATGAAATATTTGGCTCATACAAGGAAAAGGTACATCGGTTCGAATCCGACATCATTAACTTTTTTTTTTAAATGAAAAGTACATAAAATTTTGTTTCACCAAAACTTTTGATTTTTTTTTGTTATTGAATTATTAATTATTGTAAAACTCTTTTTACAATCAGAGGTTAATAATTATTAATAAATCGATGTAATTAAATTTAAAAAAAAAAGATTTCACTTGTGCTGAAGAGGGGATAAAAAAATTTTCACTTTAAATTTAAGAAAACTTCAAATTTACTTAAAACGACAATGGTTGCAGGTAAAAAAAGTTTCACATGTTTAGCATACAACAAGCCCCATCTTTCAGCAACATTTTGGTCATCCCTTGCCGTTAGGGTTAGTCATATCAAAAATTACTCCAGACTAAAGTTTTAGGTAATGCTTGGAGACTAATGACCACTTTTAACCGATTGGATACTGTGCCTATTAAGGGAGATATGATTTTTTTGTTTTCAAAATCCCATTTTTCCACCTCCTGAGCCAATGGTTGATGATATTAAAAAACTTTACTTACATAAAGTTTTCGGCCCTTATCCAATGAATCGTAGGAACTTTAAACAAATCTGATATTTTAGTTAATAAAAAGTTGTAGCAATATTTTTTTTTTCAAAAAAGCACCCCATGGTCCGATTTTGGTCGTTCATCAACTCGACCAAGATTTTGATCGAGTTTTTTTTAAGGAATAATGATTGGCACACAATTACGGCAGTTATAGTGTCCACAAGAAACAAAAGAAATAAAAAAAAATATATATATAAACTTTTGAGCTGACGGTGGTTTTGGGGTCTGGGGGATGTGAAACGTGAAGATACATAAAAATTTTCTGGAAGTCGAATCATGGTACCCATTACCAATAGGTAGCTTTCTTATGAAATCTACCTAAAAATATTATGTAAATAAAAGGTACAAAATTTGTAATAAAGTAATGCTATAATAGATTGAATAAAAAATATAAACTTGAAATAAAAAAAAATATATCGCTAATGAGTTTAAATGTTTATAAATTAACAAGAAAATATAAATAACATAATTATGTATAATTTATTAACACTGATGATCTAACTAAGATAAATCATATAATGAAACTCACAAGTTATAAATTAAACAATACAATCCTTATTACTGTAAAGTATGTAACAAATGACATTAAGAAATAATAATAATAATAACAGATGTTAAACTTCAAATCAAAAGGTGTTTTCTTTATTATCATTAGTTAATATCATTTTCCATCGGAAACATAATTGTTAAGTACAGGATAAACAACATAATTGCATACAAAAATAAATAAAAAAATAAACAAATGATAAAGAAAGAGGTAATTAAGAGAGAAAAAGAGGTAGATTGATTGGTTGATTGATAAACACTGGGAAAAAGAGAGAGAGGGACAAGACTTGCTTAATACAGCTATTAGGGGATGTAGGGATTTAAACCTAAATCCCAGAATATTTACATCTATACTTATGCAATTTAGTCTTCAAACACCAAAGTAGAGTAAAATTATGGGATAATAATGCTCAGTGTTAATATATTTTTTTATTCAATCCTGTTCAAAAAGATATTCTATATATTTTTTTTTATTATCTAAATTTAGCTTAAAAAACATTCTGTTTAACTTTAGACAGATCCTGTTTATATTGATGATAAATTTATATTAAACTACAGTAATATTCTAATTTATAAAATGAAAGAAGTATATTTTGTACTTCTTTTTAATAGAATTTTAATATTTTTTAATTATTTAAGATTACATTCAGAAATCCATTTGTAATTCAAATGGTGGAAATGAATATTAATTTATTTTTATCTGGTATAAACCTGTTTCTAAAGTGTTTTTCAGTGAAATATTAGAAACATCTGTTTTCTTGGAAAAAGTGGTTGTATGATTCATGTTGGAGCATGGGTTTTTACTATTTACTACAAAGGTACAAAGGTGTGTCTTTTAATTTTGCATCTACTGAAGTATCCATTTCTGGATACTTCAGTGTACAACAAATGTTTTTTTATTTCACTGTGGAAGTAGAAGCCCAGAAGTTTTGACAGTAGTTTGAATTTTACTGTAGGAAAATTATATTCAGAGATACAGATTTATGTTTAGTTTCCTGTGTTTTTTCATATTTCATGCTGCCAAATCAGTTAGATTATTGTATCATAAATCCTTTTGCTGTTATATTTGTAATTTACTTATAGACTGTTTTCATACATTTATTTTTATCTAATAAATAAACAGAAAGTACTATGGTATCATACAGTTTTACAAAGGAGATGAATATTTGAAAGATGGGACTCACTTCAGAAGAGTTCTTTATGGATTTATATTATTGCATTTGTCAACTGCAAAATTACTGAAAAAAATTTGGTTTGATTAGAGTTAAACGTAATGAAGTAGTTCGAGGTGACACCTATTTTGTAAGATTTTGAGATAGATGATCCTTATCGTTTTCTGTCATCAGTCAACCGATAGATGCACGGAATTCTTCATTATTTTTGGTTTAATCTTAACATTCTAATTTCAAAAAATATATTACTTTCAACAATCTCGGATGTACCTTTCATATATTTGTATCTCTTTTGTTTAGTTAGGAAGCAAGTAAAGAAAAGTAAAGTAAAAAATAGTAAAGATTTATTTAAAATAACAAAGTAAAAAATGAGTAGTTGTAACAGTGTTTATACAATAAAAGTAATAAATATAAACAATTATTTTTCATTAGTATCTCTGCCTCTTAAAAGTTTCAGCTTAATTGGTTTAGATATTTTTAAGCTTTAATTGTGATTGCCCAAAATAGCAACAAATGCTATTTTTTTGCAGTTTGTATATTTACTATATAAATTCTGTTAGAAATACTCATTTGTAGTTTATCATAAACATATTTAAAATAGTTTTTCCATTCACTATTCTTTTTGTGACTACTGATGATGATTATTTAACAACTGAAATGGGCATTTAAGTTAAACATTTTTTGAAAGTAGTTTTTGAGTATTTTCTTGTTTTTCAGTTTATTTCAATAATGGATTAACGTAGCTCTATGTTTCTTTTAGCAATTTTAACTTAAGTATTAAATCTGCATCTTAAATGCCTTTAACTTTTTTGTTACATCTACGAAATGTTCCAAAAGTCCTGCACCATAGGGATGTATACAATATATTTTCAATATCTGTTCAATATGGTTTCCATATAAGTCGAAACATAATTGAAAAAGGTCTCCCATGTTCTGCAGAATGTTGATCACAAAGTCAGGTGTTACAGATTGGCACTTAGTTGTGATGCCCTCTCACAGGTGGTTTTTATCCCTGATATTGACTATGTAAACTTGGAATTTTTACATAATCCCACATGAAACTATCCATTGGGTTTAAATCCGGGGATTGTGGAACACATTCCACTCCTCCCTTGTGACTGATCCACTGGGAGAAGTGTTCATCTAACCAGTCACGAACTTGTATATCATAGTGCGGGGATGCACTGTCCTGCATTAACCATTCTGGTTTTCCAAAGCCCAGCAAATCCAAAACAGTCAGTAATTCATTTCCTAACATTGCCAAGTAAGTTTTGTTGTTAACTGTTCCTTCAAAGCAGTAGGGGCCAAAGATCTGGTCTTTCTGCAAATCACACCAAACCGTTACACATTCAGCTCCTTGCTTCTTACTGTCGATAAACCAGTGAGGGTTACTGTCGGACCAGTACTGTAAGTTAAGTCGGCTCACCTCACTATTAACATAAAAGTTGGCTTCATCAGAGAACTTCAGACAAAAACTCTGGGTCCTCCTCCAACTGGCCGAAAAACAAATTGCCATACAGCAATCAGGATTGTCTTCTGACGTGTGGTGTAACACTTGCAACTTGTACGAATGATACTTGTTTTTTTGCAAGATCCTTCATACTGTTGACCAAGAAATGCCTACTTCCAAGCTTGTTTGGCAAATTGATTTTTTCAGACTTACAGATACCTTCGCTCAAACCCCTTCCACTACCTCTTCTGAAATGCTCAGATGTCTAGATCTCTTAGCATTGCCAACAGTACCTGTAGCCTTGAACTTTGTTAGCAGTTTGCCAACCGTTGTGTGCGACACTGGCTCTCGTTGAGGATGCCTCACATTAAATTCATCTGCAAATTGTCTATGAGAGTATCCTTATCTTCCACAAAGGAGAATAATCTCTATCTGCTCTTCAGTGGTCAACACCTTTCAGTCCTGCAACTAGAAAACATAAGAAAAATAGTAAAATCCCTATGGTGCAGATACTATGGTGTGGGATACTTGTACAATATCAACATTATATTCAACATGTGTGAAGTGATTTTTGTTTTTAAATTACTTTTTTGAAATCAATTTTATTTTATGACTCCAACAGTGTTTAAATTCATACTGTTTATTTATATTTTATGTTAAATTAAGTACACAATATATTTAAGGTTTTTTTTTGTTACTTTTATTTGTTATCCTTCTTTTTTTTTGGTTGCAATTTTCTTTTTTATGTATATACATATACATTTTTTTTAAAAATAAGTAAATATGTTTATGTTACAGAGACAATGTTGTCGGAATCATATCATCAGTTAGGTAAGCCAGAATAAAACAGGAAAAATATGGGTTCAGTCATATGTGTTGTTTTATTGAAAACCTTTTGCAACATTTTTGGGATGCTTTCTTTCCTTCTTTTATTATTTATTAGTAAAATCTTTGTGAATAATGGTGTTTGTGTGTTTTTCCTGGAACTTCATTGTTTGTATTTTTTTTCTTTGGGAATAAATTTTTTTAACAGTGTTAGAAATGTTGTATAGAATCAATTAACTTAATCTTAATAATAAATTAAGATTGTTTTCTTAATTTGTGTGGTATTCAGATGCAAAATTAATTGGTTAATATACAAATTATGTTTTATTAGAAACATTTTAAGTATTTTATTATTTATATTAACATTATTATTTATTGATCTCTGAATTATATTGATTGTGTTTTTTCTTTGTTGTTTATCTTTGCCAGAATTTAGAATTTGTAATGGTTTAATTGTTCTAAATTTTGTGTTTAACTGGATTTTTTGTCAGTCGTTCATCAAAGATTTTACAGTTCAACTGTTTACATTTTTTACCTTTGGCTTTGGGTCATTTCATACATACATTGTTTGCAGAAACAAGTAACTTCATGATAAACTGATTTACATTCTATTGATCTTGTCCCAACTTGTCACAATCTATATGCAAAGTGTCATGAATCTTTGATCTTTGATCTGCTGTCATAGTACCTGAGGCTCCTGCAGATGCCATTTTTAATACTTGTCAATTCAAAATGGTGTACATAATGAGTATAAATGACACTATAATGCTGATTCCTGAGTCTTCGCTATTACTATAACTTTTCATTGGGATTGCATCGACTCACTAATTCAACAGTATTTTCACATTGTACATTGATTATGATGTTCTAATTAATAATTTAAAAAAATAATAACTTACAGATAGACCTGTATATTAAAAAATTTCAGCTATATTATATATATATATATTTTAGGTTAGTGTTTTTGTTAGTATTTTGTGTATTTTGTTTATTTCACAGCTGTGGGATGATAGGATTAATTTTTTGGTAATGATGGAGTAATTAGAGATCTGCAGAACTTCTTTTACAGAGTTGTTTGTTAATATTTTTCTTACTTTCTAGCCATTTTTATGTTTTGCCATTATAGTTCATTTTTTTTGGATGCAGTTTTTGGGAAAATAATATTATTTTCATTATTAAACTTTATCAAGTTTTGTAGTATTTTTGTTAAACTCAGGATGAAATAGTTTCAGCAATTATGTATTTTATAAAAAACAGGCTAGAAGTTTATAACTGCAAAGAGGTATGAAATTAAAAATAATTTACTTCAGCTTTGTTTGATAAAAGGTGACTTTAATTTTTTCCATGTAGGTTTTCAAAAAACCTGCAAGGCAAATGCAGAGATGAAAATGATAAATTCTGTACAAATTAATTGTATATATTAAAAAGAAGTTGGTATCAAATTTAGTTTAAATGAAGGAAAGGATTTTATGTTGTATTTCTGCATCCCTTTTGTATCAGTTGAATTACTTCATGACATTTTTGCAATAATCACTGATTCTTTTTTTTTAATGAAGAATTGACTACTTTTTTAATAGGCATTATCATTAGCAATAAAAAATTTGCCATTAAAAAATGTCAAATTATAGAACATTACTAAAGATACAAAAATAATTTTTAAGTAAAGCTTTTTATAGTTGATATCAACCATTTGGTTATTTTTAATAGAAAACAGCAATAAAATATAACTTATTAATCTCATTTTTTGCATGCCATTGAGTCTGTGCTACATCTTCCCTCTCGTCTGTATACGAGGTTTGTAAATAAAGTAATGAGTCTAGGTTTTTTTGGCAGCCAAAGTGGCAACACTGTAAAGTTACTAGTAAACATATGATTATATGAACAGCTGATTTATATTAGGTATCAATATTTTTAGTTATTGTTGCCACATGAGATGTAAACAAACTTTTCATGAAACAAGTTTTTCTTGTGTTAACAAAAATGAGTGATTCTAATTATGAGCAATGTTGTGCAATCAAGTTTTGTGTTAAACTCTGTGAGAATGCTAATGAACATTTTTCAAAATTGAAAAGGGCATATGGAGATGGCACTCTCAGTCCAAGTTTTTGGGTGGTTTAAAGCATTTTCAGATGGCTGGGAATCATTTATGTCCCAAAAAAGCAAAAATGAGCAATCAAAAATCAAAATAATACTAATTTCTTTCTTCGATAGTAATGGCTTTGTCCATAAGGAATTTTTTCCTACAGGACAGACTGTAGATCAATATGTTTACTGAGAAATTCTTGAAAGACTGCGAAAAAAAGATGCCTGCATGAGACCAGCCATCAAAGAAAACTGGATGTTGCATCATGACAATGCACCTTGTTATGCTGCACGCTCAATTAATGAGTTTTTAACAAAGAAAAACATTCCTCTAATTTATCAACCACCTTATTCACCTGACATGAGTCCCTGTGACATTCCTGTTATCCCATAAAAAAATGTAACTGACTATCCGAAAGATATTTGGCTTAGAAGTTCCAACACTGCTATGATGAGTGGAAACTGTTTGAAGCATTGCGTGGCTTTCCAAGGGAACTATTTTGAAGGTGATTGTATAATAGGATTGTAAATAAAAAGTTTCTCTGAACCAGTCTCATTACTTGATTTACAGACCTCGTATGTAATAGGATGAAACAGGAGAACAGCATATGTAATTCTTTTATCACAAAGTTTTATTTGGTATTTTTAAAATAATGTTTGATACAAAAATGCTTTTTTCTTTTTAAGAAATGTTTGTAAAGTAATTTTATTTAGTCTAATTGTATACTTTTCCATACGTAGACTGGTTTTGAGAGTCTCATTAAAAAAAACTACCCTTTTCTGTGGAGATGAAAGGGGTTGAAAATCACAGTCATTTTTCAGTTTCTAAACCCTTCCTTTATTATATATTTACTCACTTTCCCTCCATTTAAAAATTGAATCATGTTTGTCAGTGATTGTGTACATATTTTTTTTTCCACAATAACAAGCTTACTACTCTATGTTATTGTAATATAGATGACAATGATGAATGATAGTATTCATGATAATGATGACTGTGATTTAGTTAAATTTGTCATTCAATTAGCAAAGAGACAAATCATTGTTATTTTACTTGGTTTATTTTATAAATTTAATAGGCTACCTATTTTTCATCGTAATACTCAGATACTGTCTTGAATTCTGACCAAGTTTTGTATATATTTAATTTTACTTGCCGTTCCTGCAAAATATTTCTCCACTTTATGATTTTTGAGGTGCCAAAAGAGAATTAACAGCCTATTGATGTGAGTTATGCGCTATTTAATAGATGTAGCAGAACCATCTGATCTAACATTTTAACAGTTTCAAATTTTGATTGTGCAGTGCATGGGTAAACATTATTCTGAAGAAGAAGCTTCCTTTTCTATATAAATTGCCTTTTTTTAATATTGTAAGATTCATTACATTTTCAGCCACATGCTTTTTGCTTTATGCTTTGTGCTGACTTAAAAAACGATCAAAAAATTGTACTTTTAGCATCCCAAAACATCATTCTCATCACTTTACCTTTGGGTCTTGAATATTTTCTTGACTGGATAATCGGAATCCTTCTACTTCATATTTTGTTGCTTGGATTCTGACTTATAATTATTGATCTAGGACTTATCACAAGACAATTTTTTCTAAAAGTTTATTTCCTTTGGTAGACAGCTATCTTTGAATTTTCTTTTGACAGAAAATCTGGTTTCTTTATGATTGTTGTTAAGGAGTATTTTAATCCCTCTTGTATTTGTTCTACAGTAGTTCAGTTACTTTGAAAAATATAGTGAATTTTTCCAGTGTTTGTATAACAGTTTTCTCTGTTGAAATTCAACTGTCTCGTTGAGTAAGTTCATCAATGTAAGTTTCTAGACTTGGAGTTAAATTTTCAGTTGACATCCCTTGCATTAATTTTTTATATTCTGAATAAAATCACAGTTGTTACTGAATTCTAGAGAGTTAGTAGATAGTTCCCTAAAATATGTAAAATGATGTGGTTGAAAAACTTTAAACTGTATATGAAGTCTTTACATAAGATTTTTTGAGATTTTCATACTTTCAGTTATTTTTACTAACTACTAAGTCATTACAAATTCATTGAGTTATGCACTCTTCTATTTAATCTGTTTGTGAATTCATTATATGCTACTTTCATTTCTTATTCACACATCTAACATTTATAGTTTATATGTATATATTAGGAAATAATAATAATAAGTTTTGTTTTGCTATTCATGCAATTAAAAAAAAATATAAACTACTATTTTTAATATTTATCATTGTTTTCAAATTTCTAATTGCATGAGTCTTGCATTGCTTTAAGCAATCTTAACAGCTTACTTGCAAAAAAATAAATGAATGCCACTTTTGCACAAGAAAGCTGTCTTTATTGCGTGGGCAATAAGCTCATCAAATCTGTTTCAGAATTGAGTACCTAGCAATTACATTGTTGGCAGAAATTGTTGTTCTCAAAACAGAGCTTAAACAACTTATACAATGAAATACAGGCACACTCTATTAAAATCATTTTCCCAGTTCATTATTCAGACTATGTCATCGGAACAAAACGTAAAAGTTACCCAACCATCAGGTTTTTATTTCATTTTACGTTATTACTTTTGCTGTCACAATCCTTTTTTTTTATCTAATTATTTATTCTAATGGGGGAAAGTAATTTTTTTGTGCTAATTCATGCATATGAAGTAACTAACACGCTAAATATCAATTAAGGTCTGCTTTGTAATTTCAAATTTGAACTTTTACGTTTATAACAAAATATGCTTGAAGATCTGAAACATTAAAATTTTTATTGTATAATGATATAAAGCTATCATATGTTTTACTCTTTGTGCACTGACTTGAGTTAGTAACTTTTACAATTATTTTTAAGTTCATGAAAATTCTGCTCTTTTTATTATCAGAAAAATTCTTCCTATTCTTATGTATTGAGTTTTCCCCTGTAAAGTTTAATGTTGAATAAACAATAGTACCATATTTTTATTGTATGTAAATACATGGTTCATTAAGATATTATTGCTTTTTTTATGTCCTATTTTTGGTTGTAAGTAAATAATGTTTTTTTTAATTACTGATTTACATTAACATGTACTTTTATGTTTTTATACGACTTCCTTTGCTTGTTTCTTCTAGGTGATGTAAATATTAGGACTTTTAATGCTTATTGTATGATATTGGGGTGGAGGGCTTGGGCTGTGTGTTGCTTGAATGCTGCTTCTTAGGGTTTAATTGAGTGTTATAAAGCATTGCTTTGGGGATGGAAATATCAGCAGTAAGAAAAGGAAAAAATTTGATCAGAATTATTTAAGGACTTGAGTAATAAAGATTTTTCTTGTAGCGTGCTAAAATTCAGACAAATATAATTTAATGAAAATGGAAATATAATTCACAATATTATTTATTATGTTGAATTGAAGTGGATTATCTCCATAAGAACTTTATAGTGTTGTGAGTTTAAGCATATTATGTTTTTGCAAGGAGAGGAGTTTAAAAATGTTATTAGGCTTCCATAAAGTAATGTACCCTTTTTATAAAGTTTGATATGCCAACTACCACTTATCACGCTAATGTTGATAAAATGTATTGGCAGACTGATTATAATGCTTTCAATTGTGTACATAGTTCTTCTTACTGTAAAAACAAATGTTTATTGGTTGCTCACCAGATTCTATACATTTCAGTTTTTATGAAAATGATCTACCTTTGTTAATAAAAGTTTATTCATATTATTTTTCTGTGATGTTTCAATAAATCATAGTACAGGATTTATATTGCTAATTTTTAGGCTCTTTCAGAACTTAAAAACTGTTCATTGAATTTGCTCTTATAGTTTATACTCTATTAAAATTAGACCTGTTGCTTTTCTTTATTGAATATTGTTGTGAATTGTTGAACGTAGCCTATAATCTTTTAGTCCTTTTTAAGGAGCAAGAATTATTAAGCAGAGATGGGATTATTTTTATTTGATTGGTTTTTTAAATTTATTTTAGGGCATCATAGACATTCACCCAGTTAAAATTTATTGAAGTAGTCGAGGATGGTGTTCAGAATAAGAAAAGTACTCTGTAAGTACGTTTTTTTGTGAAAGAAGGGAAACAAATTTGAGCCCTTTAGGCTCAAATTTGCTTTAGGCCATGTAGATACAGACATGTAGATTTCAAGACATTTTATAGATGAGTACTGTTTACCTTTCTTAGTTTCATTCCTTTATTATATGTTGCCATGCCTTATCTGGTCTTCTTGTTTATTTGTTAGTAATGGTTATACCTATCTTTTGATTTTATTTATCTATTTCCTGTTTTGAATAAATTGAGGTTTTTGAAAAGGACATCCGCTTGATTGTTGATCTGTTCATTTATCATCATCGTTCTATCGTTTAAAATATATTTAAAAGTAAAAAGTTAAGATAAAATATAAGTATAATCATTCTTAGCAAATAAACAAGAAGACCAGATAAGGCATGACATCAAATATAGAGAAGAGTGTTGATTAAATGCTATATAAAGATTAACAGAAATTTAAAAGTACCAGTACAATAAATTTTGACAGTGGAGGGGTTCTGAAACGCATCAACATATAATAAAAGAATGAAACTAAGAAAGGTACTCAACATAGAAACTGTAGTGATTTAGCAGAAAAGATAATAGTAATTATTATCTTATTAACAACATTTTATGCATATCATAAAATATCATGGATTTCACTTTGTCTAATACTGATAAATTATTATAGTTATTTTCTAAGAATTCTCATAGATGTGCTGAAACTGAAATGTAAATGGAGTTCTGTTGTATATTTACATTATTTTAGAAAATTAAAAGTTTTTAATTGTTTGATGGGATGTGAAGTCAGTGAAAATTAAGTTAATTAACTTCACAACTGTGTTCTTTCTGTCAAAACAGAATAAAAATTAAGCCCCTATTTTCTACTTAAAAGAGTTAGTTGTTTTTGTTGAAAAGTATATATATTTTTCTTTTTTAATAATTGATTTCATAAATTGGAGAATTATGATTTTAAATTGATGTGGAACAGTAGATGAAGCCATATCTAGTCATTGTAAAATCCATATCTATCCTTAGAACTTCCTTAAAAATAAATGAAATTGACTTCAAAAAGACTACCAAAAAAAACTTTTTCAGTCTTTAAAATTTAACATTTTAAGTCTGCCATAAAATTAAAAAGAAAAACTATCATTAAATTACTAACCCCTTAATTTTATCCAGACTTCAGAATAATAAATTTAAAGACGAAAAAAATAATTTTTTCATTTCAGTTTTTTTTTTAAATTGAATTGATTACCTAATACTTTTATTTACCAATAAAATTTTATAGGTGTTCAAAAATAACTGTCTGTGAAACAAAAAGATTCATTCACAAAAATCCAAAGATCTTTCTCAAAAATAAGAAAAGGAGAACAATCATAAGAGACTACTACCATGTGTGAATTAATGGTTGTCACTCAGTTGTACACACATTACTATTGTGTGTGAGTTTTTTAATGTGAAATTTACATTGTTACAAGTGATAAAGTTGGAAGAGTTTTTCAAATCCATCTTTAAATGTACTTTTATATTTAGTTCTTGCCAACCTAAATATCCAATTACTTTTCTTAAACTTTTACATTAAAATAATGTGAATTTATCACAATGATATCAGACTATAAATGTGATTAACAAAAAAATCCAGTGCTGGCTATAATAGAAAAAAAAAGTTTAATCTTTATTTTTTATCTTTATAATGTGTAATTTTTGTTTTATGCAGAAGAAACTTATTATGGGACAACCAGCAGAATTATAATTTATAATAGTAACATAATAAATAGATAAACGAAAACACATTGCAAAAATAGATTATTTTTCTTTAGAAATTTACAGATTCAACATTAAGTCTTTCAAAAACTGATATATTGTTTACCTAACTAAGTATTTTTACTGTCTGAATAACTACAGTAATGTATACATTTCTTCATTAGCATTATTTAATCTGTATATGCATTATTGAAATGTTTCAGTGAGGTCTTTGGCTTCGGTGAGTTTAAGGAAGGCATTAAGTTCTCACAGTTCATACCATTTTAATTTCTTTTCTGTTGATCTCAATGAAGAATATATGGGTTTGTTTGGTGGATTTCTTACAGAACAAACAAGGTTTGTTCTTCATTCAATTCAGAGGATATTTCAATTATATAAATATAATCCACCTGATTCAATTGTTATAATTGGGCATTCGATGGTAAGTTTTATTTTAAAGATAAGAATTATGAAATTGCATAAAATGTAAATAAGCTTATATAGAGTAAAAAAGACTGTGTGTATAATGATTTTTTCTTAAGTATAAGAAAATGATAGTTAACATTAGTATATATTCTGTGTAATGAGTTTTTTATTGTACATATTAATCATTGTGTGCTAACTTAATGTAGATTTTTGTAAATTGATAAGCTGTAGGTTTTGTAGCCAAATTGTTTTTGTATTGAAGAACTCAATGAAGAATTTGATAGACCAAGAAAATCAATACTACATGCTGAAGTAAAATATCTGTTAAAAATGTACTACTTCACAATTGAGTTTTTCATTCATATCCTTATATATAAAAAATACTTTATATAAATTATCTAAGAGCTTACTTTTCAAAAGCCAACGATTTTGTTAACTTTTTTCTAGATATCAGTGTTGAATTTAGAGGAGCTAAGAAATGAAGGATTCCTTTTGAAGAGTGTCTCTCTCATATATTAAACCAATAACTCAAAGAAAAAGAATAGGATGGGATGGGAGTTTGAGTCTGTGGGTCAAGTATTAAAAAAATGAGCCCCTGAATCCTAGGAGATTCTGAACACATATACATGTTAGTGTACGTTTGTGTGGAAATGTCTTCTGGCCCTTACTGAATTGACCGAATGCAGTTTTCATTATTTTATTTTTATTTTTAATATGCAGTTTAATTATAAACATTTCAGTCATGATTAAGAATGCAGGATCTCGTGAAAGTACTTTCATGGTAAAATTAAGTTAAGATTTGTCTTGTCTCAATATCCTGTATGGTGTGGTTTATTTTAATAAAAGTAAAATATATATAATGTGTTTTTTTATTTTTCAGGGTGGTGTTATTGCAAAAGGTTTATTTTTAGAACCAGATTTTAATCCAGATTGGGTAAAATTGATGTACACATTGGCAACACCGTATACACCTGCGTTATTGTTAGATAATATGATGGCTAATTATTATGAGCGATTAACATTGTTACCCCCTCTCACATCCGCTACGTTAGTATCTGTTGGTGGTGGTGTACGAGATTTATTAATTAGATCTGATTTAATTTATACTCCTGATGCTGCTGTCTCTGTTTTGGTAAGAATATTGTAAATTTTATTCATTTCAAAGTATTGAAAGTCAGTATATAGTATTGTAATAATTGTGTACATCTTTTACATTTAATTTTTAAAATTTTTATTTTTTTATTAAAGAGTGAATGAGTTCTGCAAAAGTTTTTCTAGTTAAAATTTTTTGCATCTCCAACTTTTAGGATCTTTGTTTCCTGTTGTAAGGATAATTTAAAAAAAAGAAACTACTGAGACAAACTGTATAAGTTCATCATTTACAAGATTACTAAATACAAATATTTGTCTTATCATAACCACCCAATTTTTATTTTTTTTCTGATTACAGCTGTTAAGTGTAACTATAATTAAAGATATTATTATTATTATTATTAATGGTTAAAAAATAGCCTCCTGGCTTTTTATAGTTATCAATGTTTTAAGATGAAAACATTTCAAATTATGAATATTTCTGTTTTTGTATGAGTGGATGGTGTATTGGCTTGTGTTTGACATTTATCTGTATACAATAAATTTTATCTACTGAATTTGATGGGGTACAATATTTCTTTGTTATAGAGAAATTTCATTAAAGAGGGAATTTTTAAATTCCTAAAATTAAAGTATATTTTTATATTGTTACTCCTGAAAAACTATTCTAATATTTAAAAAAGAAATAGAATTAGGTTAAATTAAAAATTATTTTTAAAATATATAAGGGTGTATACTTAACAGGACATTTTGAAGGTCCATTTTTCAAAAAATTTTGAATAATAGACAATAAGTACTTAAAAATATTTAATGCTACTTAAAATTGATTAAATTTTTTCTTAAACATAATGTGTGTGGTTTTAAATTTAATCATATTTGCTACATTCAGTGTTTGATGTTGCAAAACACGAATTTCAAAAAATCTAGAAATTGGTTTTAATATATTCAAAGAAGAATATACACAAAAAAAAAAATCAAGCCGATATCTTCATTGTTACCGAGAAATTAAAAATAAAATAGTAAATTTCATTGTTACTCCATTTTATCCCTTTAAACTCGGAATTTCAAAAAGCACCATTCTTAGTGGGCAGTTACAGCATAAAAAGAACATGTATATACATTTTCATCAATTTATCCTCAATAGTTTTTGCTTGGTGTTGATTATGAATCGCTCACAATATGATGTCTTCAATTTTAAGACCTCTATTGAAAATATCCCTATTAAAAATATCTTGGGAGTGATTTGTTATAAGGAAGGAGCATGAGAATTTAGCAGTTTGCCATCTAGTGGCCTGAATGAGAAGTGCAGCACTGTAACAGATTATTATTTACACGTTTTTAATAAAGGATTTTTCATTTTTAGGTAACATTTCCGAATAACTGTGATTTTTACTTTTTTTTCTGTTTAGCCTCCAGAATCACCGTAAGGTATTATTATTTCAGAGGATGAATGAGGATGGTACGTATGAAAGTAAATGAAGTGTGTAGTCTTCACAATTTCAGGTCGACCATTCCTGAGATATATGGTTAATTGAAACCCAACCTTCAAAGAACAATAGTATCCACAATCTAGTATTCAAATCCATATAAAAGTAATTGCCTTTATAACTGTGATCTGTTGAATTGAGAGAGTATCTGAATCATGCAAAAGTTAGCCATCAACCTATTAACAAATACCTCATTTGAATTTTGAAAATCGGATGATTGTTTGCAGAGATATTATTAGAGTGCTCATTATACCTCCCAAAACAGCGCTCCAAGCTCAGATCGACTGTCTTTGTCTGTGACTGAGGGAAACATTGCTGCGGTATAAAAAGTGTTGAAATAGACATGTGATCTACCATCAAATAGAGGTATCTTTGAGCACTAATATACAGCAGCTCGTGATATTCTGTGAGAGCATGTTCATGTTAGAAAGCTTTGTACCTTTGGGTGCTGCATAACTTGTCCGACAATCAGACGGCACATCATGTTTCATGGTGCTGTAAAAGTTTGAAAATGGAAAAAGTCAGTGTGCGATAGTATTGTGACAGGAGATGAAACTTGGATGTTCTATTATGAGGTCTCAACTAAGACTCGGTTGTTTGAAGATTCAGAGATCTCCGTGACTGTTTGAAAATCCAGATCAGTTGAGAAGAGGATGGTGGCTGAATTTTTTATTGTGAGAGGAGTTTTAGAGCAAGTTGCGTTGGAAACTGAAATAGTATACTGTGGAATGCCTGCTTAAATTTGATTAAACTCTCAAGAAGCTGTGCCCAAACTCAGGGACGGAACCATGGTTTCTTCACCATGTTAATGGTGAAGAAGATCAGTGCATCACTCCAAAGTTTAATCTGAGTGTTTGGTCAGGACTGGAATAAAACTGTTAGAGCACCTTCCATGCAGTCCTGACGACCTCTCTTCATGTGATTTCACTCTGTTACCCCAGGTAACTGAAAGGGAGGCATTTTATGAGTGATGATGGAATCCTAAAATCATATTGCAAAACTTTCCTAGTCCTCTTCGTACTTGTAGGTAGTACTTGATCTGAAATAACTAGAAATGCTATAAAAAATGGCATTGTTGTAGCATGTTTAACACTGACACAGTATTGTTAGTGGTTTACTATGTGCCACCATTATTATTGCCATCTCTTAATCTTTTATATTGATGACTTGTTTAATAAGTAGTATATGTTTTATTTCTTGTTTAGAGATTAGTGCTCCAGTTTTTGGTAAATATTCACTATACGTTAGGTGAAATTCACTATAAAAGTTAAAATATTCATTATATTATTGATATGTTAGATGAAATTCTTTGTGGAAAACAGTAGAAAATAAATAAAAAAGAATTTAATTTTATCTAAAGAACAAATTAACAATTGTGATATAACCAACTAACGATAAAAACTAAGGTTATAAAAACAATTAATTAATTGCCGTGACTGCAGACATTTGGTTTGTAATAATAATAATAATAATAAAATAATTTTTACATAAGCAGATGTCATAAGGATAAAAATAAAAAAAAAGTTATTATTTTATACTATGCATTCTCTAATAAAATAAGAATAAAATTGAAAGCAATCATATTCATAATATAAAAGTAGACTTATAATTGTTATAAGTACTTACAATATAAAAATGTTAAAAATGAAAATATTACAGAAATGTATAAATTTTTTTTAATGTTTTTTATCAACATTTACATGAGACTTCACTTGAAAACTGTGATAATAAAATCACATAATAAATAGGAAAAATAATTTTCGATATTAATCCTATCCTACTAATCAGCATTTGTATGTATGTATGTCTGTGTGTGCATCCCCCTTAGCTTAGCACCGGAATGTACCGATCACTAGTGGAAAATCCCAACTTGTTAGTACATGTCTCATGGTGGTTAGGTGTATACTTGTTATAATATTATATATCGATATACTGTTTATGTATACAAAATATATATCAATTTGTATATTAAAGTTTTGGGAAAATTTAGTACTTTTTAACCAAAACCAATTTTTTGGTTGAAAATCGCAAATATCTGGAAAAAGGTCAGTCCTATTGCTCTGAAAATGTTTTTTCACCGCCTTCAATGATACCCCATCTGCTCCCGGTGGTACCTGTTGGATGATATTTTCATGTGCCCTCGGGATGCCGTTTGGAAATTAGAGAGGAGGTGTGAAGGAGTGCCACCATAATATTTCAGCAAACGATTTTCATGATTCAAATGGTGTATGTATCAGCAGGTCAAGCGCTAACTGTTTAATGCATCTGGTATACTCTTTATTGACCCGATCTTGGTTATCCGGAAATTAAATTGTTTAGCTTTGTGTTTTGATTGCACTCTCCAACCATAAAACTTACCGATCCAGTCTCTCGCTAAATACGCTGAAACCTGTTAGCGAAGCTGTAAAGTATAAATTTATGAAGGCTAAAAAGTAGAAAATAGAAATATATAAAAAAAAATTTAAAAACCACTCTTATATTAAATGCATTAAAAAGTAGAAAATAAAAAATATGTAAAAAGAATTTTTAAAACACTTTTAAATTGAATGCACTAAAATGTAAAAAATGATTTTAGGATGATATCTTATAATGGATTTGACAACAAGCTTTGATTGTGATATGTAAGATTATGCGAAAGTCATAGCTTCAAATTAAAAATTTTATGTTTTTTGCCAATTTTTTCTTATGCGTGACGAGTGGCCTAAAGTGAGGTGCAAAAAGGCATAAGAAAAAATTGGCAAAAACATCATATTTTTAATTTGAAGCTATGACTTTTCACGTAATATATCTCTATTACCATCAAAGCTAATTGTCAAATACATTCTGAGATACCGTCCTAAAATTATTTTTTACATTTTAGTGCTTAATTTAAGCAGTGCTGTTTTAAAAGTTGTTTTTTACATATTTTTTATTTATTTATGCAATTGTTTTTCTGTATAAAATAATGAGCAATAAACAAAAAGTAGGCACCGGAATTTACTGATCACTAGAGGAAAATCCCGATTTGTTAGTATCAATTTCTAGAGTTAAATTGCTAATTTAACTTAGACGTAATCAATTTGGACACTTAATAATCCCATTCTGAGATGCCACCTGTCAGGGCAACCCATCCAGAGAGCTTAGCTGTGGAGGCTGCCGTAGGCAAGCCCTGAAGCCTAGTATAACACTATGAGGTCCAATAAAAAAAACTAAATTATATTTTATTAGTGATTTTATTTATATTTTATTTTTTTTAGTGATTTTAATAATTACTATTAAGATGGTCGTTGCTTCATTCAGTAAAGCTTAAATCAGTAGTTCTTGAATTAGTAGCACTTCTTTCTTTTTCAGCCATTACCGAAAAGATTGTGTTTGTAATTTAATATATTCTCACTGATTGTTTGATTACTACAGTCATTGTGGACTGTGAATGATGGCATTTCATAGGGTTTGCACCAAAACCTTTTCCACTTGTTACTAATTAAAATTATTGCTAACATGGCAATGAAATTGATTTAAATTTTAATAATATGTAATCATTACAAATCAACCGACGTTAACTGTTTATTATTTCCAAAATTCTTCTGTTAAAATATCAATTAAACATTTTTTTATTTATTTATTAATATTATCCTTTTTTTATAAATATTAGATAATTGTATAATTTTCAATACATTTTCTATTGACCTTTATCAATTGTTCAGGTATATTTAGTAGCCATCAATGTATTTATTTTGTTTATAACATGATAAAACATGTTATTATTTACTAGCAGACCTGGTAATGCTTCGCTATTGCTAGATTTGAGTATATATATATATTAAATGAACACAATTGAAAATTTGATAAAACATTAACAAAATGAACATTACGGAACTTCACAAAATTTAACCTTTCCAATTTTCCCTATTATCCTTTCTCCCTTTTCTCCTTCCCCATTTCCTTTTTCTTTTTCCCATTTTCATTTTTACCATATTTTCTTTCCCCTGCTTCCCCTGTTCCCTTCCCCATTCCCCTTTTCATACATTTCCCCTTTCCTTTCCTCATTTCGCTTTCCCTTATTCCTTTCCACCTTCATATTGCCCCATTTCTCTTTCCTTTTCCCTCCTTTCCATTTCCTTTTCCCATTTTTCTTTTTTCCATTTTCTCCTTCTTCCCTTTTCCCTCTTATGATTTTTCCTCTTTCCCTTTTCTGATTTTACCCTCTTCTCTTTTCCGATTTTTCCCTTTCTCCCTTTTTCCCCATTTGTAAATTGGTCCAGTAGTTTTTTAGTCTATAGCAGACACATATTGAAAACATTGAAATGGAATTGTAAAATATTTAATATAGCGTGTGTTGCTTTTACATCCAACAGATAGCACTGTTTTTTCAAAAAAAGCATGTTTTTTCCTGTCAGGTGAGACATCTTAGGTACAAGGGTTATTTTTTTTCAAGGTTCGATCGGTTGCGAAATAAAAACCCGCGCATATGTGTTGCACAGCGTCTCTAGTATGGCCTTCAATCATGCCGCGTCACTTCGTTTAGTTCTGAACACACAGCTAGCACGTAAACATGTCTGCAACAATAGCAAACGAGATGGGTTCCCAAGATGCTGTCTGACCATCACAAAACAATGAGAATGGACGCCTCCCTAACAATTCTCCAGCGCTACCACAATAAACAATTTTAATTTTGAACAAAATTGACGAGACATGGGTCCAATTCAAAACCGAAGAAACAAAAGAACAATTCAAACAGTGGATGCATTCGCAATCTCCCAGTAAACCAAAGAAGTTCAAGCAAACCTTTTCCAACAAAAAGTGTATGGCTACTGTGTTTTGGGACCAGAGTTCCAGAGGACAATGGAGTTCTCTTGGTGGAATTCATGGAATGTGGCACGACCATCACTGCAGCCTCATACTGCCTGACTCTTCAATGTCTACGAAGGGCAATACAGAATAAGCGGAGAGGAATGTTGTCATCAGGCATTGTCTTTCTTCATGACAATGCTCGGCCACACACTGGAGCTGTAACAAAGAAGCTCCGGCAGCGTTTTTGTTGGGAAGTGTTTGATCACCCACCATACAGCCCGGACTTGGCTCCATCCGATTTTCACCTCTTTGCTCACATGAAACACTGGCTAGGAGGACAACATTTTGGCACAGACATCGAGCTGCAGACCAGCGTAGATACATGGCTGAAAACACAGGCTGCTCCATTCTACAACGAGTGTATTGGAAAGTTGGTACCACGCTACGACAAATGTCTAAATTGGACTGGCGACTATGTAGAGAAATAGCGTAACTATGTAACACGTACTTGTACGCGTAACTATGTACTTGTTACAAATAAAAAAGTTTTTATTTCACTGTGATTTTAATTTCGTGACCGATCAGACCTTGAAAAAAAAATAACCCTCGTATATAAATAGTAGGTATATAAAAACACATGCATATTCGATTGCAATGATAGTAATTTTAATATTTTAATCCTCTAATTTTTTATTCTAAAAAAAAAATTGTTTGTTTGATATGTAATTTTATATAATTTATGTAAATTGATGATGTGGTATCCCGTGAAAGTACTATTGGAATAAAGAAAGAGAAAAACATAAGGAAAGCATCATTTCATTTATTTTATAATTCTAAATGTGGGATGTTCAAGTTATTTTTTTAGTACAAAAAATACAATTTATTTATATTAATTAAAATTTAAAATAAAAACACTTCTCAAGTTTACTAATTTATCAAGCTAGCTATTTTTTATTTTGCTATATTTTATTTTTTATTTTTATTTTAGACTACTCAAATTCCAGATGTTTGGTTATCTACTGATCATTTATCAATAACTTGGTGTAAGCAGTTGATATTAGTTATAACAAGGTCATTGTTTGATTGTGTTGATCCTGTTACTAAAAAGATCAGTGATGATAATGTTCATAGAGAAGCTGTTGTTAACTACCATTTCTTAAATGTAAGTTTTTGTTTAATATTAACATTTTTTATCTTTGAAATGTGTAGTTTATACCAGATTAAGGATGAAATGAAAAGTAATGGTTTACATTCCTGCAAAAGATGCTTTTTTTATTTAGATTGTAGAGGTTGTAGAGCAGAGCTTAGGATATTCTTGAGTTCTCCTGCTTCAGATGTATTTAAAATTACTTATATGACTTAGGGATGAGCTGCAAAATTAAATTAATGTGTTCTCCTAGTGTGTTTTAATGGATGTATGTATTATGTATATATAAGGGTCATTCAATAATTAAACAGCCAAACAGCTGTACACCAAAAATGGTTTATTAAATAAATAGAATTTTTTGTCTACTTTTTCAAGTAATCCCCACCAACTTCTCTGCATTTGTTCCATCTTTTGACGAGTCTTCTTATTCCCTCATCAAAGAACTCTGTACCTTGATCTCGAAGCCAGTTTTGTACTATTTTCTTTACCTCTTCATTGTCGTTGAACTTGATGCCATGCAAAGCTTCTTTCATTGGACCAAACAGATAAAAATCCAAAGGGAAAAGGTCAGGGCTGTAAGAAGGAAGAGGTAGGAGTTCCCAACCCACTTTGTCAATAGTTTCCAGCATTAATTGTGTTGTATGAGGTTGAGTGCTGTCTTGAAGAAATAGCAGCACGCCTTTCCTCTGCCATTCTCAACATTTCCTCTTCAACGCGGGCTTGACTTTGTTCTCAATCATGGCTTAGTAGTATAGGTTATTGATAGTGCATTGCTCCTCCAAATAATCAGAGAAAATCCAACCATAACATTCCAAAAGATGGTTAACATGACTTTACCAGCCAATGGTTGCGTTTTGAATTTCTTAGACAGGTGATTCAGGGTGTTTCCATTGCATGTTTTGATGCATGGACTCTGGCTCAAAGTGATTATCCAAGTTTCATCACAGGCTAAAGTCCTTCCAAAAATGTATCACCTTCGTTATTGAAACGATTTTTGAGTTCAGTACAAATGCAGAATCTCTCAGCTTTGTGATGAACAGTGAGCTCTCTTGAACCCACCTTGCACAAGTCTTATGGTAATTCAGTTTGTTTTGAATGATGGAATAAATTGTGCCAACACTTACTTGAATTTTTCAGCAATTTTTTCAACTGTAAGTTATCAGTCTTCTTGGAAAGTGAATCAGTATTAGAATCTAATGCCAAGGTCGACACTGTTACCAGTTGCCTGGAGCAGTATTTGTCGGTCATGCTTTTGCAGCCACTTTTAACTTTTATACCCATGCTTAAAACTTGCACAGTTAATGCAACTACTTCTGTATTGTTTGTACATCCGAGATAATATTTCTGACAGTTGAACACTTTGCGAAAGTAAAAATCGAATCACAGAATGCTGTTCATCAAAAGTATTTTCTTCAAGTGGACATGCCATTGTAACTAAAACTTTAGAGGTTATGCTTACGTAAATATTAATCGAACAGCTGACTATCATTCTTTGTAAGGTTGCCAACTAACAATTAAAAAAGTTTCAGTGGCCTGCATTAAGCGTTTCCTTCACTAAAAATGTTTGTCTGTTTAATTATTGAATGACTGCTCCAATCTCAGCTGGAGTTTTAATAAATGTATTAATAAGTACATCAAACTAATAAATCACTTTTATTATTTTAAATACATCAGGATTAAAGTAAGTTTGGTATTAAATAAAAAGATTAAGTTGGTGTAGATTTGACTACATTGAAGGAAGAATGGTTAAATGATCTCATACCTCTAGTGCTCTCTGTTTCTGCGTCTCATAAAATTGACTGAGTACTATGTTTGTAAATTGTCTCTGTACTACTACGGACTATATTTTTCAAAAACATAAACTGTAGATATATTTTGTAAAAAAATTGCCTTAATGCAGAAATGAAGGTTTTAGTTCTGACTTTTTGCTTCTCATTCTGATTACACAGTGTTCAGTAAGGCTTATAGTTAGCAATTAACAAATATCTGCAAGTAAATATTACCGCATTTTATTTACTTGTACTGTGCTGGCACTATTTATTTCTAAGTATAATTCACTGAATATTTTTCTTGCACTACTTACAGAGTTTCAAATTATTTTGGTGAAGTTTATTAATTGATTTTACAAAAAATGAGCATTATAATTTTTTAACTAAGCATCTTGTTCATGAATCTGTGTTATCAAATTTATGAAGTTAAATTTAATACATAACTTACTGTTTCAACTAGACAGTTTCTTTTTAAAATAAAATATAAAATGCATGTCAAAGTTTGAAATGAGATTACAGACAATTTGTAGAAAAGATTATTTGTTAAATTGTATTAAAGAATGAAATAATCTCAAATTAAAAATAAACAAAATTATGTCATTTCATTCACACCTTCTGAGTAATCAGAAACTTTCTATAATTACGTAATTATAGACTAGACAGGCTAAATGATATTCTTATACAAAGTTAAGTAATAATAGTGCCAGCGCAGTATGACTTTGTATATATTATATATATATATATATATATATATATATATAAAAAAAAACAACCAAATATAGATATAAACTTGTGTTTAGATAGATACCATATTAATAAAAATGTTATCATTTTATAAAACATGTTAATATTTAATTTACATATATATAATATACATTATTTTCCTACATCTATTTTTACAGATTGGTATATTGAAGTATACATTTTTATTAGAATATCTCATTGTTAAATTTATTATTTGAAGTTAACTTTATATGATAAATATTTCATTTATTATTTCATAGACTGTATTTATCCTTCATTAAAGATATGGGCATATGATCAAGTAAACATAAGAAAAATGAGATTATTCATGTTAGTATAATGCTTTTAAAAATGAAATTTTTGATAAAATAAACTTTAAAACACAACATTTTTAAAAGCAAAATGTTTTACTTAAATAATTTCTATAAATTTTTTTTACAACAGAACAGCAATGACCTTTCTAATTGAACTGTTCATATCAAACTTAACTCCAGTTAGCATTTGTTGTATTCATGGTGTTGGTTATAACATGAAAGTTGTGAATATTGTATGTGATTGTAAACTAAAATTTCATGCATAAGTTGACTGCTTAGTAGTTCAAGCTTAATAGATCAAATTAATTATTGGGATTTCTTTTGAGAATTTTTTTGGTGTTCAAGGATGAGGAAGTGTTTTATTTATAAGACACTTATGTGTCCTTGTTTGGATTACGGTTTGATAATCTCAACCTGATATATGGGTAATATTTTACAGACACAACTTAGAACATCTACAAAAGAAACTTATAAGAGCTTTGTATTATAAGTATTTTAAAAATAAACATCCATCCACTTTGATTTTCCTTCAAAGGTCCTCAGAGTGTCTTTAGGTCTGGAAGCTTTATCAGGCAGAAGAGATGAAAGCAGTTTTTGTATAGCATTCTGAATGGCGCGGTGGCCTCTTTTTATTTGCTTGGTAATTTGAATTTTTATGTTCCTGTGTTATATAAATAAGCAAACTAATTTTTTCTGTGGCGTTCAAAAACAGCCAGTCATTATTTTTCTCCATTGAACAGGATTCACAGGCTATTATTTAGCAGGCATGGTGAGAGTCAGAATCCCGTTTATTTAAAAAAAAATAGTTAAGGCTAGGTACCTTATGTTATAAATTGATGGAGAGGTCTATCTTAATGACTTGTTAAAAATCATGCCTTGATTAGAGATTCATTTTAATCAGAGCAGATGGTAAATTAGTTCTGATTTTGTTGATTTGTAATGTAATAATATTCTTATTATGTACTCTACAATGGTAAAATCTATCTCTGTAATGTATCAGTAATGTTTTTCTGTTTAAAAAAAAAGGATTGGGTTCTGCCTGTGTGTTTTTTCACCTTACTGTAAATAAATAAATACTTTCTGGATGTATACAGTAAAAGATTTTTTAAGTGTCTCTAAGTAATAAAAGTGAAGGAAGTTATGGACAAGATTGGATCTACTCAAAAACTTACTTATTATGACCAAGGGCATCATTTATTATAATACACCTTTAACTATAGTAGTACATAAACTCTATTAGATTCAGTTGTTTACATTGAAATGTGTAGAAAAGAAATCCTTTTTTTAATCCAGTAGTATTGTAATTTTTTTTTAGAATACCATTTTAAATAAACTGAATAAAAATATCACTATTCGATAGAAGAAAGTACTTATTTATTTGTAATCTTTTCATTGTTTCTGGATGTGTAAAATTTTTTACTTCTTTCATCCTCTTTTTCCTTAATTTTATTGACTTGCGCGTTTTGTTCATTATATATTTATTTTCAATAAGTGCTTTAGGTATATTACTGATGCTTTATTTTTACAGCGTAGTGCCGGTAAATGTTATGGTACCTCACATCACACATCACAAGTCATATTATGGGATCATAAATCTCCACCTGGCGAGTGGTTCGAGACATTACGCACTCAGTACACAATGTTTTATCCAACAGGTAGCAGTGAATCTGTTCATATAATGATAAGGCTTACAGATTTGCCACAACGTGAAGTTTTGCATGTATTATTGGTCAATCATAGAAATAAAGACTGGTTATTTGCTTGTCGTGCCAGTGCGGTTTATAAAGAATCAAGATTATGGTAAATGTTCATTTTTAATTTGTCTTTGACATTTTAATTTTATTTTATCTGCTTTGTTCTCATTTTTCATTATTTTAATGTTTTTGTTCATTTTTTTCATAATTTTATTTATTTGATAATGCACCAGTTGTTAATAGGTTGACGTACGATTTCTTGTTTGTCAGTTTTGGTATTTGTGTTGATAAAATAATTTAATTTTTATTATTTCATTGTACACATCATTAAAATAATGTAAAAAAAGGTTGAAATTAAAGATCTTTGATCAGAATTTAGATGGGACACAGCAGTTGATAATTAATTGATTCACTTGTGAATCTTGCAGCTTTTGCTGATACACATATTATTTTTTGTTCAAATCCATTTCATATGGATTAGTGTTTAATTTTCTAACAATATCCAACAAGACAGCATCAAGTGACCAGTTGCAATGTACTATATGTATTTCAGTTATTAATCCTTATGTAACTATCTAGCTAGTTGAACTTGTCAGATCTTAAAACATTCCAAGGTTTCATTTTATACCACATTCAGTAGTTTGTAAATACAAACTTGTTTCTCAGCTGTACTTCATTATTGTGTGTTTCTTTTCATTTAAACATCCTTTTCTGTGATTTTTCTAATATAATGGGTGAAACCTTACCAGTGTGATTGAAAATTTATTAAATGACAAAAATAGGCAGATTTTTCATGAAAATTAGTCATCCAGTGATGCATCTTGGTGTAATTCTATTAAAGGATTTTATGGTTTCTCTAGTAATGAAAGTAAAAATTATAATTTTGAGTAAGATTTTGATTCTGAGTTTTATTGATTGAACAAATAGTACTGATTTAATTCAATTTTTAATCAAACTGGATGAACTTCTTGAGTAACAAATTTTTCAGGCAGAAGTAGAAATGCAGAGCTTCAGACTGGACAAACAAGTAACTCAAATAATTGCATTCTTTTGATGTCTTTTTCCCCTAAAATGTGAAATTAATTTCTGTTAGGTTGAGAGCACATAGAACTCAAGTTTTCTATATTTTGAATGAAATGTCAAACCAAAATTTTTATAAATTAATTATAAATTTGTGTTTATTCCTTCTTTTTTTTTTTTAAATCAGTATTTCAAGGTTCCCATTTTACAGCAATAAAACAGAGAATAATATTTCCAATATAGGTTAATTTGATTTATAAGAAGTGCTAATTTAAAGTTTTTTAAAATAAGTTCCTCTCATATGTAGAACTCAAAAATTCTTGACAGTTATTTAGTTATAAAATCTATTTGGAAATAAAGTTACTAGTGTTAGTTGGTTTTGTAATAGTTATTTTTTACATAAGTAAACAGTCAACCTTGTCTCTTCCAGAAAATTTCGATTTAAATTCTGGTCAACATGGCTTTTTCATATGCTATAAGTCTCCACACCTCAGACTCTTGTAGGTTAGCATTAGGAAGGGTATCTGGCTTTAAAATTTGTTTTAAATCCTACATAACAAAAAAAAAAAAAAAATTGGGGGAAAAGGTGTTAAACAATTAATGAGCATCATTGGGAAAGTTCTCCGGCTGAAAATGAGCACACAAGATTTTCCAAAATTTTTTTTAATTTTTCAACAAGGTCACTTGCAATTCGATACATATAGATTAACAATTTTCCAATTTTTTAATACCCTCAGTCTGTGATTTGGCCAACTTTGAAAAATAAGATGACTCAGCTCTGACATTATCATTTGAAGTGAATCTTCATTCAGTGAACCGTTTCTTCTGATTTGGAAAGAGGAAGTAATTGCTGGGAGCCGAATAAAATGCACGTGGAAGCAATTAGAAACATTGGTCATGGAATTTTATAGCATTAACACAAGATGTGTGTACTAGCACATCATCATGATGATTGAGCTATTTCTTTTCAGCCAGATGTGGATGTTTAGCCTAAATAACACCCTTCAATCAGTCCAGTAACCTCTCTTTTTTTCTGTTTTAGCCTCCAAAACCACCATAAAGTATTACTTCAGAGGATCAATGAGGGTAATATATATTGAGCTAAATAAAGTGTAGTCTTGTACAGTCTCAGGTCAACCACTCCTGAGATGTGTGGTTAATTGAAATCCAACCACCAAAGAACACCAGTATCCATGATCTAGTATTCAAATCCATAGAAAAATTGGCCCAGGAGTGAGGCATAACACTCCCCCATAATTGCCTGCCTTTTTCTGGTTAGTCTTTGAGCACCACACCATTAGAAGCCCAAAAATCCATAGCCATAACTTTTCCTGCAGATGGAACCTTTTTTTGCTTTCTTTCGTGCATTCTTACCTGCTCTTATCTGCTGTTTGGACTATTGTTTGGTTTCTGGTGTGTAATGGTGAATCCATGTTTCATCTACTGTTATAAAACATGGAAGAAATTCAGCGTAATCGCTTTTAAATTAGTTAAAATACCCTTGAGACATATTCAGTCTAATGCATTTTTGGGTAACAAAAATGCATCATTTGGTTAACAAAGAAGATGGTAACCATCAAGCAGAAAGCTTGTTTATACCCAAAACATTGTGTGAAATGTAATGGACATTATCCCTATAGATGTTTGAAATGTCAACGAGATCACTTACCTTCAGTCGGCAATCATTTAATACAAAAATGTAGATTTTTGCATAAATTTTATTGCTCGTAGCAGGTTTTGAGCATTTTAAATGTCATTTTGAATGAATGTACAACCACATTTAAAATTCGGTAGCTCACTTTTTTATTGTTGAAAATGACGGGAAAGACTCCTTTAAAATGAAACCTAACTCTTTTTGCATGTCTGTCCGTATTAAAACTTTTAATAAAGTAATTTATAACAGTTCAAACATCAATTTTATCAACCTTTCAGAAAATTCAAAACTTTATTATTAGATTGCCACAAACAAGCAACTAAGTGCTTGTATCTTAAACTTTGCGCCATGCCATCTAAAGGATCACAATATCATAGTCATTTCGTCATATTTGTACCATCTCTTATCAGGTCAAGAACTTTCAGATTGATCCTGGTATTGAATGTATAAATGATTTGTCTTTTATAGTGCGCCTTCACCCATATTATTTTTTTTAGTGAAGTGGATTATGGTGATTTTTATAGTGTTTCTTTGCAAAACAATGCCTGAGATGTTGAATTCTCCAAATGATAGGACTGTGGATCCATTGATCCTTTGTTTAGTTATTTTTTTTACATTAAAAGTTTTTTTTTTAATACCCTATTAGAATCTAAAAGTATAATTTAGTTTTGTTGTGATGCAGACTTCAAAAGCATATTATCTAGTCTCAAATGTTGATTCTAAAATTAGAAAGAAATCCTTGAAAATGTATGTATGATGGGTACCACTTAATGATAATGAAACATTGACAGAATAAACAGAAAGGAAACATGAGGATGTATATAATTAGGAATTAGAGGTCTTAAGTTGAATAGGAGAGTGAGAGAAATTTATAGTAGAATTTTGTAAAGAGATAAATTACATTGATGGGCTGTGCATCAAAATATATAAAAAATTTCAATGCTATCAAATTGTTATTGTTATTTGTAGGGTGGGCCTTCTGTAATAATGATTTTAAAAACAATGATTAAAGGAAATTTTATGAAATTCAGTGAATTTATTTATTAAAAAATTGTTTTCATTGTTTTGAATTTGGTTCACCTAGTTTCATTTCTTTCACAATTTGCCTATGTTATGTCCTTAAGAAAGTTAGAAGTGATGGAAAAATATAAATTATTCTTCAGAAATTCTAAGAATAGAATAGATTTATAAAAATTTATTGAAAACAATGAAACTAATATAGGATGGTTATCAATTTTTTTATGAAAAAGCTCACTAGTTTGGTTACTTTATTCAAATATGAAATAATGGACTTTTGTAAAAAATTTCCTTAAAATTGTGAAAATTGACAATGTAGAAAGCAAGAAAATAAGTTTGTTAATAATTTAATTACCACGTCAATTAAGTTAAATGTAGAATTTATTTATTTTTTTGTTATGCAATTCTATTAGTTTCTATTATTTTTCATTGCATTTCTCACAGTAAGCTTTAATCTATTCACTGCTTATTATATTTTGGCTACATATTAAAAAAAAAATTTAATTAATAATTAAAAATTTAATTTTTTAATTTATATCCAATTATTCCTCCCTGATTATTATAAGATATACTTATATTTCTATTATATTTTACTCAGTTTATTACATTTTAAAAAAATAATGTAGTAAGTTACACTGTTTTGCAGTTACTTTATCCATTTTTTGTTTTCTGTAGTTTATCTAGTATATAAACACTACTAACTTTGTTCTTGTAAAAACAAAAATTTCTTTACTTTTAATTTTTATAGATTTTGTGTCATTATTCATCAGTTTCTCTTTCATTCTTAAACCTTAATTTATATACTGTTGTATAATTCACTAATAGTTTGTTGTTAATGATAGTAGGTTCATTAGCTCTTTTATTTTCTGCATTGGATATTGACTGGATACGCCTTCAGTTTTAGAACATTGCTTTAGGTTAAATAAACATACATGCATACCTACTTGTATTTTTATTTTGTTACAGCTCAACAGGGGATAATTTATCTGGTTATGGTCGTATTGCTCCAACAAAAGTGTATAAACGTAAAACAGCTGAGTTAAATTTGATTGATTTGTATAAAGCTGGATATACTCATGTTATAGTGAGATTATTACCTACAAATCAACCTGTAAGTATACATATTTTTGTTATTTTTTCCTTTTCTACACTGTCTTACTCAAAGCATAGCCAGCAAGACTTTTTTTACCACCTTCCATTTCTTTATTTATATTTAATATTACTTTGGTATCTCCATTTGTATGGTTATAATATTATATTTTATTATGTTATTCTGAGAAAAATGATTGTAAATAAGTGAATTTGATTTAACATTAAATTGACAGAACATTTTACTCCTAAGAATCTCAGCTAGCCATGATTTTAATGATAAGTGTGTTTTAATGCAAGTTACTTTGATTGGGTTTCCTTTAAATATTCTTCTTTTTGACTAATTTTGTATTGTATTTATTTTAATTAGAGTCGATTTTGCTGTTTACAGTTTTTCATTATTGGCTGGTTTTACTGTTTGGTAGAATTGCTTAACTCATTGACAATAGATTAACAGTTACTCAGATTGGATTTCAGTGTTATTTTCTGTCTTTCCTAGCATTGTCACTCCAACATTTGTAGTTTTGGAATACCTCAAAACTACTTTTAGCGTTCTATGTTAAAAATGTTACTTTTACTTAAGTGTTAAAAATAGTTTTAGGAATTATTCTGAGAATATATATATATATATAAATATTGTCGCCAAATGGCTTCGACAGCTCGTTGTAATTGCTAACCTTATGGTAGCCCTGAGAAGGGCTGTTGTCATCTAACAGCTTCGACAGTTTGTATTTCATAACTTTGTGGTGACCAAGAAAAGGGCCATTTTTTGTATTAGCTCTGAGAAGAGCTGTTGGGTCCGGAAGTTGGTCTGCTCAGTCAGAGCAGTCTGATCAGTCGGGGAGTTGCGGCTTGTCCATTGAAGTCCGACTGGGCTTTCCCCCAATGGCAGTTGGGTCCCCACAACAGCATGGCAGTGGTGGCCCCCAGAGCCCTGCAGTGTCAGGTTGGCATTGGTTGTCCTTGCTGGTGTGGCCTAGGTGGTTTTCGCCGAGCGATCTCATGCTGGGCTGGCTCCTGCTCCTGTAGCTGAGTTCGCTGGCCAGGGTGATTGAAGCCTGGCAAGCTGGAGCTGGAAGGTAGCGTCTGCATCCAGTGGTTCCCTCAGCAGGCTGGCTAGACTTGCTGCTCCGGTGGGGATGTTGGCATCCGTCAGGAGGTCCCACATTGAGCCGGCCAGGGAACTTCTGTCTTCTTCTTGGTCTTCTCCAGGTGGTGGTCAACGATGAATTGGAAATTCACTCTCGTGCATGCTCTTTTATTGGAGCCTGAGAGTGGTGGGGCTGCTATGGTGGAAGAACTGCGCGGCAGTAGTGATGTTTGTATCAGTGTGTCCATATACTGTCGCAAGCTCGCATCTGAGTTGCCATTCTGTTTGCCCGCCGATATTAAATTAGGCATATGTGATAACAATATGTATATAAGACATAGGTTTCATTTGCGCTTTTTTTTTTAAATGGAGGAACTTTAAATTTTGTTAAGAAGGACTTAAATTTTTAAATAAAAATGTATATAATATATAAACAATATAAGGACTTTTATTTATTTGAATGCACCAGTGAATAATAAAATAGTTAGAATAATTAAACCTAACCGAGGTATTTAACCAAGGCAGCATATTATTCTAAATTTTTGGTCCTCCGGGCTGGATCTAATCTGTAACGTTGAAGAATCATCATCTTTAGTCTTCCAGAACAATGGGTAAAATTTTGAAGAATCATCATCTTGCACAAAAGCATTCCATCTGCGACGTTTGACATTTCTAATCTTAATCTTCCTCATAATATATTTCTAGTAGATATAAAATTCAGCTTGGCAAGTACATTGACATACTAATTGGAACTCAATTTTATTTGAGTTTTATCTTATCTGGGAAGTTCATTCAAAATTCCAGATATCCTATTAGTCATGAAACTAAATTAGGGTGTATACTTACTGGTTGCCTTCCTAATAATGTTAAGGCCAACAAACTGTAGTATCTTTTATTGTTCGTAACACTTATAAAAATTTCTCAACTATAGTCAAGAAATTCTGGAAGAATGAAGAAATTTATATTGATGCTTTAGTTAATGAAACCTTTACAAGTGAAAAACATTTTCAATTGAACTCTACTCGAAATAATAAAGGCAAATTTGTCATGTCGTTACCACATAAAGATAATAACTTTCAACTAGGTGATTTGTTTTTTAATGCTAAAAATAGATTCTTATCTTTACAAAGAAAACTAATCAACAGTGCCAACCTTAAAAGGGATTACTCTGCTTTCATTCAGGAAAATTTAGAAATTAGGTCACATGTCATTACTTAGTTCCAATGATTTGTTAATTAACAAATCGAATGTGTTACTATTTATCCCACCATCCAGCATTTAATCCTTCAGTCTAAGTACTAAAATTCAAGTTGTCTTTGACAGTTCAGCTAAAATCACTAATGGCCAATCCCGTAATGATATTTTATTAGTCAGACCTGTAGTCCAACAAGACCTATTTTCCATATTGTTTAGATTCAGAATCCATAATTACATCATTACGTCTGACAGCTAAAATTTATAGTCAGGTATTAGCTGAACCTAGTGATTCCAATTTACAATGAATTCTTTGGCGTGATAATCCAGATCAAGAGATAAAACACTTTGCATTACGAACCATAATGCATTACACCATTACACGTTACATAACCGTGGACATCACTAGATGTCTAATCCAAATAGCTAATGAAAATGAGAATGATTTTCCACTAGCCTCTAAGACCATTTGAAACGATTTTTATGTTGATGATCTCATAACAGGTTCAGATAACTTAAATGAAGTTGCCCAATTAAAAATTGATATTTCTAAATTATTACAACAATATGGTTTTCCACTTCATAATGGTTTTTCAATAATAGTACCATTTCTTCTGAATAGAATTCTTCCATTCCTTCAAATCAAGAACAGAATTTACGTACTTTAAGAGTTCTTTGGAATAATTTTTCAGACATGCTACTTTTCTAAATTACTCTTTCTAATGATTCTAAAAAACACAATAAAAGTACATAAATATAGTAAGTAAGTAAATTCTGTCCATCATAGCAGGTGTGTTTGATCCTTTAGGACTCATTGGTTCTATTGTTTTCTCACATAAAGATTTTATGCAATTGTTGTGGTAACTTAAAATTAATTGGGATGAAATACTGCTAACACAATGGCTCAATTTATACAACCAGTTGCATTTGATAGAATCAGTTGAAATCAATTGTTCAGTCAAACCTAACATTAATAGTAGAATTAATTTTACTCAAATACATGGATTCTTTGATGCCCTTATAAAAGGCTAAGGCTGTTTACATACGAATTATATATGCCAACCATACAACTCCTTCTAATTTACTTTGTTCTAAATCAGAATTAGCACCCTTAAAACAAATTACACTACCAAGACTTGAACTTAGTGGTTGTTTACTACTTACTCGTTTATTATTAAAGGCAGTTACTGCCTTAAACATACATTTTGATGAGATATACACAAATTCTACAACAGCACTACGTTGGATTCATGGACAACTGTCTAGTTGGAAAGTATTTGTCAGCAATAAATTTCTGAGATTCAGAAAAATACTTTGAATGCTAATTGGCATTATGTCAAATCCCTCTGATAATCCAGCGGATGTATTGTCTAGAGGTTGTACACCAAGTAAACTACTTGACATGTCACTTTGGTGGTATGGTCCTCAGTGGCTT
Source organism: Lycorma delicatula (assembly GCF_047948215.1). NCBI lineage: Eukaryota > Metazoa > Arthropoda > Insecta > Hemiptera > Fulgoridae > Lycorma > Lycorma delicatula. The sequence goes on from NC_134463.1 coordinate 71,938,238, forward strand.
TCATAATCTTCTTTCCATTGGCCAAAAGATAATAATATTACTTTTAATAACCATTTGAATATTAATTGTGATATCACATGCGACTTTAAACCATAAGTAACGTAACCTCTGTCAAGTGGACTACCATATCTGCCATGACCGAACAAATGATAAATACAAATGTCATTTTGGACACTGATGAAATTTTGCCAAATCATCTTTCTCACATAAAATGAGATTGACGAAAAATTGCCAGTTAGTCTTTTTAGCATAAAACTGACCTGACAAAAAATTGTCGAATGGTCTTCAAACGGTTAATTTGTAATATTTCTAAATTAATGTTATTATCAGAAATAAAATGTTTATTGTTTATTAGATGGTCTGCTATATTAAAATCTAATTTATTATGTTTGTAATTAATTTTTAAGAAATCTAGTTTTAAAGGATCTATTTGTTTTATCTATATATAAATTCTATCAGTCATTACGTTTAATTTTATAAATTCCACTAGGTTGTTTATTTTATTTTTTTTGCTTTTTAAATATTTTATTATATACTTATTAGGTTTGTATGCTGGTTTAAATACTTATTTATTGCAACTTTTATTAATGTTTTCAATGATGTTCTTAGTGTGTAAATACTTAACATATATTTTTTTGCTCTTGTGTATCTTATTATGTATTTGTTGTAAGATGGTAGCTAATTTGTTACTATGTTTTGATTGTTACTTTTTCATAAATATTATTAAATAAAGTAATATCATATCTACTTTCAACCGATATATGGAGATTTCATTTTAACTGTCCTTAAATAGGTGAAACGGGGTAATTATAGATTTACTAATTTCTATAAATAAATATAACTAAAAATTTGGAATTTATTCTAGCTAAGAATTCCATGTAATATTCATAATTGTATGTATATTTACAAATTTTGATGAAAGGATCAGGTTCCTTTATTTAAAACTAATGTAGAAAATTAATAATTATAAGTTATAATTATGTAAAAATGTTTCTTACACAAAGTAGATTTTAAATATTTTTAAAGAAACATTTCTGGAAAATTCTTCACCTTGTTTATTATAATCAACTCACATGAGCTCTAGCTAAAATGGTGCTTAAAGGAATAAGACTAATTTATATATATTGATTAATGGTGTTAAAACTTTTTGTTAACAAATTAAACTCATTTTCTAAGTATGCGGAATTTTCCTTGCAGATCTTGTACTTAGCAGATTTATAGCTGTGTCACAGGTGATATTGATGGTATCCATCTTGAAGTGATAAGGAAAGCTCATTAGTTGTTAATCAAATAACTTAATCTGTATTTTGTTTAGTATTTTTGCCAATTTGATTATAAGTTAAATTGTAAATTGAATTTTTTACATTTGATAAAAACTACTTATTAAAAGCTCAAACAGAATAATATGCTATTTGGCTATATACAAAGGACGTAACATCTTGAAGGAAGGTTTACTTCCTACTTTAGTCCCACTTTAGTACTTTATTGATGCTGCTGCATTAAAGCTTAGAAAGATGTGTGTTTTCACTGATTTATTTAGAAAGAGAGTTCTCTATCATAAAATAATGACTGCTGGCTGTTATATAGAATGAGAATTTATTGTCATGTTGTATGAATTACAGTATCATCCTATTTATTTGGATCCTTACATGAAATTTTCTTGATCATCTAGATGTTTATCTTGATAGACTTCTATTTCTAAATTATTGATCCATCTTTTACATTCTTATTATTTGATTTACCCATTAATAACTTTTCTACTATTGTGGATACACCTCCAAGGTAGGTGGATATCATTAATTTAATTTTTTATTTTCAAAAACTTTTATAATTTTCTGCCTCTTTCAATTAATTGAACTATTTCAATTGTCAGGATTGCCCATTGGCAAATGAACTGCTTACATTTAAACAACTTCAAGCAGCACTGTTTAAAAAGTAATTCTTTAAATGAAATTCAAATAATTTCTTATAACTATTTCTGTTACAATTAAAACTTAAATAAATACTTTTTTGGATATTGTTAATTATGTTAAAATTTATATTAGTTAATACTTCAAATAGATGTACATACAGTGTTAGTAGATTATACAGCACATTACTTAATACCCTTATTATTCTCATTCCCGACTCCCTTCTGTTTATATGAACTATTCTTGGGTTTCATTTGGTTCAAATTAGTGAGGGTTATTTTGTTTTGATTTTAGTCATAAATAATGCACTATATATTTTGTTAACAAATATCAGTTGTTGGAATGTTTGCATCTAAACGTATTCTCAATGATTTTCTCAATTTTTTGTGGTCTCTGTGTTTGTAATGTTACATAACTTTTTATTCAGTCTTTTTGTGTTAATTATTTTGCTTAGTTATGAAAGAAAAATTGTTTGCTTCAAAACTTTTAATTTTTACAGTCCTTGAATATTTCTACCCTTCATCAGTTTGTGCTTACCTCCATTTTCCACCTTTCTCATTATTTCTCTGTAATTGTTTTCTCTTTTTTCACTTTCCAAATTTAATGTTTCATTTATCTTTTATGTAATTTTAAAATATTTATTTTTTATAATCTTTATTGACAGTTGAAACTTCATTTTGATATTCATGATACTAAAGAACGCCTTATAGTTCCTACATCTTTACCAAACTTTTTTTCACCAATGCAGACTACATTGATACAAAGATCTACACCTGGTGCTATTTTTTATAGAATTAATTTACCTGGACTGGAAGCGGTTTGGCAGGCATACAGGTAAGAAGAACATGTACACTCAAAAAGATATAAATCAAAATTAGTTTATAAAATGTTTTATCACAGAAATGACAGTATAAAATGAACATATTTTTTCTCCCAAGTGCTGCTTATATTTATTGATTCTGTATAATGACCCTATAAACTTCAAGATTTTTTAGAATGATACATTTCTGTAATTTTTTCCCATGGTTCTGTCACCGAGACAGATGGCACTGTACAAATGCAAATGTTATGTTTAATTTTAATAACCTTATACACATTTACATTAGTATAACGTGTGTTGACCATTGTTCTCCACAGTGATTTATAGTATTTTAAGAGTTAATAATAATTAATATTAGAAAGAGTCCATATCCCACCCGATGTTGGGAATATTTAGATTGTGTTTTCACATTCAGTTAGCAAAGACTTAAGAGGAACCTTGAGAATAACTCAAGCAATCAGCTTCATTCTGATTGTTTACTACCATTATGGATCTAATTGAAGAATACAAGTTCAGTAATTTTCCTATTATTCATATTTCTTAACATGGTATTTTGACTTTACCAAAGAACTTGAAACATCTACAACAAATTCAAGATAAATAATAGTGATTGCAGCTTAAATTAAGGTTTTAAGTTACTACTACATGTTTTATAATTATTAGGCACCATCCCTGAATTAAAACAGTAAAATAAAAAAAGGATGAGGCAGTTGAGAAAAAATAAGATATTAAGAAATTTTTAAGAGTAAAATAAATTTTACTTCTGCAGTGAGTATTGAATTGAAAATTTAATTCAACAAAAAGAATGTACAAAAAAAAATGTCAGAGTTTTAATTTACTGTAATATCACTTCAGTGTGGTATACAGTGTTAATTTAACGCTAAAATTAAAGAGCAAAAAGGATCATTTTAGTTGCGTGCATGCAACCAAACCAACCAAAAATGCAACCATAAATTGATTCTTCTCTGTTTTTCCTCTTAATAGCACCACTAGCAAAAATGGCAACTCCTGAACAAGAAGGTTT